>NC_056746.1:254385577-254750577 GCF_019279795.1 Protopterus annectens | reverse complement strand
ATGTATGGGGCAAATGTTGTTCTAGGAAGCGATTGGCCTTATGTTTCCGTAGGGTGAGAGTGGGATGTGGGGGAAGGAGAGCAAGTATTCCTGTGGAGGATAGGTAGGGTAGGATGACAGACAAGACAGCATACAGGGTCGGTATATAACACATCTGGGGAGATACACATTGGACGGGGAGGGGTGTTCGGCATTCACAAGCCCATGAGCCCCAGTTGTAAACAGTGGGATGGAGATCCCCAGCCATGGGCAGCCACCACTGTACCAAAACAGCTGCAAAGGTGGCAGTGCTGGGGACTGTCTAGGAGGGGCAGCCTCACCCTGTAAATTTGACACTTTGCCCTTGAGCTGGCGTATCTGGCCTCAAAACCCCTTATTGATCCCCCTACACAGCACGTCTGGGACTGTACGACATCGGACATGTTCCTGTCTGGACCTGCTCCCAGGGGGACAAGCCCCATCCTCAGAGACAGTACCAACAGAATGTGGTGCAGAGCCAACAGAGGTGGAGGTCCAAGGCTGGGCCCCAGATGTGCTGGTGCCCGGTGCCATGGTCAGCTGAAGTGGGACAGGAGGTTCTGCTGGGACCTCCAAACCCATACAGCCTATGGTGTTGCAGTTTAAACACAGATATGACTTAGCAATAGTCAACAGCATTCAGGATTACTTACAACAGCATGCATAGATATGACCATCAACCCAACACAACAGATGGTATACATTTGCAGAGGGAGCACAACACATGCATATATATTGCATGACATCTGTACAAAGTGTGGAAGACGTGACTGCAGCTATGAACAGTGGCCCATTATTGGCATGTCACTGGAACCCCAGACAGTGTCTGTCATACTACTGTTTCATGCGACATATGTCCAGTCAGGGATGCAATGGCAGTAACACATCACTATCATCATGTACTGGCTGCAATCCTCACACTATGCTCCTGCTGTTCCCAGATGTGTGTTCAGTGAGTAACACAGGAAACAAATGGTTCCACACACTGACTAGTCCACAGATGGCTCTACAGATGGGTGTCCCTCACGAAGAGAGCACTGTGTTGTCAGTTTTAAAACATGCAGAATAGCCATTACCACACACAATTTGTTAAACAGGCAGTAGTCTCAATGAAGCATAGCTACACTTACATGCTGTAGTCATGTCTGGCACATCACCCTCCTGTCTTTAGACTATTTCCCCACTGTGTATGCTGTTTGAGGAACATCCAGATATAATCTGTGATGCCGTTTCCAAACACCAGATCCAGGTACCACTCACAACGACTTTCATGGACAAATATCAACATGATGTCTCTGGATATTGTACTGTGTTTTTCATGCAAAAGGCTATGGGAACATCATCACAGCTGTTGCACATGCAATCAGCTAGAGGAGGACTGCAATAGGTGCAGAGGCCATCACAGGATCATGACCATCACTTACGTTACACAAGCTGCTGCTGAGCAGGTGTACACCTCCACATCCACCAGAGACCGTGTCGGAGGGACAGACAGAGGCAATGTACATCAGAGAAGAGCTTGGAGACTAGGGGTTGGAAGAGTGGCCTAATGGTTAAGATGTTTGCCTTACAAACACAAGGTGCAGGGATTGAGTCTCACAAGGGATAATTGGCTAGGCTTAAAATGTCTCACAAGGGCAGTTAGCCTAGTACTAATCTATGAACCTATGAACCTATGAAAACCTAAGCATCATCTGTCACACATCTACCAGTACAGGGGTCAGACCCCTGACTGACTAGTCATTACTAGTACAAGTGCATGCAGTTACTCCATGTGCCATTGTCAACACAACCACATTCTCTAATGGACTCACATTGACACTCTTTGCCAGGCCCACAAATACACTCGCTAACTACTTAGTTTGCCACACTGCAGTAATGCACAGGTACTACATGCACCACAGGGGATATCTGGAGGTTCTATGGGCTAGGGCATGTGAACGTGTTTGACATCTGTTGGTATGCCAATGGGAGTTATACTGGCAGTGACTGTGGTTGGGAACATCATACCCCACATGCAGACACAAGGTGCCAGTACTGACATGCATGTGTGCATTGCTTCATGGGTGTGTAGTGGTCAGCTGTGCAAGTTGGCTGTACAAGGCTGGGTGAGGGATAATCCTTGGCAACACACCATGCGACAATGTTGTGCAGTGAGGTACAGGGGTGTAGTGTCTGCAATGTCCCACACAGATGGGTATTGTATGAACTGCCCTGACATCCTGGATACCATTATGTATGGCCATAACTTTGCAATGCATGCCATGTCTGTGTTTGATAGTCCTTGACATGGACATTGCCTGGGATGTGCATGTCCTACAATAATGTACAGTGACATGTACAGGTGTACCTGGTTTGGCCGGCACATGTTGTGTACACAGAATGTTATCCTCCGATATGCCAATACTGGCCTGGAGTGGTAGAACCTTCTTATAATCAGCAGGTTGACCCTGCACCTGCATTGATAGCATGATACAGGTATTCTCTGGTGTCAGTGGCATCGGTCCATACAGGGCACATGTGTACAGCATTGTATGGCCTCTGTGGATCATATTTGATGGCACCGCATATGTTGCAGGCATCCAGTGGGGAACATAGTGAAGGCACATTGTCCGCAATTATGTGCCTATTGTACTGCTGTACAGGGTGCCATGTCCTCTGCAGCCCACTGCAATCACATCATGCCTACTATCTGTCATCAATGTGCAGGGTACTAGCAACATAGCGGGATATTCTAGGCAAGTGTGTTTATGTATGACACATGGGTTCATGAGATATTCCGTGTACTAGTAGGGTTGCATAATTTGTTCACCAGGCCTTTTGCCAGATGTAGGGGTATGGCTTGCCAACACAGTCCCGTGGCTGACTGACAAGCTGTACTCCTTGTGAGGTGGGCATTGTGACAGAAGACAGACACCATATAGGAAAACTACAAAATTTGCTTCCCAACATGTCCAGTGGTTAGACACACACAGCCATCTCCACACAGGCTCTGACAGTCAAACACACACACACACACACACACACACACACACACACACACACACACACACACACACACACACACACACACACACACACACACACACACCTGCCATGTCCTGGAATCGAACCCCTACCTAACTAGTTTATCACACTGCAACAATACACAGTTACAGCATGTGTTATGGAGAATACTGGATTGCAGCAGTCCTAGAGGTGTATTCCTAGGTGGGTGATATCAGCAGGATTGCCAAAGGTGGTCATGTGAATTGTACAGAGTGTGCATACTCTAAAAAGCATTGCTCTTGTCTCAGGCAAACAGAGACACACACACACACATTTGGATGCTCTTGGAATAGAACCCCTACCTAACTAATTTATCACACTACAACAATACGCAGTTACAGCATGTGCTATGGAGAATACTGGGTTACAGCAGTCTTAGAGGTGTATGTCTAGGTGGGTGACATCAGCAGGACTGCCAAAAGTGTAAAGCAGATGCCCTACGGCTGACCGCCTTAAAAAACTCCAGCTATACTCTGTCGCATATCGTCTACTCAGAGGCGATTTCTGATTAACATACAAGGCCATGTCAAACCCAGAGCTGCTGGACATGTTACACTTAAAGAAATCCCAATCCCTCAGAGCCACACACTCCAGGGATCTAAATCTTGTCATCACAATAAACAAAACATGCTGGAGGGATAGGTTCCTGACCCAGAGACTCCCCAAACTCTGGAATAGATTGCCCATACATGTCAAGCAGAGTGCCTCTTTGGCCCTCTTCAAAAGGAACCTTGATGATTGGATGGGAGAAAGGAAATTCACCCTGGAGATCATGTTAGTCACCCTGCTAGACAGGGGTCCAAGGAAGTAAATAGTGTGGGAAGAAATAGCCAGGGAATTGTTATGGCTAGGCTTGTATATAGGCCCTAAGGCTGATAGCCTAGTACCAACCTATAAACCTATGGTCATGTGGATTGTAAAAAGTGTGCATACTCTAAAAGCATTGTTACTTTCTCAGGCAGGCAGGCAGACACACAGTTGACCTATCTGGGATTAGAACACCTACCAAACTAGATTATCACACTACAGCATTATGCAGTTACAGCACACATCATGGAGACTACTGGGTTACAGCAGTCCCAGAGGTATATTCGTAGGTGGGTGACATCAGCAGGATTGCCAAAGAAGGGCGTTCCAAGTGTATTGCGGGTCGTACATGTCTGTTACCTGCATGTACCCACTGCTTACTGTCACGAAAACACATTTACACCTGCTTAAAAGTGTCTTATGCAGTCCTAATTGACAGTATCAACAAGGCTTGCAGGTTCTGAACCCTGGACCATGCACACTAAGGTCACTGGACGTACCACTAAGCCATCTGGGTTGTACACATGTTGCATGGAGTCTGTAATGCACATCCTACCACAGGTATTCCACAGTACTGAAAACAAATGGGTCATTCCCTTTGTGTACATATGTACAGTAGCCTTGAATGTACTGCACTCTGTGAAACAACAGAGACAAGTCTACATCTGTACAACTGTCATAAGTACGTATATATATATATATATATATATATATATATATATATATATATATATATATATATATACACCTACGGGATGTGTACACACACACACACACACACACACACACATATATATATATATATATAGATATAGATATATATATAGATATATATAGATATATATATGCATATACACAGACACAGCCATATATATATATATATATATATATATATATATATATATATATATATATATATATATATATCCACATGTCTGAATGCCCTTTGTGACACAGAAGGGTCCCAAAGGAACTGACGTGTACACAAAACAGAGGCATTGCCTGTGTCATAACATTTAAATCATAAGCAGTTCGCCAGAGAAGGGATGGTTGTCATGTATGTGGAGTTTGAGGTAGGGAATGATGGCTATTGTAATCTACCCCGGGGACCTACAGCCCAGTGACCACTTCTGTGTCACTGCTCGACAGTGGCAAAGGAAAATAACATACCCAACTGTAGTCGTGCTTGACCGTGTATTCTTTACCATTCCTAACTATGTAATACTTTGTAGACACCGTTCACCACGGTTGGCTACCATGGTGTGCTAAAAGACATTACACATGTGTATGCCTGGCTACAGGGTAGTCACACACACAAACATGCACACACATGCCAGTATTGCACATACACGTCTTGCCTATGTAAAGGTACAATGGCATGCAGTCAGGGTATGTGCCACAGAACACATACACTTACACTTACTGATTCCACGTCTGAGCTGGGTGACATCACAGGACTGATTACTTGCAGTGGGGAGGTGGGTAGAGGGAGTTTTTGCAGTTGACAAGGATAAAGGCCAGTGCAAAAGGATGTATCGCTTTGGAATGCAGCAAAACCTGCTGCCATGACAGGATGCCGACACATATACACACACAACCACACTCATCCATTTGCTGACATACACACTCAAGCTTTTGCTGAGACACACACACACACTCAGCCATTTGCTGACACAAACACACAGGCATTTGCTGTCACACACACAAACACATGCACACAGTTGCCAGTGGTGGGATCAGAACTCCTCCCTATCTAAAGTTCACTATTAAATTACTACGCAGTTACAAGATGTGCCACAGAGATTACACATTCCAAAGCAGTCAGACTGCCCTTCTACAATTGAGGACAACACCAGGGAGACTGACAGTCATGAAGTACATAGCTGTAGAACTGTGTGTTTAAAGTAGGTATGCATTACAACCTGTATGCACAAACAAGACACATCATCCACAGGTAGGCCTGAGAGGTACAGTTGATAGTTGTAGCACAACAGGAACCTGAACCGGAGTATGGCCATCTGCGGAATGGACAACTACTATCACTATACAGGGTTACAGTGGGCATGCTCACACACTTAGTAGCACAGGGCCGTTTGGGATGCACTATGACTACAACTACACAAGGTTATACTGGGCATGCTCATACACTTAGTACCAAAGGGCTTGTTGGATGCACTGGCTCAAATTACAAAAGGTGGCAGTGGGTACACTCATACACTTAGTAGCACAGGGCTGCTTGGGATGCACTCCGATTCTAACAACTGAAGGCCACAGTGTGCATGCCCAAACACTTACATGTACTGCACACATTGTAATGGACTCCTATTGTAAACACACAGGTTAACAGTTAGGTACATCTTACCTGTCAGTATATATGCACATCATACTGGTTTACTACCTGATACCTGTATGTGGCCTGTAAATGATATATCTGTGTCTGTGCTGTGTGATACACATGCATACATGTACATGAAGTACTGGCATATATATGTTACGTATACACATTCATGCATGTGTGGAAGTGACAGACAATAGGTTACCTGGGTCACACAGGCAGATGCTACCTACAGCATGTGTCACACACCTTGCTGCCCTGAAAGGCATACATTGATAGCACATTGCGGACAGTGGCATTATATGTGGAACACTGGCATGTGCAAGCATAATGTGTGAGCCACCTTGTGTAATGGCACTGAGGTGCAGGTGACAAGATGACCTCTTTTGGCTGTGGTAGTAGTTGTCATTATTAGCAGGACTGCTACCCTAAGTATATCTCCCATTGGTCATATACACATGTTCTGCCGCTGTCCGTCACCTTATATGGGGCATTTGCTACCAAGCACATCAATGCCATGCTCAGTGCTGTCATGGTATGGGTGGCAACTGCTAGACCAAAACAATGAGCCAATGTTCTGCTGTTATTATGAGGTCGTCCAGTGTCTGTCATTCCGGGCTGTCATGACCGAACGTTGAGCCTTCAACACAGAGCAAATGCATCCATGTTACACGTGTGTGTGTGGATAATACCTAGGTTGCATTTACCCATACAGCCACATTCCAAAGCAAATGTCCTACACACAGAAGTAACACCCTGACACCTACATGACAATTGCATTGGATGCCTATGCTAACCGTGCTAGATGTGTGGCTTAAGTAATCCATTAGCTTAATGTAGAACCTACAATGGGGAATACCGACATCTGTACAGTGAGGAACATCTGGCTGAAGGCTCTGTAATGCACAATTGCACTACCACCATATAACTCAGATCCAGATATGTGAGCCATAACAGTGGTATGGACCAAACCAGGTGGTGGTGTACACATATTCATAAATGTTACTCACATGTACGGACCACTACTCCAACATAACGCATCACAGATGAGTCAGGTACATGTGACAGTTGCAAATGCAGCATTCTAGGTTGTATCCACATATACATCCACCACCTTGTTCTCAGACTACCAACACACATCCATACATGGTATGACATAATATGGTAGACCACCAGATAATCCTCGATTGGTGGATTGTCCCTAGGCCTACATCAACTGTGCAATGTACCCATGTACAGACATAGCTGCATAATGTGTTATGCAATGCAATAATACCCCTGTTTGTAACCTGCTCAGTTGTACACATACCAGGGCCCCTTGGATGTTGTCAGCATTAACACGGTCGACTGTTGCTGTACACCAGCAACCAACACCCTCATGGTTGGATATGACCTAACCGTACCTGCCCTGGATACATCCCACACTCATGCAACATATATCACATTACCATAGCTTTCATTTACCTTTATACATACAGGTGGCTACAGTCATTACACACATGCACATGACAAATAGCATGCTAACAGTACATAAGGTTCGATATCTATGTTGACAGAGGTAATATTCCCTCTCTACTGGTCACCCATGACACCTATCATATCATACAACACCCCATGTGTCATGTATGTCTTTAGACATATCCACCTAATGCAATGCCTACAAACATACCCAAATAACAGGACCATAGGACCTACACAAGGCCTGTATTGATAGACTCAAGGAAATCCAGTGCTGCACTGTATGTTCCTGAGTACTCACAGGTGATATGTTCATGACATGTACAGCCATGTGTGGCCACAGCTCCTACATATACCCCATGTCAACAATTGCAAGCCATAATAGCCAGTACATGCTGGGGTGAGATGTGTACAAGCCACAGATGCTCGGCTATGTTTCACACATGGCGTGGGGAAGGTGTGGAATGTATCCTCTTGACCTGCTAGTGCACGTACTGATGTGGACCGCATATGTGTACATGTAATGCTGTTTGTGTAGATTCCATGTGTGTGCAGTGTCTGATGTCTGAAGGTGACTGTTGTCTTAGTACATCATGTTGTTGAAATACAGCCTCAACATTGCCAACTGTATATGGTGATATGCTCTAACTACAGTAAGCCGTACATGAGGTATGGACGGATTTGGACATCACTACTAAGTGGTGGGGCTTCTTTGCAGATGAATGATTACTAAGGACAGCTCACTGGTGTGTTACAACCAGGCCTACAATAACCTGTGTACCTGCTAAGGTCAGGTTTTGTTAATTGAAGTGGAAGACAGACAATGTAGAATTCTGTAAGGGTGACACCGAAGGCAAACCCCACGACACCTGTAACAGTGATACCTCCCCTGTGTATATATTGTGCATATATCAGCACAGCTGTCATAGGAAAGAGTCAGTAAGCATTGTACCAGATGTAATAGTGCTGTACTGCTGTAGTACCTATCATGAGGTAGCCATGTGTTTGATTCACAGTACTGGCATGTGTGGGTATGTGTCCATATATGCCACGTATGGTTGGGAATACATCCCACACTCTCCTGAACACTGTTGATGACACCAGTACAGAGTGAAGTGTAGAAAGAAAGCCATAGGCAGGTGGTTGAACCGCACACATGTAAATTGTCAGTATATGTGTGACATAGGTGTATATCTTTGTGAATGCCGGTGTGTGTGTGTGTGTGTGTGTGTGTGTGTGTGTGTGTGTGTGTGTGTGTGTGTGTGTGTGTGTGTGTATGGCTCTCTGGTTCCTGGAGTGAGGCTGTATGTTACCATAGTGGAATTTCGGGTGGCGCAGTGGTGCAGCGGTTAACTTTGTCGCCTCACAGCAAGAGGTTCTCCGGTTCGATTCTCAGCTGGGGTGCCTTCTGTGTGGAGTTTGCATATTTTCCCTGTGTTCCTCCGGCTACTCCAGTTTCCTCCCACATTCCAAAGACATGCGTCTGGAGCATTTCTCCCCGGGCCTCCGCTGAAAACAGGCTCTGTGGAACCTAGTCGGACTTTCCCGGTCAAGAAGTGTTAAATAAATAAATAAATAAATGCATAAATGAATGTTAATGCCCCTCCCCCCATCCACTCAAAGCAGTGTAGCATGCCTGTTGATAACATAAATCATAGACGGGCATACTAACCGCCTGTTAACATGTATGCCCTGGGGTGTGACCTGTTGTTACATAGCCTACTGATGGACCCCCATCCCCACATACACTCACTGCACTTTAGTATCCCTGTCAATGTCCTCGATCTTAGTCTATTCCAACTACCTGTACATGTGTAATCTCTGTTGTGCGTCTTGTAATTGCGTAGTACTATAATGATGATATGCACATAGGCAGGGGTTGACTTCCGAACACTGGCAACTGTGTGTGTGTGTGTGTGTGTGTGTGTCAGAGTGTGTGTTACTGTGTGTGGACTCTCTGAGTGTGTGGGTGTGTCTGTGTTTGCATGCTGTCATGGCAGTGGGTATTACTGCTTCCCAATGTGATGCCACTATTTCCACCAGCCTTTACCCTTGTCATCCAGCATGATGTCACCCACTATGGATGCAACGGCTCTGAACACAGTAGCTTACTACACAGCTATCATGCTCTTGGATCATTAGAACAATAAACATAATTAAAACATGGGAGAATATAACTGTGATGTGGAAGCTACAAAGTGCATGCAGGTATTGTCATACTGACCTGTGGGTAGTCAACATGTACATATGGGACTCCCGCATACACCAACATCCCTCGGCACATGCAATGACACCTGAAAGAGGAAGGCAGAATGTCAGGATCAAAATGCTGTTAGTGTTGTTACACATGATATATGCTGTCAAACTTACTAAATGCATTCCAAAACTGCAATACATGTTATGTCTGCTGCCTGTCAACACTACTCAACAATATTATCCTACAATTGTCTACCTAGTATGTTCACCCTGTGCATCAGATCATATGAACATGTCCCTGCACCGATGGTGTGGATGACAAGGATGCAGCACAGGCATCATCATATGCACAGGGTGATAATGTTTGCCAGAGGCCTATGCTGTGCCATTGGATGACATCATGCGTGTGTGTTAGGGCCTGTGATATCATTGGGCATTTGTGGATGTTATGCATGCATGTGTTGAGGTGCCCTACATTTGTTTCCAGTGTGTGTGTATGCATGCACACAGGTCTGGCATGAGGCTGGCCTACACAGGGGTAATATTGACAGCTGCAGACTGTACAAGGCAGATGTCACAGGTTACAGTGTCTGGCCACAGCCATGTGACCTGCGCCTGCCAGGGGTTGCATGGGCACTACCAGGCAGAGGTCCAGATTGGGTACCGTCTGATGACACATATCCACTGGAATCATGTCCCTCTTGGGACCGTCCAGGACCATGTGCACATGGCCTGCTGCATCCTGGTGTGGACTGCACAGCACCAGCAGCACTGCTGCTGCTACCACCACTATGGGAGGTGGCATGTGCAGTAGCATGTTCACATAGACCTTCAACAGGTGATGTAGCTGGCCTACATCCACGTGCCTGATGCCTCGCTCCCAACAGATTTTCCAGCACAGACATTCCACGCTTGAGGATTGAAATGCCATGGTCAAGGACTCCCACCATGTCACCCAATCATCTATCCAAAACAGCTGCAAGACGATGGTGAGCATTTGCAAGTGCCTGGATGTTGTTGGTTAATGAACGGACAGCAGCCCTCTGAAGCCTCAGACCATCTCTGTTGTGCCGTTCAGCACGTGCCTATGCCTACATTACAGCCCGAAACATGCGTCTGGTGACACCAGCTGATGTGCTTGGTCCCGCAGGGGCATGTTGGCCAGTGGTCCTCCTACGAGCAGCGCTGGGCACATGCCTGTGTGGGACATCACCTGTCTGTTGACTGGGAGCATAGTGTGCAGGCACACCTTCCATATTCACCACATTTCCCTGTTCCATGCTAAAACCCGCCAACTGTACTTCCTCTATGGCCAGTGGTGATGGGGTATGTGCAGGCAGGGGAACTGTGTGCAAGGATGAGGGGAAGGCAGGTGAAATGGCAACCAATGGCACAGATTCAGCCCCTGACAATCCTGCCTGTGCCTCAATCATACTATCATCATCACTGCTAGAGTCTGCGCTGACACTAACATCAGTTGGACTGCAGGAGGGCAACGCACCTACATCAACACCTGTGAGGGGAAGACAAGAACTGTACATTACAAGTTATACCAGACACATGCACAGAGACACACACAGACACGCACACACAGACACATGCACACAGACACACACTCACAGACACACACGCTACATGCATGTGGTATGGCGGATGGCATTCAACTTAGACAATTATAGTTTCAGCTTAGGCAATTATAGTGGTAGTCATCATACATCCCTGAGTTGCACACAACAGCATGCATGTGGTACAGCAGACGGCATGCACCTTACATAATTATAGTGGTGGATAGCATACATACCTGTATTGCACCCTTTGTGTTAGTAGCCTATGCCCCATACCTGCAACACAATGCATGCACTTTGCACCATTGCACTGCACTGCCATGGTGTGTTTAACATACAGCACATGTTAACA
Organism: Protopterus annectens; assembly: GCF_019279795.1. Lineage (NCBI taxonomy): Eukaryota > Metazoa > Chordata > Ceratodontiformes > Protopteridae > Protopterus > Protopterus annectens. Next base: position 254,738,798 of record NC_056746.1, on the reverse strand, counting down.
GACCATCGCTTACCTTTGTACATCTGCCACTGATGCTTTGTGTTGGCCACCGCCCATATGTGTGAGGACATGAGCAGTAGGGTACTATGTTTGCCTGAGCCCTGGCTTGCATATCTCCCCCAAAGCAGTGCATGTATGTTCAACATTATTCCGCCTACCCCTGAGCTGAGTGTAGACATTGTGCATGTGGCTGTACACACATGTTTGACATGGCTGTCCCTACTTTGCAATGGTGCCACAGACCAGCACAGGTGTACAGTACACCAGCCTGCTGTGTGGCATATGACTTTGCCAATCACATGTAGTATGACATGTCTTCTGCTGACGTGTTGAATGACATGCATACATGTGTAACACAATAGTGTCCTTTCCAATCTACAGTACAGTAATGGTGTCCCAATGCAGGTACATGTTATACTAACATGGGCCTTCAGCTGATGCAGTGTTGTCTGTCCACCCTATATATATATATATATATATGCAGGGACATACTGCACATTGAGCTGATGTGCATAGCCATTGCAGGGCATCATGTGGCTTTACAATTGCTATACAGTGTGAGCTACTGACACGATTCATAGCCATGACCATGTTCACATACAATACATATCTAATGTGGAATGTGACCAGCGTCACCAAGGTGTATACACAATAAACCCTAATGTCGAATGCATGACACAGGTCACAGAAGGGTATAAGGATGACACCCCTGCACATCTGCAACCATATTACTGATATCTGTCAACTATGCCCACACATGGCTAATGTACAAGTTCTCTATGTCCCACATGCCATCTGTGTACCTCACACACATGAGGAGCAGGTATGACAGTGATGTCTAACACCAGCAAGGTGAATATACTGTATCTGTGACAGGATGTGGATATATGTGTATGTTGTGCAACACATGTATTTATTTGGATACTGTATAGGTGTATGCGACCATGTCATGATACACTCCAGATGTTCAGCACATGTTATGTGGTGGTTTCATGTTATGCCTACACAAGCTGTGCACAGGCCTGTATGATGTTTAGTGTTTCACATCTGCAATATCACCATTACGCAAAGGCCATAGTTGTATTGTGTCGAGCCAATGTACAACAGGGTGTACACACATGTACATCACTTCTACTGTGTGCTTTGCTTCATGTCTCTGGCCATCCTCCATGGCCATGTGTACACATGTGCAGACCAATGCTTGTGATGGCCATCGTCTTTCACATGGTGTTATCCCATATGACATACACCCATAGATGTCACATGCTCCACTGAGGACAGGGTTATGCAGACAAAGGGTGGTATGTATGGGATGTGAGACTTGTTTTTCAGGATAGCTGAGCAGTGTTGCAGTCAGCCCACTACATGTCATGGACATGTCTGATAGCACATGACAGTATGTGACATTCATAGGAAGGGTATACTCCACAAGGGTGTATCCTGTGGGCCAGGCATACTTCAGCTCCAACATATTTAGTGTGTGTGCACACATATGCTTTCTGTACAGTACTGTTCATATTCCCAACATGTGTAATGCTGATATATAGTACCTGTCCCTACACTGGAACACACCTCCACCATTGTATTCACTGTTGTCCACACATCTGGCAATGACAGTTTGGAAGGTTTAGTGTAGGTGTTTCATATAGTCTACAATTGTTTCACATAGGTAAACAGTGTGATGCATTGCAGGTCTGACCAGTGATCATTACCAGGACCACTATACATTATGTGTATGTGTGTTATGGCAGATAGCATGCAATTAATATGTTCCATGCAGTATCATGCCTGGTAAATAATAACAATCTCACCTGACACAGACTGCTGTTGCTGCAAAATGCCAGAGGTACCTAAACAGGGGTGTCACAGCAGTAAGATTATCCACACCTGTGTGGTAGCTACAGGGTGCAATGTCTATGTTAGCACATAAGCCAGTACAATACACTATCCTATGGAGTATGCATATCTGTGCATACATAAAGTAGCAGACTATAGTATGTGGCATGTGTGCATACATGCGTTGCATATGATGTTACATTACATATTGTACAGTAACACATGGAACTGTGATATATGGTTGTGTTTTATGTGCAGTAGTGACTTACCAGGCAACTCCAGGCTCGGTGGTTGAGAGACACCCACCTCCACAATACCAGCTAACGCTTGTGAATGGAGGCCTGCAGGTGTCCCCAGGTTGGCCAGTTGCTCCTCGGTACGTGTGAGTGGGGGCTGGGTGAGTGGCCCCCCACCTGTTGCACCTTGTTCCCTGGTGATTGCATTTGCATGCTGTTTCACCCATCTTATCTGGTCAGTGCAGTGTCGGCGCACCTGCTGATAGGTGCGACTGTGACTGCCAACATCATTTACCCTCCTGCAGAGTTCTTCCCACAGGGCATCCTGCTGCTGTGCATCCTGTGGTACATGGCTTAAGAGTGCTGTGTAGTTGTCGAGGAGGTATGGGATGAGGACCTCATCCTCCAAGCGGCTGTATGGCGGCAGGCAGGTACGGGGCATACCTGTAAGACATAATGATGGAGACAGGTTACAGTAACTCACAGAGAAGTACAGCAGTACAGCTGAAAATACATGTGTATAACATTTATTAAGTTTACAAATACGTCTTTGTAGATCTACATGACACTAACACAACTGACATGTATAAGTCACACACATTTGACACCTACTGGTGATGTGATGTTATTGCCATATATGTGTGTGTCATGTGATGACATTGCTCACACACCATGTGGATGTTGTCTTGACGTGGGCATGTCTGTTTGCCTGTAGTGGTGTCTTTACCTATCAGCATATGCCTGGATGTGTTCACATTAATGCAATTGACCTTAATGCTGTGGATATGCCACATATATAGTAATACATAGCCATTAGGGACATGACCTGTGACCCTGCAGACTTGCAAGCATGTATGTGTTTTGCCATATACATCTACATGGCACTGTACAGCTGTGTAGCATCCTGCCATGTATTGCCTGTGTTGCGCATGTGTAACACATGGGACAATAGCTAGCCTGACGGTATTTGCAGGGTTGGGTATCAACTATGGCATGTATGGTCAAAGTGATGTGGTAGGCTATATGCCCTGGGCCATTTATAAGCCTAGGCAGACAGGTTACCTAGCTGTAGGCAACAGACAGGTAATATTCAGTGGCCAGTTCAAACAGTGCCACAGAACTGATACACATGGTTACTGATATGTTTGGCATGCGGTCATCATACCATGTCACAGAGAGGGGCGATGTGCAGCTCCGCTGGACAGGGAAGCATAGTATGGCAAGACTATGTATGTTAAGTGTATGGGACAGGGATCTGTCAGGCATGTTGTGATCCTTGTACTAGACAGGTGGATGTCCATGACGTATGTGTTTATTTGGGATCAGGATGTGTTAGGTGTAGCATGTCCAACACCTGTGGGTTGGACATGGCTTTATTCAGGGTAGGCTGCATGCTACATAGTGCAGCTAGGGATTGTGAAGGGCAGTGTAGGCCATCTACACATGGGCAATAACCCTTAAAGGAAATATGTGATCTATTATGGGCCACATGGGTGTTGAGTATGGCTGAGCAGTTATTTCTATATTCCTGGATAGCACCCTGTCATGATTAGGGGTGCCACATATGGCTACCTGTCTTTTGTGGTGATGTAACTATCAAAGGGAAGTACTGTCCATCTGCATCTCATACACACAGTTGCCATTATGTTGACTGCTGCCTAGGTGGTAGTTAACTGGTACAGGGCTTGTAACATAGGGGATGACAATACAATACTTAGCTATCAGAATGTGGCCATACATCACACACCACACATCTGACACATTAAGGCCCTTCTGTATGTTGAATGCAGCACACAATGAGTCGACTATTGCTCCTTGTTCATAGTCATTTGCAGACATCAATAGGCTGATGCATTCTGTGTTAGTCTATGTGGTATAGATACCAAAGAGGGGGCGTACCAGTAATTATCCTTGTATTACTGTGGCTGGCACTGGTTTGATGTGCGTGTATTCATCAGACACCCTCTGTAGTGCGGGTTCTGCCAGCAGTCCAGTTGCCAAACACTCCTGTGACATAGGTATATACACCTAGTTTACTGAGTGTAGCTGGAACACAGTATGGGTGATGGTGTCATACGACCTGGCAAGGTCATGATATGCAGTGTGAATCAACCCTACTGTCATCTACATCTGTACCGAGTACATCAATTACACTGACCACGGTTCATGGCCGTACAGACCAGACTCAGCAGGGTAATTGTGCATTATGTCCCATTATCAATGGTGTCTCTCCCTTTGTGGGGTGTGATAACTGTTGCTGTGCACCATTCGGTGTGTACACAGCCTGACATGGAACTATGATTGAACATGATGAGTATGTGGATAATTGAATGTTCTTACATTTGTGTAGGATACACCGTGGGATGGTGACAGGTCCCATGAAAGCTGTATGTATGGCATTAGAGAGTAGAGCTTGTACCTGCATAGTCGTTAGTACAGGGGCACTGTAGTGTACATGGATATATTACTAAGCGTACCTGTTGGGGTGGGGGGGATGTGAGAGTGGGTTTAGGTTCTCCAAGACCCTATCAGGATGGGCGGGTGCTATTTCTGTAGGTGCAGTACTTCCCATGCCATAGTGCTTTGCAGCACGGCAGGTCTTGTCAATGCCATTACGATTAACGACACTATGGAATGCTCTGTGCTTGGCTTCATAATATGTGGCTGATTGGTTTCATGGTAGCTTTGTGTGGTTTCATATAGTGTATCTGCATCTTACTGAGGCTGAACAGGGATCACCTACACTTATGTGTGTTCTCTCTTGCAAAAGTTACTACCTTCTGTGGTATAGTTTAAAGCATAGTACCACCAGTTTGCCTACTTGTTTGTGTTGGGTTGACTCCTGGTTCTGTTTCAATGGCACAATCACTGCACATATGTGACTGCTTAAGTTTCATTTGTGTAGTATTCAGCATTTGCACATGCATTGTCCATCTGCATGGGTGCCATGGCACTCACTGCTCTGCTGTTAGGGAACATAACATTGGCATTGGAGACTAACTATGTGTAGCATACTGTTAGCCCTGTTTGTGTGACTACTGTGATCCAGGTCAGTGGGGTCAATGGAATCCAACATGCATTGAGCGCAAGTGTTGGTACATGAGAAGTCTTCACAGTTCATAATGGAATAGTTGAGATTAGCCAATAGTATGGTTCTGTCTCAGACCTATTCTTCCCCAATACAGCACATTATGGCAGTTGGGAAGTCCGCGGCCTGGTGGGTGATCTGTCTCAAGATGCATTTTGAATTCCACTGTGGCACAAAGGCAGTTGCTCAGCATAATGCATCTGATGTTATGCAAGTGCAATTAGTGTGGGGGTGTACATATCCTTCAGGAATATGGACACACCTACGGCCCATGTGTTCCAATAAAAGATAATGGGCAAAAGGTGAGGTATGTGTTATTACATGGTCATGCAGGTGTGCTCTCCGGAACATTAAAACATGTCTCAGCCACTGCACAGATATGTTCTCCATGTTAGGGATTGACATATGTGTGCCTGTATAGTGTTTCTGACATGTATCATTGTGTAGCGAGACCCGCAGTGTATTGCTTGGCTGTTCCTGTAACAGCAGTGGACCCTCACCTGAACCGTGCATGATGAAGGCACTATAGGGGAAGCATGAGCCCTAGGCTGTATCCAGATTCCCAGGGGTGACAGGTGCAGGCCATGTCTGGCAAAGCATCATGGTCTGTCAACCATATTATCCCAGGATGACAGATACTGGATACCCTGAGACATGCACCACTACACCACACAATTGTGGAATACAATCCTTTTGTCCCTGTACTGCAGTATCATTCTGGCCAGTGGCGTACAAACAAGCTGGGTAAAGACAAAAGCCACAAAAAACAAACTAGTAGTAACAAGTCCTAAAATCCAAGGTAGAACACAGTTTAAACGTTAAAAGGTTTATTATCAACTTAAACACTTTTTGTCACCTATAATATGGTAACTTCATCAGAAATAAGCACCAAATTAATACAATGGTTTAAAATACAAAAAACGAATTAACACATGTTAAAAACCAACCAATCAGAGAGATATCTCATTTAAAGAAATATCCCATTTTAAGAAATGTGTACCACAAAGGAAAAATACACTAGTCCACAAAGTCCACTTAAGTGCCTAGGATTTAAAAATATTTGTAAGATAAATGAACATAGATACTACTAAAAGCGTGCTATCTGTCTATAAAATGTTGACACCATTTTTTGTATATATAATAAAATCCAGCTTGTAAATATAAATATAAATAGTAAAATAAACTTTTAACTAGTGAGATCTTCCATCTAGTTAAACTCTTTAATTTCAACAGACATGATATGTTGCAAGCCTCATTTAAGCCTGGATAAGAAAAGGCATTTAACAACAATTGCCATTCCAGTTCACGTTCTTCTAATAGTAATGCTGAAGGACCTCCTCTAATGTCAGGTTTGACCTGATCAATAGCCTTAAAGCAGAACTTATGAACACCACATAAGTGAGAGTGTTTAGCCAAAGCATTCTCACATTTGTTTTTATCTATGGCATATACATGCTCATAGATCCTCTCCCGAAACTTATGGTTATCGCCAGACAGCTGTTGCATGTGGCAATGTATATCACTGACTTAGACTCACAGTTAAACTTGTAATTAAGATTAAATTTCCTGTTATTACCAATGGAAAAGGAACTGCCTGTCTTAATATGTCTACATATCTTATATGCCCCACAAGTGTACATACCTTCATGTCTCCCAATAAACGCAGGAGTTCTACGCTCAAGGAGGTTTTTCAAGTTGGACCCTCTTCTATACACTATTTTAGGCAAATTACCCAACTTGCCAAGTAAAGAATTCTCTCTACTAATGAAGACCCAGTTCTTGTATAAACCTAATTCACTCCTTAATAGAAGAAATACAGTGTAAACGTTACAATGGCCACTTTAGACCTCTCCTATATAAGAGAGAGGATTTGATTCACCATCAATCAGAGTCTAGTACGGTCACTAACACCGACCACTATTCCAATAATAATGTGGACCTATACTTAAACAATAGTTACACTAACACTGTAAAAATGGATACTGACTAATGTACAGACATTAGTGTTGACGAAGAAGTGAATTAAAACGTGAGCTTCATTACGACATACAGTAATGACAGCGCAAGAGTTAGACCATTTTATACAAGAACTGGGTCTTCATTAGTAGAGAGAATTCTTTACTTGGCAAGTTGGGTAATTTGCCTAAAATAGTGTATAGAAGAGGGTCCAACTTGAAAAACCTCCTTGAGCGTAGAACTCCTGCATTTATTGGGAGACATGTAGGTATGTACACTTGTGGGGCATATAAGATATGTAGACATATTAAGACAGGCAGTTCCTTTTTCATTGGTAAAAATAGGAAATTTAATCTTAATTACAAGTTTAACTGTGAGTCTAAGTCAGTGATATACATTGCCACATGCAACAACTGTCCGGCGTTTTACATAGGTAAAATGGACCGTAAGTTTCGGGAGAGGATCTATGAGCATGTATATGCCATAGATAAAAACAAATGTGAGAATGCTTTGGCTAAGGACTCTTACTTATGTGGTGGACATAAGTTCTGCTTTAAGGCTATTGATCAGGTCAATCCTAACATTAGAGGAGGTCCTTCAGCGTTACTATTAGAAGAACGTGAACTGGAATGGCAATTGTTGTTAAATGCCTTTTCTTATCCTGGCTTAAATGAGGCTTGCAACATATCTTGTCTGCTGAAATTAAAGAGTTTAACTAGATGAAAGATCTCACTAGTTAAAAGTTAATTTTACTATTTATATTTATATTTACAAGCTGGATTTTATTATATATACAAAAAATGGTGTCAACATTTTATAGACAGATAGCACACATTTAGTAGTATCTATGTTCATTTATCTTACAAATATTTTTAAATCCTAGGCACTTAAATGGGCTTTGTGGACTAGTGTATTTTTACTTTGTGGTACACATTTCTTAAAACGGGATATTTCTTTAAATGAGATATCTCGCTGATTGGTTGGTTTTTAACATGTGTTAATTTGGTTTTTGTATTTTAAACCATTGTATTAATTTGGTACTTATTTCTGATGAAGTTACCATATTATAGGTGACGAAAAGCATTTAAGATGATAATAAACCTTTTAACGTTTAAACTGTGTTCTACCTTGGATTTTAGGACTCGTTACTACTAGTTTGTTTATTGTGGATTCTGGCCAGTGGCAGAATGTTACCCAGGCCTTGGGACATACCTGCATGGCCTACAAGACATGACAGTTCCTACATGTGTTTCCATGGTGTTCAGGCTACTGCATCAACCAGTGTGTCTATACTCTTAATATCCACTCTATGTAGGTGTGCACATAGCCATTTGGCCAGCCCTGTAACAATGGTCACTACACATTTGCATAACATGTACACATGCACAGCTGTTTTGCTTGCAAATGGTAGTAGAGAGGTGGATATTACATGTGTTATGTGCATGGATAGTTACCTGGCTCTTCCAATTATCTTTGCTATCATGCTGCTAACCTGTCAGATGAATACTAATGCTTTGTATCCTGTCATTGAATATTGTAATTGCCAATAGATATAACTACTATTTGCATAACAACATGGAATATGCCAGAGACATGTGTATATATCAATAGGTGGTCTGAGTGTATTAGTATGTGGCTAATCATGTCAGACAGGCAGCTGACAGTATGTATGCCTTCGTATAGGTTGGTGTGTAACATAGTGCTAGGCTTTGCACTCACAAATGAGTACTGTTGGGCATGTTTCCAGTCATGTGTTCAGAGGTGTGGCACAATTATGCAAACTATGTCAGACAGTTTGTGTATATCGGTTTCTATCTCTTACTGCTTGGGGGGGGTCACATGTTCGGCCAGATACTTAGATGCGTCTGTGAATGTGTGATTACTAGTAGTGTGTGTGGGTGTCCTTACTGTATTCTGGTAAGGATATGTATTGGTTGTGTTGATGAGCTGCATGTGTTAACCTACACCTCATGACTGTCCAGTCCAGTCATGGCTGTAGACTGAGCTGCCGTCCAGCTTACCCCTGTAGCTGCATCCCAGACAATGTGTGGGGTGTGGTGTTAGGTGGGTCTGGCAGTGTATATGGCATAGAGATTACATTCCCCCAGGATGGCCACATACACAAAGCTCACATTAGGAGACACCAGTAGCTGACTAGTGGACATGCCTGTATGAGCAGTCAGTACTACAAGTACCAAGTACTGTTTTTAGTTTACGTATTGCCTATGAAGATGTTATAGACAGTAATGCTCACATGTAATTATTTGTGTTATGGACGTGCCAACACTGGCTATTACGGAAACAGTGTAGCTACCCTTGGCAGTGAACCTCCTCTGAGGATCACATCCTGTTAGTTGATTACAGATGATGCATGTGTCTACCGGTCTGTTTCCTTCTCTGGATATATACTCACATATCCACCAGGACCATGAGCTCTGTTGGGCACAGGCACCCACTCCCCAAACAGAGTCATGTATCAATAGGCTCTGATGCCACTATAAACATGATCAGGATATAATAAGATAATGTGAGCCATCATCTATGATGCGGCTATTACACATGGGCAGCTGTCTCCTACATCTTACACTCCTACTGCAGATGTTACACTGGAGTTAAAGATGATGTGCAACTTGTTTCATTACCAGGGCTGTGCACTACCTTACATACAGTATGTGCAGGTGGCAGTTAGGTTGGGCTACACAAACCTGGTAGTTCAACCAGTGTGTCTGTACTCTCAATATCCACTCTATGTAGGTGTGCACATAGCCATTTGGCCAGCTCTGTAACAAGGGTCACTACACATTTGCATAACATGTACACATGCACAGCTGTTATTGCTTGCAAATGATAGTAGAGAGGTGGATATTACATGTGTTATGTGCATGGATAGTTACCTGGCTCTTCCAATTATCTTTGTTATCATGCTGCTAACCTGTCAGATGAATACTAATGCTATGTATCCTGTCATTGAGTATTGTAATTGCCAATAGATATAACTACTGTTTGCATAACATATCAGAACTGCTATGTAGAATAGATTACAGATCTGCCTAGACAACTGTACATTACACATTTATTGGCACAATATCCCACAATGCACGCCATATTTGCACGGTAAGCCCACCTTTAACATGTTCATCTTACTTATACACCCATACATATGTCGACTGTTGCAATATAACAACATTCCCCTGTTATAGCACATACTTGTTGGACCACTCCTGACACTGACCGTGGCTGGAAGTAAAATGGTGGGTTCCAAGTCCATAGCATCCCTTGTGGTGTATGTGGAGTGTGCCGTGTGACCTACAGCAGTACACACATAGAATACTACAAGCATTACTACTGCTCAATACATCGCTACAAGTTAGCTATTTCCACTATATGCATTGATTACACTGTAATTCTTATAGTACAGATACTACATACACAAACATACTACATGTTATACATACCGTCTTATTAATCGGAGGTGTTGTTATCTAGTGTACTACTCATTTTTGGTTCGTCTTTCCGTGTTTTGTACTGTCCTACAGGTAGATACAGATGGTTTGAATGTGTGACAAGGCAACCTTTCATAGTTACACATCAGTAACATGTGCTATCCCCATGGCCAATTGGTGTTCCTAAGTACCTAATTACATGCACATCAGCTGTGCTGCTACTGCCTTAGCCAATACCATGGCTACAGTGGAGTATAATTTGTTATAATAAGTTGCCCCTTTGCCTTACTTGTGATGAAGACAGCATGGAGGTTTTTTTGGAATCCATTGCAAAAGCTGTATTGAGATGAACAGTAATATATTGTGTATAATGCCTAGAGGAGTTGGTCTAAATGTGAGTACTGCTGTTATATTTCTGAACATTGCAACTTGTGCAGGGTTTGTCTGTACCTAATACTTCTGCATATGTGTCAGTCTGGCCAGGTTGTTTGACCAGCTCAAGGCTGCATAGCTATGCATATAATGTTAGGGGGGTTTACAGTGTGCTTACCAGACATATTTAGTTTGGTGTTACTGTGTATCATACTGTGCTTATAATCAGTACTCAGTAAAACTTCCTGGTGTACGGACCTTTCAGCTCTCTGAAACAGGATTAGTTCATACAAACCCTGTTACATCAGCAGCAGCTCAATTGTATAACAACATCTATTTCATATAGGGCCATGATAGTGTGTCTGAGTCCAGGTATGTTAAGGTTTCAGCAGATGTTGTACAGCAGTTTCATAATTGGTTATGGTATGACAGTATGTACTGATGTAATTATTTCGGTTGTGGGGTAGATGTTGGTGGGTGTACATAGCACATGCAGGTGTGTGGGGACCCCTTTTATACAATGTCTATATGTGTGTGGGTGTTCTTTCCCTATGTGCACACCTATCCTTTAGTGGACTAATACTACAGTAAATGCAGGCTGATTTATTAAGGCACTATTAAATGCTTCCTGTATGGCATGCAGGTACTGTTAGTCCTTGAATCCTTTTGGCAATACATCGGAATGTAATGAGAAGTTATGTACCTACCATAACGTTCCATGTTAGTTGTCTTCTCTCGCCTTCTTTCTTGCTGGATGGGTTCGGAGCCAATCCTTGGCTCTGACTCGGCCACTTACTAAAGCTCGAGAGCTTATTTTACCGGCTTGAGGCAACCCTATATCCCATGATGCTAGGCGATAACTCCCCAGATCTTGTTTGGAAGCTGAAAAACCTAGCATAAACCAATAAAACAAAATCCTCCAACTGGAAAGGAGGAGGAAGAGGGATAAAAAACCCCAAAGATCGTTATCTACACTATAGATATCCTAGGACACCTAGATGGTGAAACAAGGGAATATAAGGACCCTTCAAAGAAGGGAAGATCTTCTCGGTCTGTCCAGGCTAGGGGGATGGTGGGTGGGACGCAAGAAAGAAGGCGAGAGAAGACAACTAACATGGAACATTATGGTAGGTACATAACTTCTCAATGTTGTTGTCAATCTCACCTTCATTCTTGCTGGATGGGACCGTCCCTAGCACCTTCATCCTGGGTGGCTCATTGGAACAGACTCTTGAGAACGGTGGAACCAAATTTTGCTCTGTCCCTGGAGGCCATGTCCAATTTGTAATGCGAAACAAAGGTATGAGGAGAGGCCCATGTGGCTGCCGCACAGATAATGTCTATTGGTAGTCTAGCTTGAAAAGCTGTAGATGTAGCTAGTGCTCTAGTTGAATGGGCTTTTGGCTTAGAAGTTAATTCTCTGCCTCTGAGTTGATAAATAGATGTAATCACAGAAGACAGCCACCTAGATAGGGTTACCTTAGATACAGGATGGCCTTTCTTATTCTCTGCATACGATAAAAACAGTTGATCAGACTTTCTTATTTGTTTGGTTCTATCCAAATAGTATCGGAGCTGGCGGTGAACATCTAGATAATGTAGCTTTTGCTCCGCTCTATTAGTATAGTTTGGCAAAAAAACTGGGAGATCAATCGATTGATTTAAATTTGTCTGCGAAGCCACCTTGGGTAAGAAGGATGGATTAGTCCTTAGAGAAACTCTGTCTTTATGGAAGATTAAGTAGGGAGGATGAATGCAGAGGGCGTGAAGCTCAGATACTCTCCTAGCAGAAGTAATGGCGACTAGGAAGAGTGTCTTCCAGGAAAGAAATTTCAATGAACAGGAGACCGCAGGTTCAAAGGGGGGAGAATCAAGGATGTTAAGACTAAATTAAGATCCCACTGAGGTGGAGGGTCTTTGATCGGAGGCTTAAGTAAAAATACACCTTTAAGGAAAGCTTTGCAAAGCTTATGGGACATGATGTTGTGGTCCGATAAGCCTATATGAAAATTCGATATGGCTGCCAACTGAACTTTTACTGTAGAGGCAGAAGACCCTGAATGAAAAATTTCGGCTAGGAAGTCTAAGACCGAATGAATTGGGGCAGTAAAGGGATCTATATTCCTTGCCTTTGCCCAGAAGGAGAAACGTTTCCATTTACTAGTGTAAATCCTTCTGGTGGAAGATTTAAGGGAAGCTACTATGATATCCTGGCGGGATTAGAAATCATAGGAAGCCTGGCTAAAGACGGAAGTGGAGCAACCAAGCAGTGAGGTTGAGAGAATGTAGGGATTGGTGCAGCCCCGACTGATGGGTCAACAGATCTGGAGCTGGGTCCAGATGCCAAGGCTGTACCAAAAGATAATGATGTAGGAATGGAAACCATATCTGTTGAGGCCAATAAGGGGCAATGAGAATCAACTTGGCTCTCAAGGCAGTTGCTTTCTGAATTACTTGTGGGATTAGAGGAAAGGGTGGAAAGGCATAGAGAAGTCCCCGAGGCCAATCTTGGACTAGAGCGTCTCTGAGGGGATGGCCTGGAAGGGGGAAGAGGGTGAAGAAGTCGGGGCATTTGCTGTTTTGGGAATTAGCAAAAAGATTGCAGCAAGGAAGGCCCCACTTCAGAAAAATCTCTTCCGCCACAGATTGTTTGAGAGACCACTCGTGTGGCATGAGTATAGCTCTGCTCAACCTGTCTGCTATGATGTTGGACTTCCCGGGGATATGCGTTGCTATCAGAAACCACTGAGAGGAGATTGCCCATTGCCAAAGTCTGAGTGCCTCTCGACACAGGGGATAGGACTTGGTTCCGCCTTGCTTGTTGATATACCACACTACGGACATATTGTCCATTTGGATTGCAATAGTTCCCAGGGGAAGAGAGTCGTGGAGGGCTTGCAATGTTAAAAGCACTGCTCTCATCTCTAGGACATTTATGTGCAGGTGGCGTTTGAAAGGTTGCCAAGTACCATGGACCATCCTACCCTGAAAATGCCCCCCCACCCGATCAGGGAGGCGTCCAATGTAACCGTGGTGACCAGGGGAGGAGGAACAAAGGGTCTGCTTTGATGGACTTGAGGGGACAATATCCACCAGGACAGATGACTTTTGCAAGTTGGAGTTATCATGATCTTGTGGTGCATAGGGAGTTGCTGAAAAGACCATTGGGCGAAAAGCATCCACTGTAGAAGATGCATGTAAAAATGTGCAAGAGGAAAAAGTGTTATGGCGGCCGCCATAAGACCCAATACTTTCAGGACATACCTGGCCTGAATTTTGTCACTCTGAAGAAGAACATGGACATGGTTTTGAATATCTAAGACCCTTTGATCTGTTAACTTTGCTGAAAGATGTATGGTGTCCAAGTTGGCGCCTATAAAGGTAATAGACTGACAAGGCGACAAGGCAGACTTTTCGAAATTTATAGAGATTCCTAGCCCTCTGCAAATGTGAATGGTGTAAGCTCTGGCTTGGAGAAGTTGATGCCTGGTGGTGGCAGTGAGGAGTCAGTCGTCTAGATATGGAAACACCTGGAATCCTTGCCATCTCAGGTGAGCCGTAACCACTGCCATACATTTGGTGAACACTCTGGGGGTTGTAGTGAGACCAAAGGGCAGGGCTCTGAATTGGTAGTGACTGGCCCCAGCCGAAAGCGGAGAAACCTTCTGGAGTGCCTGTGAATTTTGATGTGATAGTACGCATCCTGAAGGTCCACAGAGCACATCCAATTGTCCTTGCCCAGAAAGGGTAGAATGGACTGTAGCGTGACCATCCGGAATCTTGTTCTCTTTACAAACTTGTTTAGTTTGCTGAGATCTAATATTGGTCTCCAGTCCCCTGTCTTTTTCGGTACCAAAAAGAACCTTGAGTAGATTCCGGATCCTAGTTGGTCTGCTGGGACTGGCTGGATGGCTCTTTTTGCTAGCAGTTTTGATATCTCTGGTACTGCTAGTTCCCTTAGACCGGGTGGAACATCTGGAAGGGTTCCCTTTTGCTGAATTGGGGTTTGGATAAAGGGAATTTTGTAACCCTAGGATATGATCGACTGTACCCATTTGTCTTGAGTAAGGGAAAGCCAGAGTTTTGGGTACAGCAACAATCTTCCCCTGACTGCCTCCGAAGGTGGACAATCGGGCAACATCTCAGGGATGCTGGAAGGGTTTGTCAGAGAGAGGCTCCCTGCTACACTGGTTCTGCGGACCCCCTCTGCCCCTAGGGTGGTGTCTGTTGTTGTTACCCCCTCTGCCTCTGGGGGTAAACTGACCTATTGCGTCAGGCATGACTCCTTGAGATTTGTGGAACCACATTTTCCCACCCTTCTGACCCTTAGGGTATGGTCTTGAAGGGGTGGAGAAAAGGACACCTACGGCAGAAAGAGTCTTGCCATCTTGTTCACATCTGGTCAAGGTGTCTTTCACTTGAGGTCCGAACAAAGCCGAACCATTAAAAGGGGAATTTGTGAAGGGCTCCTTGAAAGGGTCCGCAAAATTACAAAGCCGCATCCAGGCGTGACACCTTAAGGCCACTTTTGTGCCTGCGGCCCTACTCGCTCCATCGGCTTCATATGAAATTAGACGCATGGAGGAGTTAACAATCGAGTTTAGGGTTCCAAGCTGTGAGTTGATTTTATCCTGGGACCCAGCAGCTGACGGATCCTGTAAGACTTCTCCCAACTCTTTGAGAATATCTCTCTGAAGGTGGGTGAAGTGACACAAGTAATTCAGCGACCGCATGGCAAAGGTCACTGAAGAAAACATCCGCTTACTGTACCTATCCATGGTCCTAGAATCCTTATTAGGAGGATGGATAGGTACTGAAGGATCAGCTAGTTCCTTCTTGGTGGCTGCAGCCACCACCATGGCATCTGCCGGTACACCTTTTGTTAAGAATTGTTTGTCAACTGGTGCCGTGATGAATTTAGATGGCCTCCGAGGGGTGGGTTCCACCGAATCCGGGGCCGACAATGCCTTCTGTGTCACTACTTCCATAAGGGGGTTGAAAGGCGGAGACACCCAGGAGGTGGAGGGTCGAGAACCAAATGCCTCCAGGTACACTGACTCGTCCTCGGAAGGATTAAGGGAAGACCAGTTCCCCCTCTGCTTTAGGATTTCTAGGATGTCTGAGAAAGAGACATCCTCAGAGGGGGACTTTGGGGATCCCTCCAACTCATCCAAGTCAGTGTCAGATGTAATGGACTCAGGGGAGTCCACATGCTTCCTCTTACATGTCCTCTTATGCGGAGGCTCCGCTGACAGGTCAGGAGAAGCCTCGGAAGAGGAAGATATTCCCAGTGGGGAAACCTGAGGTGTTGGATCTCTGGGTCCAGGAGCAAGAGAGTGGGAAGAGACATCAGCAGGCACTGTAGTGGGAGGAGCTGATGGAGCTGACCGTTGGCTATGCCCTGGGGCTAGTACACTCCTCATCACCTCGAAGTCTCCCCTCTCAGAAAGGCCAGAGGGCTCCCGCTCCGAAGAGGTGGGAACCCCAGGCCGCACCGACAGGGAAGGCTCCGAGGCCGATTTTGGGGCCGAGCTCACCAGCGCCGATGCTCCGAGAGGGAGAACGGGGTCGGACAATTGTCCGATGTCACTCGCCCCCTCGGAGCCAACGAGAGAGACCAGGTGCCCAGATCCCTCCAATGAAGGCATCAAGGAGGAGATCGGAATGGAAGATGAAGGAGCCGAAGGGGGAGGTATCGGCTCCGACGCCACAACAGTCATGGCTCCGAGGAGCTGCGGCTCCGAACTCTGAGGGATAGTCGAAGGAGGAAAAATAGGTGGAGTCATAATAGCTACCATCTGATGAGATGGACTACAGATCATTTGGGCCAATGCCTGAGACTTTAACAGCCTACTTACCACTCTCTCAAGGTCGTGGTCAGAAAGCCTGGATGACCTAGAAGATCGGCTCCGATGGCTCCGCTCCGAGAGCAGGGGGGATCTCGGAGCCAAATGGATGGACTCCAACGAAGGGGATCTTGACCTCTTCTTAGATATGGATGGAGCCAAAGGAGCCGAAGACACGTCGGCTCCAGCCGGAGCCGACCGTGAATGCATAGATTCAGAGGTATCGGCACCGAGTGGGGCCGAGACAGAAATCTGTGACTCAGAGGGATCGGCTCCAGCCGGAGCTGATCTAGGCACAGACAAAGAACCAGCAGCCGAAGGCTTAGTACTTGGAGCCGACGGGTTTGCTGGTTTCGAAGGCTTCCCTGACGCAGACTTAGTCGGGGAGCCCTTGGGCTTTAACAAGCCCCTCAATATTAGTTTGTTCCTGTGCTCCTACAGGACTGTTGGACTGAACGCATGACACACAGAACAAGAGTCCTGCAGGTGCAGGGTTCCCAGGCAGTAAACACAAGAAGTGTGACCATCTGTCAGAGACATTTTCAGACAGCACGAGTCACACTTCTTAAAGCCTGAGACCTTAGTTTCCTTTGGTTCCTTCGACATAACAGTGTCGAGGGAGCACAAAAGGAAAAAGAAACACACACACACACACACACACACAACACTCAAAAAACAATAAAAATATTAAGTGGGATACTGACACACCCAAACACTCCACAGGATCCCTAAGAATAATTAGGAAAGGGGCAGGCTTAAGGCCTAACCTAAAGAGTGGAGGGGGGGATATAAGGGGAAAAAAGGGAAAGTATTAACAGGAATAGGATTAAAAGTAGTCGATAACTACTAAAAAACAACTGGGTGAAAAACTAACCAAAAAGGGTGACTGAAAACTAAGTATTCAAAAGACTTACCAGGAGCCGGTAAAAATACGCACCTCGCAAGCGAAAGCGGCAAACGAGATCTGGGGAGTTATCGCCTAGCATCATGGGATATAGGGTTGCCTCGAGCCGGTAAAATAAGCTCTCAAGCTTTAGTAAGTGGCCGAGTCAGAGCCGAGGATCGGCTCCGAACCCATCCAGCAAGAATGAAGGCAAGCTTGACAACTTAACATTAAATATTTGCAAAATGAAAGCTGTCTGTGTAATTCTGTCATGGATATTTGCAGTCAATGCAGTTGTGTTGGTGGCTGTGTCCATAGAACATATTTGTAATAGCATATTGGCATATACTCTACAACGTTATGTTCATATTGTTGGGGGGGGGGGGTGAATGTCTGATTGCTACGGTCCATGTTATACTCAGATGTGACCACTCCAGATGCTGTCTACAGACATGTATGTATGTGTATATACATACATATATATGTGTATATATATATATATATATATATATATATATATATATATATACATACATATATATATATATATATATATATATATATATATATATACATTATTGCATACGTTTATCTGTACCTCCATAGATGTGTAGATGTTTCTAACCTATCTATATATCTACATATATATGTAGACCTGTATATATCGACATGTCTCTATGTATCTGTCTCTCTCTCTCTCTCTCTCTCTATATATATATATATATATATATATCTATAAATGAGCGTACACTTATAATTGGGTACATGGTGGGTTGTCCTATTTCAACACATTCCTCCCTTTTGTGTTTTAACCTGTCTGCATACACATCTGGGATAGGTACATCCTAGGTAGCTTAGTGTTAGGTTAATTGGAGGATGGAGTACATGGTTGCTGGTTCTACTCCTGGAAGGTGTTATTATTTTACCTCTCAGGGTAGGCACTGGTAGTGAAAGTGTGAATAACACACATTTACGTGGTTGTGAGCAGGTTTGCCTGTGGTCTGCACAACGTTAAGCAAAGGTCAAATGTGTGAAGCGCTTCTCCGTTTACCGTGTAGCAGCGCCAATTACCGTCGCGCAAACACGTGGAATCCCGCTTACAGCTGCTTAAGAGTGCTTTAATCCACCTGCATCTAAAAGCCCTTATTCTGGCCCTCAAAATAACCTAACAGCCCTTGAACCCGGGACCATGAATACCACAGTCACTGACCTTACCACTACGGCATCTGAGATATGCACGAATGTTATGGTGTTTAGAATATAAATTGTACTGCAGACATTCCTCACTACTGACAACATATATGACAATCAGTTAGTGTACATATGTCTGATACATGTTAATGTTCATATGTTTGTGAAAGTAGGTGTTGCAATGTGACATGACAGGGTGTATTATGAATGTGTATGGTTCTTGCTTTGTGTCCTTTTTATATTGTCCCCATACTCCATGTATGCCCCCCCAGTTCACTTATTGGACATCCACCCCAGGCCCTCCTTGAGGCATGATTGCATTACCCATCATTCCTCCCTCACCCCAATCTTCACATACACAACAACCACCCCTTCTATGGTGACTTAGGTTAATATTAATTGTTATGATACCAGAGCTGCATGTGTTTTGTGTACACTCCAATTCCTTTGGAGTGCTTCTGTGTCACGAAGTGTATTCATAGATGCTTATATATATGGCTATTGCTGTAACTGTATAATATATATATATATATGTATATATATATATATATATATATATATATATATATATTTATATATATATATATATATATATATATATATATATATATATATATATATATATATATGTATATATATATATATATATATATATATATGGTCTACCTGAGATGGTCGACAAGCCATTTGATCGACTTTTATTTGTCGACAATTCATTTGGTCGACAGGCAGATTTGCCCCTCCCCAATGTTGTGCAACCCTGGGTTGATATATATAGTTAGGGGTGTGGGAAGCCCCCACATAAAACTGCTTGTTGACCAAATGAACTGTCGACCAAATGAAAGTCGATCATTTGGCCTGTCGACCATGTGATAGGGATCCATATATATATATATATATATATATATATATATATATATATATATATATATATATATATATATATATATATATTTATATATATTTCGTATTAGTTTGTAACAGTAATACATCTGTAGACTGGAATGTGTTGGTTCACAAACTACAGTACATTACAATGTACTGTACATATGTTCACAAGGCCACTGTCCCATTTGTGATCACTACAGTGAAATGCATATGGTATAAGCTGTAGTCTTAGGACCATGAAAAATGTGTATACCTTGGATGGCTTAGTGGTACGTCCCATGCCTTTAGTGTGCATGGTCCAGGGTTTGACACCTGTGATGCTTTACGAATATTTTTACTGCAGAGTTAAGCTCATTTACCCAGTTGTAAGCATGTTTAACAGTGTTTGTGTGACATTATCACAGCAGTGAAACACAGTTAAAGAAACATTGTGATATATAACCTGTGTGCGCAAACAGGGCCACATCCGCTAACTACTCCGGATATATACCTGTTAGTGACATAACATCTCATTATGTGCTGTCATGACATTACATTCTCTGTTGACTGTACTCTCCTGCACGCATGGGTTTATATGGGTGATTTGAATGTTTATTATACAAACGATTACAACCTATATCTGCAAGCTGTGGTTAAGGTATACTTTTGCACATGATAAACATCCCTGCCTTTATTGGGATTGTAACCTCGAATGCACAGATACTATGCGGATGCTGTAACCATTACACTGTTGACATTAACGTTGTTTCTGCCTATTTCCTATTTAGATGATTTCTATGTGTAAGCTAGGCTAAGCAAAGGGCGGTAGCCCCCTAACTCACTGAGCTTTACGTACTCATGATATACCAACATATAACAAATGTACTGTGAGACAATACATTACATTCCTAACTACATTAGGCATAGCCCCTCACTGACACACTTCAAGGGAAACCGTGTTGTGTGAATGGGTAACAGACTAAACACCCCTGGGATCATGTGTCCCAGAACAATACAGCCAGGGGTGAGGAAGCCTGGCCAGTTTGATAGCTGCAAGACCTGTTGGGGGAATTGAATGGTGTTGAATTGCCAAATTAAAGTGCCCTGTTTAGATCACTAAGTTCCCCTATCACCCTCCACAACCCCAGTCTTCCACAGCTTCCTGAAACTCTGCCTGGAATTGCTTCATTGGCTGTACTTGACATGACAGAGGCTCAGTTACATCATCAATGGTGTGGGAAGGCCAACACACTGTTGCTATGCTTCTAATTGCCCTTGGGCAGATATATAGTAAGCTATCTGTGCACCTCTAATGTGCAGGCCATCACAGCCATAATATGCAAATAAACAGACATTCAGATCACAATATACAGTGTGAACTCACCATGTAGTCAAAAAACAGTTGAGTACAGCATGAACATACTGAACACTGATACTTAGTTACTCCAAATGCCTATCTTGGAAGCTAGAAGACTTGTATAAGGTTAAGGCTTTCTATTGCTTGCCACTAGGTTACCTACAGGGGAGATGACAATCAAGCACAGATGGGGCACATGCATGCAATGATACCATACCAGCCTATGTGCCTGCCTTACACTTTGGAATACTGGCCAAGGCTATTGGCGCCCCCATGGTGCCCTATTTAGGAGAGTCTTGAAGGTGAATACCAGCTCCGTAAACAGCACAATAGCAGATTCAATGTGGTTTATGCTACTCAACACCAGGGGTTGAGATCACAACATGCATGCACTCACAGCACTCCTCAGGATGGACAACATCAACATCTGTGCATTAACTGCAATCTGTCTTAAGGCTCCTGATAGCACACCAGCACTACCAGACTACAACCCATACCACACATTTCAGCCACGGAATATGGACTGACAGACATGGAGGGGCTGTATCCATATTCATCAGGGATACCTACACCTCCAGGTTAGTGGGGCAGCATGATACCTCTGTGATCATCCATGTGCAGCTAACATCAGCCACAGCAACAATGTTGCATGTGGACTTCTACGGATCACCCTCCATGACCCAGGACCTCCACTCCACCTACTGGGAGACAGTGGAGAACACGAAAGTCCTAGCACACACCCTGGCATTGGTCGATGTCAACTACCATACCATTAACTGGGACACGTACACCGGTACTCACTTCTGGGACCAGTGCTTCCTGGAATGTATCATCTCATATGCCCTGTATCAGGTGGTAACCGCCCTAACGTGGGGTGGAAGCTAATAAATGTGGTCATCACCAACATGGGCAACAGTTGCACCACAGTGTAAGTTTACCGGTCACTGGTTAGATCTGACCATGAACTATTTACTGTTTCCACACCCTAGCATCTCCCCCACACACGGATGCCATAGTGTATACCTTTCCTACAGCTAAATTTACACTACTAGTGACAGGGGTGGGGGATTTCACAGCCCCCATGCTAAGGGGAAATACTGCTCCAGATACAGACAGATTTACAAATGCAGTCTATAAGTGCCTACATGGATGTATGGATTGTGCCATCGCTGCCAAACCAAGACTCACTCCTCCTAGACAAGGACACTGGTCTGGTGGACCTCTGCAATAAACAGGCTATACTACAGATGTAGGATAGTGTTCCAGACACACAGCAAATCCCACAAAGGACTGACATCCTTGACCACTATTAGTATGATACTTAGGTCCCTCATGACATCATCCAAGGCTAACATCAGCAGGAGAATACGCAAGGATTCGAAAGATAACCACAAAGCCTTTTTTGGCTATGTCAAGGATCTACACGGTGACACACAGATTTTCATTGTGCCAGTGAAATATAGCACAAAATATGCTGACCCTACTAATATCACCAACATCCTTGCAGATACATGCGGTGCATACTTCACCCCCTAAAGGGCCCACAACACTACACGTAAGGTACAGTATCCCAACCATCAGAAACCCACAGGTGGAAATGGCCCTCTCTAACAGCAGAACACAGCGTCAATGGAGGCAGATGTTGACCCAGACTGCATATTGCAAACTGTACATGACAACCCGCCCCCACCTAATTATGCATTCCTACCTCAGCCTCTCCACAGGCTACATGCCCATACAGTGGCACGTGGCAATGGTTATTCCACTCCATCACGGGGAAATCACAACTGACCATGGTAACTACCACCCCATAAGCCTGACTAGCCTGGTCTGCAATGGTATGGCTCACATCCTCATGGCACGCATTAACAATGACATTGGTGACCTTCGGACACGTGACCCAACCCAGGTCAGCTTGGTTGACTGCAGTTCATGCCTACTAAACCTGTTTTACATCTTACAAACAGTCACCAAGATGTTAGATGACAGGGGAGGTGGTTCACACATGCTACCTGGACCTCACCAAGGCTTTTGACACCATGCCCCACTCAGGTATTATTGATAAACACACCAGCCTGTACATTCACCCATACATCACAGGTTGGGTTGCCAACAGGCTTACACACACAACCCACATGGTATGACTAGTGGTCTCCAGGTCCACCTCTTGAACAGTCATGACTGGTGTCCCACAGGACTCAGTACTGGGAGCCCTACTGTTTGGCATAAACATCTCAGATGTACAGGCAAACACAGATGGACTACGGCAGAACATGTTTGGCAATGACTGCAAACTAGGAGCCATGACTGATAGTCCAGCTGACATGGACATCCCTCAGGGGACCTCACAGAGAACGTCACAGGGCACCACTGACATGGCCTCCAGCCAAGTGCCACTAACTGCATGGTCATTCCATTGTGAAATTGGAACCCACATATTAACACATGAGCGGCAGCCACTTTAATACAGACGAGGTAATGGGGTATCTGGGGACTAAGGTAGATAGTGATCTCCCCTGTGACAATATTATCTTCACAGTAGTTAGGACATCCTTCTATGTAGGCCATCTGACTACTAAAGGATTCCCATCTAGACATACTGGGGTTATAGTGCTCCTTTACTCATCACTCATCAGTCTCATCATGGGGTATAATAATCCATGTGGGATGTACCTCAGACTACACGTCCAACAGCTGGGGGGTCCATGAATGTACCTCACCAAGGGGAATACTGGCCTCCAACATATGGCCTATGCAGCCGGACTGAATACACTACTGCTTTACTCAGCGGCATCTCGTTTACCCAGAGATGATCTCCACTGACCAACACAGCCATGTCGAACTCTGGCTTGATGGATATGCTCCACCTATGGGAATCCATGTCACAGTGAGCCACACACTGTAGTGAACTGACCTTGCCACAACAATAACCGGAAGATGCTGGAGGGACAGCTTCCTGTCACAAACACTCCCAATACTTTGGAACAACATCCCTATCTACATTTTACAGAGCCCCTCACTAACACTCTGCAAGAGAAACCTTGAAGGGTGGATGGGGAAAGGTAGATGCACCCCAGGGATCCCACCATTGGCTCTGCTCCACAGACGGATGGTTAATGACTCAATGGGGTGGAAAATGCTGACACATTTTGGCTGTCCTTATGAATGGCCTCTGGCAGTTGGCCAAGTATCTACCTATGAATCTATACATACAGTATCTGCATATGCTGATAGCTTAGTTTACTGTTCAGGTGTTGACTTACCTTGTGCCACTGGCTGTTGTGTGTGCAATAGTTGAGGGCTGCCTATGTGGGATGCATACAGTAGACTGCCTATACATGGCAATTTACAGGTAGTCTTTTGTGTGTGCCATCCATTTTTACTGTATGTGCAGGTGAAGGGTGTCAGTCCCTAGGTGCCAACACTGTCAGTGTGTGTGCTATATGTTCCCTCTTTGCCAAGGCATGTGCATACTGGGCACGCCTCCATCTGCCTACTGGGGCTGGCTTAGGGTGTTTGTGGTCTGAGTACCTCTATGACTGTGGGGCCCTTGGCAATGGTAGTGGGCTGTGAGGGCCTTCACCATTCTGTCCCTGCTGCAGCTGTTTCTGCAGGACCATATTGTGTAGCATGGCACACACTATGAAGATGTGGGCACGTGCCTGGAGAGTACTGCAAAGCTCCACCAGATATGTCTATGCAACGGAACTGTGATTTCAGCACCCCAAACACATGCTCTATGATGATTCTGGTTTGTGTGTGTGCCTCATTATGGTGTTCCTGCAAGGGTATGTGTGCATTTCTGATGGGAGTCATCATCCACGGTTCCAGTGCATAGCCAGCATCCCCCACCGGGTGGCCATTTGGGATGTCCCTCCTGGCAAATAACCAATACAGCTGTGAGGCATGCCAGATGTGGGAGTTGTGATAGCTTCCAGGGCTGCCAGCATACACATCCATGATAATGTCCTGGGCATTGCACACAACCTGGCAGTGGATGGAGGGGTATCCCTTATGGTTTATGTAGTGCCTTCCCTGCTCACCGTGTGGTGACTTGATGTGTATGTGCGTGCAGTCTATTGCACCCAGTACCTCCGGGTATTCTGCCACATGGTGGAAGAGATGCATATTACTGGCCAACTCCTCTTGCATTCGGGGGAAGTATATGTACTCATTGGCATGTGGTAACATGGCATCCAGGAACTGGTGAGCTACCCTGGATGCTGATGCCTGTGAGATCCCCATGATATCCCCAGTTGGTCTTTTAAAGGTACCTGTAGCTAGTATTCTCAGGCTTACACATACCTTCATATCCACTGGGATGGGTTCTCCTCTGTTTGTTCTGACTGTGAGGCGTGGCCGGCACAGCTCCACAAGTTGCTGTAGGGTGTCCCTGTCCACCCTGTAACGCTCTTCTGTTTCCAGATCATGTAGCCCCTGGTAGGTTAGCCTGGGTCTGAACACTCTCCTCTTCCTCTGGTGCCTGCGGTGGTTGTGTGCATCATCCTCCACAACACCTTCAGTCTCCAACACATACTGATGGATCAAAGCTATGGCAGTCCCTAACATGTACATAATAAAAGTTCCCCATCTGTATACACCACTGGTGCAGAGTGTATGGGAATACACAAATGTGTGTGAGGTGCTTTCAAACTTTATAGTATTGTGCTATAGATTCTGCTGATGTAAGTGGGTGTGTATGAACTATTCCAGCTGCTGCATGTCTTACTTATGGGTTTTGCAATGAGTACTGCAAGTGTGGGGCCTTTACTGTGGAGATCTACTTGCCTGCCTTGAATACTCTGTTGCCCTTTAATTCACTTTTAGATCTGTATCCCCTCCCATTATCAGGCATGTACCCACCTGCTGTCATTCTTGTTTTGTACTTTCCCTACCCAGTCATGGCGAATTGTGCCTTGTAGCTGATATACTGCATATTGCCTTTGTTCTGCTTTGACACTTTGCTGTTTTCTTTGCAGTACAGACCCTCCCCTTCCCTGTTCTGCAGGTAGCTGCTTGCAGCCTTGTTAGCTGTTGTCAATGGCCCACTGTAGGCTCCTAGGTGTTAATTAGCCATTTGTACTCCAGTTTCACTGCTGCAGCATTTCCTTATTTCTTTCCTATATCCTTCCTGTTTCAGCTGCAATGCATGACACGCATACCCATTTACCGGGTTTACGTGTGTTTTCATCTCCATTCACATGCATACTCGGTTACCTTGTGTACTCTCTGCCAAGCATAGCTATGGGCAATTTGACACATCCCTATCCTGCAGCTTTGCCTAGCTAGGGGCAGTCCGGTTTAGCAATGCTCTAATGTGCTTACAGCGATGGTGACACACCCCTCTCTTGATGTAATTTTTATCTCAAGGGCTCACCTCAGTGTTATAACGCTACGCTGTTTTGTGCATCCTTACACCAGCAGGAAATCTGCAATTCACTATTACTCCTCTCATTTGCATGGCATTGCCTATTAATTCCTAGCTACTGCGCATAACACTGTCACTGCCCCTTAGCAACCCTTGCGCCATGTGTATGGTGTAGCATGCCTGCCATTGACTATTATGGGGAAATCATGATATGTGTTTCATTGCAGTTTTATTCTGTATTTTTATATATTCCTTGCGATCCCCTTTACGCACCGATGCCCTGCATTTTAACTTCGCGTTAGTGTGGGCATAATATTAAATATTCTTTTTCATATTTTGTGCATGTTGTTTTATGCCAATGGCTACATATTTATCCATTGGCATATATTAACAGTATAATACACATGTTTGGTCTGCTGTCATGGCTCCGATTTTATGTTTGCAAAATGTAAATTGTTTTTATTGGTTTACATTTCTGCATGCTTACACTATGCCTGCACCACTTCCTGAATTGCTATATACCTTCATTTGCATGCTACACTGCTGCACATGGGGTGATTTGAATACAGGCACCAGGAGCTGTGCGGGCGTAGCGTACACAGGTAGTGCACATGGAAACAGCTTGTACCCAAATCGCTCGGCGGCCATATTTGGTGTTAGTTCGCCAACGCTACGCCTGCACCTGGCACAAGCTTCATGAATCCTGGGGAATATGTCCTACAAGGACTGCCTTAAAGCCCAATGATTACATTTGGTCTCTTACAGACTGCTAAGAAGTTACTTGTAGCTAGCATACAAGACATCCTCCTACCGTTACTGACAGACTTACTTTATATCTGCATTTCAAATGACATCAGAAACGCTAGATACAAGGACCAAAACCTCTGTAACATAAACAGAATGGTTCAGAGGGACATATCTATTTTGTAGTGGATACCACTGCTCTGGGACAGACTCTCCATCTGCGTAAAACATAGCTTATTCCTGACACAATCAAGTGTATTGGAAATAAGAAATTTATCAAAGGACTCCCCCCACTAGATTTCTAATGGATAGAGTCAGCTCCTAAATGATTTGCTCCAATGCATGATTCACCACCTACTATCTGTGTTTTGACCTAGTAATTACCACTAGAGATATAAAGTGGGATTGCAAGGATTTGATAGGGTTCAGAAATTTTAGCCAAAAAGAAAATATGGATGCTTCTTATAGGGGATCTAGTATGCCTTTGTAATATAATGCGCTGATACTTTATTTATGGCTGAATTAGTACAAAGAGTTTTTCATTGCACTTGAGTTAGATAATGATGTGTGTTATAAGAGAGAGTCCACGTTCTGTCTGTGATATGAGCAAACCCTTCGGAAAAGCTGTGTAAGACTCAGGCCTCAAAAAACAGAAATATGGAGATCTTTTATGGGCAACTCATTTGATTATTGGATTTGTACACTGATATATGTGGCTTGAAATGCAGGATTGTTCTAATCAGACAGCAGGTATTCAAATGTTTCAGCTCATTGTACTGCTGGACAACCCAGGTAGCTGGAAGAACTTTGCATACAAATTTTTCATTGACAAATATCAAGAAATTTTTATTGAGGTTAATTTGCAGTTGCTACACATCAAGACACATGGAAAAATTATGAAGATCTTACAGTACTACAGGCAAAAACAAAACCACTGCACCAGATAAAGTCCAGACCAGGCTCTAAAAATATAATGCAAGAATTCCAAGCAGGCAAAGGACACGCATGGCATAAAACCAAATTATTTATTTAGTAAAAAACATGTAAGCACTTTCACATAGTACAAAAAACCACAAAGTGCTTTGGACGTTGTTCTTCGTTTTTTGTTTTTTATCACTTTCACATAGTACTCCTACGCTTCATCAGACATAAAATTCTATCACAAGTCTAGACATTTTAAACACTGTCAAACCAATCACTGCTAGCAACCTTTTTCCCTCCAATTAAATAATTAGTGGAAACCAATTGCTTTAAAGTAACCTCATACTTTAGCAAAATAAATGCAGAAAATATGGTCTTTCCTTCATCTCTTTTTATAAATTAACATTACTGCCTAAATATAATATGACAGATTAGTATAGTTTTTCTATTTTCTTTCCTTTCATAGCCTGTGATCAGTACACCCCACCCTGATACTGCAGAAGCTCTGCCACAAGGCCATCTCCTAAACATTTTCACTAAGAATTTGTTCTTTGTACAATGCAAGCAAATTTAACTTGAAAAACCTTGCTGTGTATTAATTTCATCTAGTCAAATACATGCCTGCCTGAGCTGGAAATTAAATTTTAACACTCTCCCCAACAGATTTGTCCTTGCACTCTAAGGACTATTCACTAAGTTCGCCACTGTCCTTTCTCTTGACCAATAGATTACACTGTACAGTGATGGCGAACATATGACACGTGTGTCAAAGATGACACATGCCATAACGTTTTGGGTGACATGTCAGTGATCACCAACACCCATATTACCAAAGACACTGCTTTGGCATTCATTGCTCATGTGAAATGCATGGAATTATTTTGTGGCAGGAGCTTTTGACATGCCAAACCCAAAAGGTTTGCCATCACTGACACTGTATATGCCAGTTACTTAGTCTTCTTGGCTGACAGGTTCCTGCATTTGGAAATTAAAAAAAAAAAAAAAAAAAATATATATATATATATATATATATATATATATATATATATAAATATATATATATATATATATATATATATATTCTACTTTGTACTATTCTGCTAATTGTTTCCATTGGCTATAAACTGATTACTCTCTCTTATAATTTGACCTGAGGATGGAAGTATGTTGTTTCCAATGTATACACAGAAAATATACTACTAGGTGATGAGAATGTCAGTTGGTTGGATGTAATCTCTTAACTTCGGTAAATCTGATGTAAACTTATTTGGTTTCACACAACTAATTAATAATCCCACATACTACAGCAAGACATCGATTCCATAATAGACTGGATCCTCGTACCAGACCCTAGCAATACACCTCCTCAGGTACAATGTTTGACTATGACTTCAGAAATATCACGTGTCAGCACCAGGATATCAGGAACAAGTTAACTTTCAAAGGCAAAATGCCAATCCAGAAAAGAATCAAAATTTATAAAATTCATTGCATAAAAAAACAAACAAACACAGCTGAGCTCTTTCGATCCTCATGGGAACTTCATCAGAACTGTGAGTACATCAAACTATCACCATTAAATTCCTCAAACTGCACCATGTCATTTCCTTAATGCCTCATTAAATCATTTTGTAAAGAAATTCAGTTTAAAATATGCATGGTCAATACATTACATCAGTTCTGTTATTAAATCGACAAAATGACTAAAAGCATTTGAAAACAATCAATACCTTATATACAATATATTAGTTTTAATTTATAAGTTTGCTACAAGCATCTTTAAAACACTAATAATGGAGGTATGACTATTCAATCCTGGGGACACAGCGGCATTCAGTCTTAGTTGCCAAATCAATTTTCTATACTCTAACGTACATTCCCGAGGACCACCCCTGGGATTTTTACTAACAACTTCAAGAACTGAAAACTTTAAATCAAACTCCATCGATCCCTTACACAACAAAAAGTGTCTAAATGAAGCGTTGTTACTCCTTTGCTTTTTAACATCATAAAAATGTTCATTCATTGTTTTTTGCAAAGGTCTCTCTGTTTTGCTGATATAAAATGCATGGCAATACTGACAAACTGTGACATAAACTACTCCTACATTTCCAAAATTCACCTTACAATGTAAAGATAATTCAGTTTTACCCACATAACTAATTGCAAGCTCTTCCTTCATCTTTAACATTCTCACCAACACACTCCACACAACAGGCTTCCCTAATACAGTATACAGATAACTCCACACTCATTTGCACATCTGACAACTCTGTACACCTCCCAAAAATTATTCAGGAGACTTTAACAGCAACTGAAACATGGCTTTGTTACTCATAACTCATTCACAACCTTAAAAAAATATTTTTCCCTAAATCCCTCGCCCATGAAAAAACAAAATTTAAAGTTCTCTTTCTTGATAATAAAACTACTGAAGCCCCTTCTCATAGTACATTATTAGGGATACTAGTGTATGATAATATTAACTTCAACCTGCATATACAAAATTGCATAAGAAAAACTCGTCAAAAACTAGGGATGCTTTATAGATCCAAAAAGTTTTTCACTGATGTAACTAAAGCTACTCTTGCCTCTATTTATCTCCTCCCCACACTTCTTTATGGTGCTCCCTCCTTACTAACCTTCACGCATTGCAAAAAATCAAAACTTGAACAATGCTATAACAAACTTGCTAAATTTGCAGTAAATACCCCTTTCAGAACCCATCACTGTATAGCACTAAAAAACCTTAATTGGTTAGAACTACCCCATCAAATAACATATACACAGCTTCTTACCATCTATAAAATTATCCAGAATCAATCTGCTTGTCAAGCACTAAACAACGTTTTACACAGCTGTGTTCCTAGTTGGTCATTATGATCCAATGACCAAACCTCCTATCTGTTCACAAACCTATCAAATCTCCTGGGCATTGTCTGTACTTGTACCTTGTTGTTAAGGCCTGGATCTCCTTATCTCTAGCCATCAGGTCAATACCCTCCCTTCCATCCTTCAAAACCATTCTGAAAGACTTCCTAGCCAAATGATGGCTTTCTTCTGTCTCTACACTTGGATAAACTATATCCCTAAATGTGAACAAATAGCTATTCATACCTTACATCGCCTTACTCCCCCTTCTTCACTCTCCTCCTAACTTCTATCAGTTTCTCTCCCCCGGCTTTCTCTCTAAATATACCATAAATCTGCTTTTCTCTCACTTCATATTACAGTTCATGTTTGTATTATACTAACTTTCCTACAATTTCTCTATAAACAGGCTAAACTTTCTCTATTAAATCATTGTCATATAACTTGTATCTATTCTTAACCAATGTTTTCATATTATGTGTGATTTTGGTATAATTACTTAAACTGTACTTGTTTTATGTATTATTTTAAAAGACTGCAAAATTATTATTCTTAAAATGTTTTGTAATACTATGAAATTTTCTCCCCAGGCCTCCACCGAAAATGGTCTCCTACCCTGTCAGACTTTCCTGGTACTCAAATGTCAATAAATAAATAAAAAATAAATCATAGTTTTAAATATTGCACAGCTATTATCAAATAATTCCATTCTATAAGAAAATGTCTTTATTCTGGGGTGCAGAACGTAAGAGGAAGGTTGACTTCAAGGGTCAGCCTTACCTGCTGTGTTGAATTGTTTTAGCATGCTACGTACCATGGCAAATGCAGTTTTGATGGGCAGCCTTGACCTGTGTCAAAAGTTGATCCAGAGCATCTGTCTGTCCTCTACGTCGTGGTATTCTTCCATCATATTCTCTCCAGTCTATAAACAGCACAGTGAAACAAAAGGCAGTACACATATTTAGAAAATAGCAAAAGTAGCTAGTACCAAGATCCCGGACTGAAACACACTTATTGCTGTGTGATTTATCAGCATGTAAATTCATAATACTGCTTCCACTTGGGGGGGGGGTAGCATAATTTTTAAGGTATTTACCTCAAAGGCACAAAGTCCAGGGTTTTATTCTTACATTTTGGGAACCATGGTTAGGCTTAAAAAGCCCCCCCCCAATGTCATTAGCCGAGTAATTACCTATGAAATATGATGGCAGCTATAAGTAACATGCATTTTAAGATTAAATAGATATTTGGAATGACTTCTTATGCCTTTTTAATGAAATGAGTTGGTTGCTCTATTTTAGAACAATGTATAACAAATGCAAACCTAAGTAGAAACAAAGCCCTGAGGCAAACATTTTCAAGTCTAATTTTGTGATATAATTAACAAGAAATATATGCCGAATCCTGACAGATGTTAATGTACTTCACCTAAGTGGCACACTCTCCATAGTTTGTACTTACTTTGCTGACTATAGTGCGAAGATTTGGCTCTTTTATCATGTTATAATTATCCTGTGTGTGTGCTTCATTCATTTTAAAGTCTTTTACTATTTTTATACCAACTGCCTTCTTGTGGAACCAGTTCTAACCATTTTCCTACATCTCAGTGAATAAAGACTTTTGGATAGTCCAGAGATTTTTTTCTGGAGTCTCTTATGTTTCTTTATCCAAAGGTGCAGCTCAGTGTACCTTACCAAATGCCTACATTTTATAGCAGTCTACAGACAGCAAGCTATGGCATGTATCAGTCATATAACTCTTCACAGCCCATATTAACAGAGTTTAAAATAATGCCTAGCATGCAGTCTAAGTGTATGAAATGGTTACTACTTAATTTACTAACTGCTTATGTGAACAGGTGATTCTCAGACCCTTTTCAGTAATGATGTGGGCAGAACGATAAGTACATTTGTCTGCAACAGAGACCTTCACTTCATAAAATAAATACAGTTTTATTAAGGTACAAACAAAACAGTGATGTTTACTCTTCTCATATATGTAGGTGAAACAAAAGAAATATCTCAAAGTTGTTTTCTTTAATGGCCCACAGAAAAGGGGCACAGTTTGCCATATAAAGATCATAAGTGGTTTCCAATAGGTCTTCTCTTTCTGGATTACCTTGGCAGGAAAATATTCAGCTTCCTTCAGATATCATCCACACGGTCACATCATGCTGCAGCACTCCAAAAAAAAAACAGCTGTTCTAGACATGAAGTCCCCCAAGACAGGCCAACTTGTCTCAATTGAGTGTTACAGCTCTTCTTCCAAACACCACATTATTGGATAACTGGCTTAAAAATTCTGTTAGAGCATTTTTTGCCTAATACACCATGTATCTGACTGCCTTAAAGTAACAGATATATTTTCATTATGATGTTAAAGAAATAATTATTTTTATAATATTTACAGTAACGATTCTATGTACAGCAAGACTATCTGCATTATTTTTGTCTCGCTTTTACATCACTTTGGGTTGTCCTTCTGCTAAGAACTGCCACAGTATGTTGCACAAACTCTGCCCAGCTTGGACCTCTTAGTTTCAGACCCAGTATATAGACTGTAAACTATAGATAGGGTATCTGCATTGTGGTGGGACCAGACTGGTCTATGTTTTACTTTGAAATTAAATCAATGTAATCAGAGTTCCCACCTACATAATTTTGTGTTTCCATCCTGTTGCCTATTCAACCATCTCAGGGGCATGGCCTTTGGTCAGTGTAAATGCTCAGCTGATGAGTCAATACTTTAGCAAAGACAGCCTTCATCTGACTGTCAAAATGCTCCCTCTCAACAGTGGAATACTTAGTTTCTGCTTTACTCAGCTTATGACTCAGAAAGCATAAGGGATGTTCTTTGTCATCAAAGGTCTCTGATAGCACTGAACATAGCCCTACATCTGATGCATTAGTATAGACTACAAAAGGCCTGTTGACATCCAGAGAAAGTAATACATACTCTGAATATGATATTTTTTCAACTGTTTAAAAGCATTGCCTGCCTTTTGTGTCCTCTTTACTTTAAGGGACATGTTCCCTTTAGTCAGTTGTTTAAGAGTGCAAGCTATTGATATAAAATGGGGAAGCAATTTTCAGTAGTAGTCAGCTAACTCCAGAATGCCCTCACTTGCTTCTTAGTTCCTGGAGTAGATCAATTTCTCAATACTTCTATGTTTTTCTTTCTGGGGCCTAACAGTCCTCCTACCAATAACATAACCTTAATATTTTGCATCTCTCAGGCCTAACTTGCTACAGTAGGCATTGCCTGCGAACCTGGTTTATCTTAGAGAGTCCACTACAGACTGTACTTTAACTAAATGGGAGACCCAGTCCTTGAAAAGCAGCATACTTGAAATTTTGTTTTAGGACTCCGTCTATTAATCTTTGAAAGGTCATGAGGCCCCACACAACTTGAAAGGAATGGCTAGACATTCTGGTGGTGAAATAAAACAGTTTTTATTTGGTTTCATCAGTTAGAGGGATCTGCTTGATTCCTTTGCTGGGTATAATGTGGTCAAGAATCTTGCTCTCTTCAATCTTCCCTATTAGTTCATCAGACCTAGGCACTGGGTAGCTGCCAAAATTAGAAATAATTCTCAGCTTCTTAAAATTATTTTAGAACCTGATTGTTCCATCAGGTTTTGAGACTAACACTATGGGACTGTTCCATTCACTTCTTCCACATCGTTTTCTGTGACTCTGGTAGTTTGTGGTCTCAGTATGGTGTTGAATTATGTCTGTTCTTGTGGGTTGTCCTCAAAACACTTTTTCGTTTCTTAAGAGGAAACTCCCTTGTCTCTTATTTCTGTGGATAATGTGTCATCTACAAAGACAAATACAGAGCCAGTTTCCTGATGATGTTGTAAATCAAAGTCCATATCAAATAACAAAACACCAAAGCTCTCTGGGGAAAAATAGGCATAACACTAGCATAACATATTTAATTAATTCAATGCTTTTGTCGAATAACATCCACCAGACATTTTCAGAATGAATAAAATCATTAAAACCCTTCCTTATAAAGACAAAATTCATCACATGCCCTAACAAAATCACATTATCTAACAAAAGTCAAATGATCAGATAAAAATAATAATTTGCATAATATTAAAAACACATAAAAACTATAAGTACAATAATATGATGTCATGAACTATATTGTTAACTACATGTTTGATGCTAACCAGCTGATTTTCATTTTTTTACTCTCAGTTATTTTTTTCCAATAACCCCCTTCTTTTTGAAACACACTTGATATTAACAAGTTCATTTAATCCAGGATTTTCATCTGCCCCTAACGTGAAGTGCTACAGTGACTATTTAATTTCTAGGAGACTTTCATAATCCCCAACTCTAATGTCAAATGGTAAATTACCGAAGATAAAAACCAAAAAAATCTAAAAGAAATTTTTAAATCCATTACATACCTGGGAATGTTTAACCTATAATGCCATTTTTGTATACTTCTAGTTCACACCCATAGCTCCTTATGGCATCCAGGCCTTTTTTGGGCTTGGCTTCATTAACAGAGTTTGTTATCAGTTAATAATAGGCAGTATTGGAAAGTGAAAAAAGTTATGTACTCACCATAATGTTCCATCTGCACTGTCCATTTACATCCTTCCTCAACAGTTGGGTTCAGATCCCATCCTCGGATCTGACTCAGCCGCTTCTTCCAGATCGTAGAATACTTGAACTCTTGAGCTCCTTCCTTTACCCATAATTCCCCACCAAATTAACATACCTCAGACCTAGTTTGCTGCCAATAAATTTATAGAACAGTAGAAATTAAGAAAGGAGAAGAAGCTTGTGCTCAGACAAAGGTCAGAAGTTCCTGCAATACTCTTCAATCTTCCCAGGACTAAAAGAAGGAGGGGTAGGAGGGTGGAAATTTGAAGACAAATGAAAATGGATAACACAGGTGGAACATTACGGTGAGTACATAACTTTTTTATCTGACATTCACATTTTCATTCATTCCTCAACAGCTGGGACAGATTCCCTAGCTACCTAATTTCCGGGAGTAAGGAAGGATATTTCAAAGCACAGCTGAGCCAAAAGCAGCTCCTGCTCTACAGAGCAGATCCAATTTGTAATGAACAATAAAGGCATGAGGATTAGCTCAAGGTGCAGCTGCACAAATATCGTCCAAGGAAGTTCCAGATTTAAAAGCTGAAGAAGTTGCCATTGATTTCTTGGAATGGGCTCTTGGAGGCTTAGGTAAAGGCAAACCTACTTTTTCATAAACAAAGGTAATAACAGTTAGTTAACCATCCAAAACTCCTTCATCTTCCTCTCTTAAAACCTGGTTGCCTCGTGGTTTTGGCGTCTTTTCAGGCTTGTTGGCTGTTGGTGAAGCACCCACCAAGAGGAGAAAATGCTGAGAGAAGAAAGGAGCCACTTTTGAGAGTTTAATTATTTTTCCTCTGTTTATTTGCTAAGTTTTTTTGCATAGCCACCTATTTTAAGCATTTTATGTCTTGTTAAATTTGATTTCTGCATTAGTAACTGTATTTAGAGCACAACCTAGATCTGTTTACTGAATTTCCTGTTTGCACTTATTTTTAAAATCGTTTTTTTCTCAAAACTTGCATTTTATCTGTCTTTGGCCTAGCACTCTTGTGTGGGGTCATTTACTGCACTGTTATAACTTGTTGATACTTGTTAACCTCTGCTATCTCTGAAAAAACAAAAAAATAAAAAAATCTTGCTTTTTTCCCACTTTTCTGAGATTTAAAAAAGTTCAGTAACAGGCTTGCTGTTCTTGAACTGTTTGTAAGTTTCTGTGAGGCCATTTTTTGCTTGGGCTAAAGGAAAGTCTCTCTGTTGATCAGTGGCAGTGAAAAACATTGAGCAGCCTGCCTGCCCCTGTGGGAGTGGTTACTGACTTGAAACTGTAGTTTTATTGGCCATTTTGGGTCAATTCCAAAACTCCTTCATCTTCCTCTCTTAAAACCCTCTTTTGCGTGGTTTTGGCCCTTCACTGGTCCAATTAAGTAATCCTACAAGTTAGCACTATTAAACCATAAGCACTACTTACTCTTATACTCTCTACGATTACCCTGTCCTCTATTGGTCCGTCTTAAATTCAGTTTCCCTATTACTCTAGCATGTCCAAAGGTCAGTCAATGGTTTCCTCTCCAGTCCAGCTGGTGAATCTGGGAATTTTGAGGCAATGTTACAACTGTCTCATGTACACGGACAACCCTCTCCTCCTCCAAACAGGTTCAAATATATGTGAGAGATGCAACTATTTAGCCAAACTGGAGGCTGAGCTCTCTCATCTCAAAACTGGTGTAACCAGTCAGGAGGAGAAGGTAACCTCACACAACACAATTCCAGTATCACATAGTCCCACCACATCAGCGAACCAAACACATAAATGCACAAAAACATTCTCGGAGGCTCTAAATAAAAATCTACCTAAGCAACAGAGACCTCCAAAGCAGACATCCAAGCAAACGCTACCTCAAAACAAAACACACACAACACATAACCCACAAAGTCAGTGTGCCAAGCAGCCACAGCCCTTAAGGCTGAATAACACACCTGATACTCTTGTTATAGGTGACTCTATTGTCAGACACACTGATGTCCCGCTCACCAGGCTGAATAAAGAGAAGGTCACGGTGAGCTGCCTGTCGGGTGCTAGGATCCGACACATAACGCAAGCACTCAGGTCACTCCAAAGCAAATACAAATATGACTCAGTCATTGTACATGCTGGTGTGAATGACCTCAGACATACCTCCCTGGACTACATGAAAAGAGACATAGAGGAGCTCTCTGATCATGTAGCCCAGGCTGGTATGACCCTGACCTTGAGCAGCATCTTACCCTCACCTAGAATGATGCCACAGTACAAAGACAAAATGATCGATTTTAACAATTGGCTAAAATTTTGGTGTCATTCAAAGGGGATCCAGTGTCTGTCAGCCTGGGATGACATGCTCGACAAGCCACATTGCTTCGCTAGGGATAGCTTGCACCTGTCACCACTAGGCTTTCGGATATTGGCAAAGGCTCTTGCCACCCCCATAGTGCCTTTTTTAGGCAAGGCTCAAAAGTCAAACCCACCCCCATAGACAGCACAAGGAACAAGAAACTAAGGGTAATGCTGCTAAATGCCAGACGTCTTAACCTCAAGATGCACGCACTCGAAGCTCTCCTCAGTATGGAGAACATCGATATCTGTGCAGTGACAGAAACCTGGTTCAAGGCTCCAGAGAGCACCCCAGCACTACCAGGCTATACCTCATATCATGCTTTTCGGCCCCAAAACCCGGACCGAACCACAAAAGGAGGGGGAGTTTCCATATTTATCAAGGATATCCACACCTCCAGGTTAGTGGCATGCACGAAGTATCGGAGACCATCCATGTGCAACTAACAGTGGGCAAGACTGCTTTTCAGTTTATAGCATCCTACAGACCACCCTCTCAAAGTCAGGAATCCCATTCGGCTTTCCTGAAAACATTGGAGAACATGAAGATCTCTCCGAACACCATTATATTGGGCGACTTCAACTACCCAAACATTGACTGGGAGCACTACTCAAGCCCCAGCACCTTATCCCAAAGATTCCTGGAAATTATAAACTCAAATGCTATGGAACAACTAGTCACCACTCCCACAAGAGGGGACAACATATTAGACCTGATCATTACCAACATGGGGACTCTATGCTCCACACCAGAAGTATATCCCTCATTGGTAAGATCAGACCATAAATTAATTTAATTGGATGTCCACATCCCGACCCCACCCCCAGCCCAGAAAACCACAGTGAAAAACTTCTCAAAAGCGAACTTCTCACTTCTCAAAACCGAAGTGGAATCCTTCAAGGCCCCAGGGCCAGTGGAAACTACAGCCCAAACTGCAGAATCCTATATAAATGCATTCTACGGACATCTCCAGGAATGCATGGATCATGCTATCCCAAACAAGACCAAGACCCAATCATCCAAAGGCAGGCGTCCAGTCTGGTGGACCCCTGCCATAAATAAACTGTACAACAGAAGGAGGAAGCTACTACATGATAGAGCAAAATCCCTAATAGGGATGGCATCTCTGATCAGTACTAGCAAAAAATTACGATCCCTCATAAAATCCTCCAAGGACAGCTTCGAGAGAAAAATTGCACAGGACACCAAAGACAATCATAAGGCTTTTTTCAGTTATGTTAGAAACCTGGGATGCAACTCCCAGACTTGTTCTGAGTTGATTCTAAACGACAAAAAATACACTGAACCCACAGACATCGCCAATATCCTGGCAGACAGGTTCAGTGCAAACTTCTCCACCCCTTCCCCCCCAAAAGAGCAAGTATCTATCCCAGCAGAGGGCTGTCTCCCAAATATCTCAGATGCTCAGGTGAAGGCTGCCCTCTCCAAAGCAAAAAACACTGCTTCCATGGGACCAGATGGCTTCCCAGGTTGCGTCCTACATGAACTACAAGAGGAACTAATCCCTGAAATAAATAAGCTATACAATCTCAGCCTCACTACAGGATATGTGCCCACAGAATGGCGTACAGCAACAGTGGTCCCACTCCACAAAGGTGGAGCCTCTACGGACCCTGGAAACTATCACCCCATAAGCCTGACTAGCTTAGTCTGCAAGGCTATGGAGAGGATCATCATGGAGCTCATAAACAAAGACATTGGGGACCTACAGACACTAGATCCTACCCAGTTCGGCTTTGTCAAGGGCAGATCCTGCCTTTTGAACCTGGTTGACTTCTTTGAAACAGTCACCAAAGCCATAGATGAAGGGAAGGTAGTCCACACAGCCTATCTGGACCTTGCAAATGCATTTGACACAATACCCCACTCGGGCATCATAGATAAGCTATCCAGCTTAAATATAAACCCCTATGTCACAAGATGGGTCGCAAACTGGCTCAAAGACAGAACCCACAGAGTGAGAGCTGCTGGAGCCTTGTCAGACTTGAAACCGG
The DNA here is from genome assembly GCF_019279795.1 of Protopterus annectens. Lineage (NCBI taxonomy): Eukaryota > Metazoa > Chordata > Ceratodontiformes > Protopteridae > Protopterus > Protopterus annectens. The sequence goes on along the minus strand of NC_056746.1, from coordinate 254,698,864 downwards.
TCACAAGTGGCATCCCACAGGGTTCTGTCCTGGGACCACTCTTGTTCGGTATATACTTTTCCGAGGTACAGGCAAACGTGGGAGGACTATGGCTCACCAAGTTCGCAGACGACTGCAAACTGGGTGCCATAATCAACTCTCCAGCTGACACAAACATCCTTCAAAAAGGTCTCACAGAGACAGATAACTGGTACCGGCGCCATGGTTTAAAGCTAAATTCCAAAAAATGTATAGTCATACCCTTTGGCAAAAACAATGTGCCCATAAATTACCACATAGGTGGAAACCCATTAAGTACAGAGAAAGTTATTAGGGACCTGGGGACCCAAGTTGATAGCAATCTCTCCTTTGAAAACCACATTGCCAAAGTGGTTAGAAAGACCTTCTACATAGCCCACCTCATCACGAAGGGTTTCACATCTAGATCAAGAGAGGTAGTCGTGCCCCTTTATTCATCCCTCATCAGGCCCATCATAGAATACAATGCCCCTTTTGGGATGTACCTTACCCGACACCTGCAGCAATTAGAAAGACCCCAAAAGTATCTCACCAAGAGGATCAAGGGTCTCAAACAGATGCCATATGCTGCTCGGTTAAAAAAACTCCAGCTCTACTCAGTTGCATACCGCCTACTTCGAGGCGATCTATGCCTGACATACAAAGCTATGTCAAATCCAGAATTAATGGACATGCTCCACCTCAGTAAATCTAAATCCCTTAGAGCCACACACTCGAGGGACTTGAACCTCAGCACAGAAATAAATAGAACTTGCTGGAGGGACAGGTTCATAACCCAGAGGCTCCCTTTGCTCTGAAATAGAATTCCAGTTCATGTGAGGCAGAGCACCTCACTGAATCTCTTCAAGAAGAATCTCGATAAGTGGATGGGGGATCGTAGGTTTGTCCCAGGGATTACTCCCGTGTCACTATTAGACAGAGGCACAGTAAACTAAACCTTAAAAAGGGCACAGTATACTCAAATCAAGGGGTGGCGTAAGCCATACAGAATCGGGCTAGGCTTATAATTGCCCCAGGGCAGATAGCTTAGCATGAACCTATGAACCTATGAACCTATTTAGCCAAAGTCACATTAGATACTGGTTTGCCTAATTTTGAATCAGGAAAAAAAACAATTGTTCAGATTTCCTTAGAGCTTTAATTTTGTGAAGGTAGAAATACAACTGTCTGTGGACTTCCAAAATATATAACATATACTCTCCTTTGTTTGAAAAGTTAGAAAAAAGACTGGGAGATTAATGACCTATGTCACATTGTCAGCCCAGCTATCTGGAATTTTGTAAATAATTATACGTCATTTCAGAATATTAACATGATTTATATAGAAGTGTAACAGAAGGAGATACTGCCAGCATCTGGAGTTTTGTAAACAGTTGTATGTCATTTGCAAATATCAGCAGGATGCAATTGCTTGTGTTACCACTATATTAGAACTGTATGTCCTATTGCACAGATGTGTGCTGAAGAGATATTTCTCTACACTATTGTAATTGTTTAGATGTATGTATTTTAACAGGAGACTAGTTGCAAAACTTAAGAATAGTTGAGATTGAAGTAATTTATTGACGGACCATAAAAAAGGGATATTATCTTTCAGTTTCAGTCAACAGGAGATGGGATGTCTACATTAAGGGACTCTCTGTGTTGTTTTGTACGTATTTTATTGTTTTATGTCTTCCAGCAGTTGCAAAGATCTGAGAGAGATGTATTTTTCACAGGGAGATAATAAAATGCTGGCAGTTTCTAGCAATGGGGGTTTTAACCTGGGATAGTCAGATGACGACAGTGATGTCATTCTGCAAGTATCCCAGCAGCAATATTTGAGATATTAATTTAAGAACTCTCTGAGAGAAAAAGATGGCATTTTGTATTTTGTCTTTGACCTAACAAGAACATCCACTCATCTCACCACTTCTGCCTGCTTGTTGTTCTGTAAGTAAGTTTTTAGGGCATAGTAACTCTTTCAGATTCAGATAAGAATATAGTAAAGTATAGCTTAGATATTTTCTTTATTTATTTGAGACTATCCTGCAATGTTGATTTAAATATTTACTGTGATTTTGAACTCTGATGTAACTGCTTATTTATTGAGTATTGTCTTGTTATTTTATTATTTATTATTAAATATATTTAAACCTTTTCAATTGTGGCTGGTCTGTTTAAGAGATATTTATGCTCTTAGTGTACTTGCATATCTATTTGGTAACACTGTACAGGCCACTCCTAATAGCTTGGCCCTTGGTCAAACTACCATTGGATTAACAGTAACATTACACAGTAAGATTGAACACCCTTTGTTAAGGGCCTTAAAGTAGCTGATAACAAGCTGGCTGGTGGCAGTGATAGCTACCTTATAGTCAAGGCAGACGGGGGCATAGCTAGTAAACCTGTGCCGGCCATTCCCTGGTGTGTATATGTTTGTGTATAAATCAGATCTGAAAGTGTGTGTGTGTGTCAGCTAATTGGGCAGGGACATGAATGAAGCACTGGTAGGACACAGAGGGTGCTGGAGGTCTTAGCTTGTCCATTCAGCTGAGATCTCAACTCTATAGGTGTGCCAGTGGGGAGTCTTATTTGTGATCTGGAGAAAGCAGGAGAAACTAGCCCCAGACTAACTGTCATCCTCCCAGTGTGTACGTTCCCCACTTTTGCCAGTGGTGAGGATTGAGGCTCCTTGATTACTGAGCCAGTGCAGAGATGTCACAACCTGATTAATATTAGATTCTGACACCACTTTTGGCAAAAGGGAAGGATTCTATAAAGAAATCCTATCCGTGTAAAAAATTAAATAAGGAAGTTTAAAAGACAGTGCTTGAACTTCAGACACTTTTATTGCAGAAGTGATAGTCACTAAAAAAGCAGTTTTTCAGGTCAAAAACTTTAGATCAGACTTAGCTGAAGGCTCAAAGGGAGGTTGTAGCAAGGCCCAAAGAAAAATATTTAAATCCCAAGGAGGAGTATGATCCTTTAAAGACAGTCTAAGTAAGTAGAAAGGTTTTCAAAGCTTGGAGGAAGCTAAAGTAGAATTATGTACTCCAATATAAAAGTTGGAAATGGCTAGGTTAGTCAAGCAGCTGGCCCCCTTACTGAAAATTGTAGCTAAAAAGTCAATAACCTTTGAAATCTTTGATGAAAAAGGGTATACATTTTTTGTGATCTTAAAAAACAAACCTTTTTCATTTACTTTTGTAATTTTCTTCTAGTGGAACTTTATGGATCAATAACAAGATATGATGGACAGGAGAAGAGAGCCTGGGCTGTCTAGCAATCAATGGAACTGGAGAAACCATGCAGTCAACTTGAGGCCTGATGTGTCCGGATGAGTCATGCCTGTCAGGTGAAACAGGAGGTCTGGAGTTGGATCCAGATTCCAGGGTGGATGTAGAAGATGAGACCAAAGGAAGGGAAACTAGATCTGACAAAGCCAGTAAGGGGCAATGAAGATAACTATAATCTTCAATTGAGTTGGTTTCTGGAGAAATTTGGGAATGAGAGGTAACGGGAGATAAGCATAAAGTAGACCGGAGGGCCAATCGTGAAGTAGAGCATCCGCTGGTGACTCCCCCAGTTGGGGGATCAGGGCAAAGGACCTGCTGCACTTGTTGTTGAGGAGAGATGTGAAAAGGCCACAGCATGGTTGACCCCCATCGATGGAAAATCATCTCCACCATTTTGATATTGAGAGACCACTCATAAGGCATCAGAATAGACCTGCTTAACTTGTCTGCAATCACTTTGGACTTCCCTGAGATGTGAGTTACTCTCAGAAAGCAAGTGGAGATTGCCCATTGTCATACTCTCACAGTATCTTGACAAAGGGGTTAAGACCTGGTTCCCCCTTGTCTGTTGATGTACCAGACCACCAACATATTGCCTTTCTGAAATGTGATAGTCTCAGTTGGGAGAGTGTCTTGAAATGCCTGCAACACTAGCTGGACAGCTATCATTTCCAGGATATTAATATGCATGTTGGTCTCTTCAGGGAACCATGTACATTGGACTGTACTTCCCAAGAGGTGTCCCCCACCCAATCTCAGAGGCATCCATGGTCACTGTGGTCTTGGGTTGAAGGAGAACAAAGGGACGGCCTTCTCATATTGGATTGGAATGAATTCACCAGAAAAGGCCATTCTTTCAAGCTTGAGTTACCTTGACCGGCCTGGATAATGGATGTTGGAGAATAGACCATTGAGGTGCAAGTGCCCAGTGGAGGATTCTTATATGGAACCTGGCCAGTGGTACAACAATGATTGTCACTGACACAGATCCTGAGGCTTGGAGTATCAGATGCACTGGAAGAGAAGACTGCTGAATAATCTTTTGACCTGGAATTGAATGGTATGAATCTGAGACAGAGGGAGAGAAGCTACTTGACTGGCTGAATTGAAATGAGCACCACAAAATTCCAAAGATTCAGGTGGATTGAGTTGAGATTTGTTATAATTGACAGATATCCAAAGACATGAGCACACCTGGAGTAAGTAGTCCCTTGCTTGAATCATTTGATGCCTGGTTGGATCAGTCAGGAGCCAGTCACCAAGGTATGGATACACTTGGAATCCCAGCAGTCTCAGGTAAGCTGCTACAACTGCCATGCACTTGGTCAGCACCCTGGGGACTGTTGTGAGACCAAAGGAGGGCAGTGCTCTGAATTGGTAATGACTGACTCCCAGCCAGAAGTGTAGACATATTCTGGATCACCTGTTCATTTTGATATGATAGTATGCATCCTGAAGATCTATTGAGTGTATTCAGTCGTCCTTGTGCAGAAACAGCAGAATGGACTAAACCATGACCATATGGAACATTGTATACTGAAATGATTGATTTAATTTGCTCATATCCAAATGAGGTATGCAAGGGGTTCAACTCCAGGGTTCTTATAGACATGAAGAACAGACTGATTCTTAGGGGCTTACTTCCCTCTAAACATTCCTCTATGGCTGTTGGTGCTGAAACTCCCAAGAGACAAGATAAGAAGCATGACTCTGTGACCAAGAATTCTCATAAGAGATCCTTGGATCATCCTGCTTCAACTTTGACTTTAGCTCCATCTTGAAGCCTCCGGCAAAGCGTGCAAGGCAATAAAAAGAATCTTAAACAAGTTCCGGACTCTCTCTCATCTAGGGAGACCTTTTGGATGGCTATATTTTTAGTATTTTGTTTTTATTTCTAGCCCTGCTGCTTTCCTTTGACTGGGTGGAACATTGGAAATTTTGTTTGAAACTGATAGAGGGGGATGGGAAAATGGTATGATATAACCTCTGGGTATTATCCTCTACATCGATTAATCTTTTGTGATATCTAGCCAAGCTGTCTGGTGCAAGGATAGATGACCCTCGACTGCCTCCAGAGATGGACAGTCAGGCCTCCATTCAGGAGCACTGATAGGATCTGTCTGAGAAGGAATCTCTAGAACCTGATTACGTAGATCACCTCTGATGTGGGGGCAGCATCTTCCATTTGAATGCCCCCCTCTGCCCCTTGGATAGGCTCTAGGAAGATCAAAGAGAAGAAGTAGTAGAAAAAGGTCTTGAATGACATGACATCTGGAAGACTGTTCAAGAAAAGGTGATGGAAGCCTGGATGTGATCAGCTCTGTGATCGAAGGTGGAGAATGGATCTGGGGGGGGGATGTTTCAGATCATATCTTTGGATCCAACATAATTGGATCCAATTACCTTGCACGTTTAGCTGGAGGCTTCAAGATGGAGCTAAAGTCAAAGTTGAAGCAGGATGATCCAAGGATCTCTTATGAGAATTCTTGGTCACAGAGTCATGCTTCTTATCTTGTCTCTTGGGGGTTTCAGCACCAGCAGCCATAAAGGAATGTTTAGAGGGAAGTAAGCCCCTAAGAATCAGTCTGTTCTTCATGTCTATAAGAACACTGGAGTTGGACCCCTTGCATACCTCACACGCAATGTCTAGGTGTTTGAGGCCTAGACAATATACACACTCTGTGTGGGTATCCAAGTTAGGGATTTTATATCCACATGCCACACATGTTTTAAAGCGGAATATATTGAACTGGTAAGATAAGTCAAATAGAAAGGAGAAAACAGAAAAGATTTTTTTTTTGAAGTAAAGGGAAAAAAAGGACAAGAAAGAATTCCCAACAATGGTAAAAAGTATTATAAGAGTACTAGAAGTACAGGGAAAGAACTACTAGCAATGGTATTACCAGTACTCAAATATATATACATATCTAAAGGCCTGAAGGCAGGAAAGAGTAGTAACTAAGAAAATAGAAGGGATATTTAAAGAAAGATAGACAATGTTAATCTTACTAACCAGTGGAAACTAGTTGAAAAGTTAGTCAAACCTCAAAAACTATCAAACTACACCTGATCACAATGGCAATGAGATCTGAAGTATGTTAGGTCAGTGGAGAATTAGGGGTAAAGGGAGGAACTTGGGAGTTCAAGTATTCTACCATCTGGTAGAAGTGGCCGAGTCACAATCGAATATCAGATCCAAACCCAACTATTGAGGAATGAATGAAAATGACAACATCAGATTGGTTATTAACAAAATGACACTACCACTGATAATAAAGGATGTCCTGCAGTAGAAAAATTAATCAATTAATTTGTCACTTACTCATATTTCTGTTCATAATTTCATAGCAGAGAGTCCTACTCATACTGAAGGATATGGTGTGAAATGCCATGGTGGGAGAGAGGAAAATTAATTGCCAATATCCATTTCTATACACCTGAGATATTGTGAGCTGTTTGTTAGTAATTATGAAAATAAACAATATTTCCATATGCACTTAATATTTCTAACATATTTTTAACATATTCTAACACATTTCCCCTACCCACTATCCAACCTCTTCTTTAAAACTCCCACAGATGCACTATATATTATCACATGTTACTTACCAGCTCACTGCAACCTACTCCTCACTGCCCCATCTATACCCACTAACTCTCCCCTAGACTAAGTTGAAAAGCTTTCTCTTAAAATCCCAATGAACCCATATGAACTTGTCTATATTCTCCTCCTTTGACAAACTGGCTAGTAGTTTTAGTTATTCCTTTCTTCTCTTCATTACATCTTCAAGATTATCTGGCTAGTAGTTTTTTTTTTTTTTAGTTTTTCCTTTCTTGTCTTATCTTTGGTACATCTTCAAGATTATCTCTACTAAACATACTGTATGAACAACAATCATATGTTACTACCTGCTATACTTTTAATTGTATGTTTAAACCACTATGCTTATGTAATTATCTTATGCAATCGTGTTATTATCTGCTATATTTTATAACTGTATGTGTAAACCACAATGCTCATGTAAATACCTTATGTATAGTATGTTATCAATTGTTCTGGAGCTTTTCTCCCTGGGTCTCCACTGAAAAGGGACAGCTCTGTCCAGTTTGACCTCCCCGGTAAACAAATGTAAAATAAATAAATAAATTTCAAAAAACAAGTGATTGCAAACTGTTTTAAGACATCAGGTAAAACCTTAGGTGTTCTTGAAGAAAGATGCCTTTGGTATTTGCACTGTAAGTTGTCCATCTTTGAAATATTTAGTGTTATTTATATTGCTAATTATACAATTAAGCATATGTTTTCAAATTTCTGTAAGTATCTCAATAAAGAGGCACTCCTAGAGGAATTTTTTGTCATTGGAAATCTTATGTCTGGTTAGCAAAAATGTTCTAATAATGTCTAGGTAATACAGTTTCCAAGATACAATAATTTGTGAAAGGTTAACAAAAACATAATTTGAGGTTGGTTTGCATTATAATATATTGTAATATTTATGGAAAGGCTATGAATACAATGACTATTATCACAGTAAAAATACTTCTTACTTATATTATTGCTATTTAAGTTTTAAAACCTTTTATTTTTTACAAAATATTTACATTTGTTTGTCTTATGCTTTTTAATTTTATTTTTCAGAAAATGATCTGGAATGCAAGATATGTATATGCTGATAGAGCTGTGACATTCCAAACCACATATGTGTTAATGAGTTCAAAAGTGCATTATTACTGTCAACATGTTTAATAGAATATAGATGTTTCTTAATTCTTTTCCAGTTTTCTTATGGTTATGCCTATTTAAAATGCTGTATATTGGGAACATTGTACTATATAAACCATACTCACTGACTATAGTCGTATCAGTATTTGGTCCCATGTTCTTTTCCCAAAGTCAAAGTACACATTGGGTCTATCTAATAAGTACAACAAACTTGACAAAGTCCACACTCCTCTTTCTTTTTTGTACGTGCACTGGGAACAAAATAATTGTCATACTATAAAATGTTTTACTATCTTATATAAACTAGTGTTTCCCTCTACTATTTTCCATTTAGAACTAATGGCATCTGTCCGTGGCCATACCAGAGAAAGTTGATTAATTATTGTATACATTCTCCTTAATACTGGCTGTATTAAGACCAGTTTTAAATAGGTGAAAATTCAGTATCACTTTTTAATGGTATTCAAGTTTCTGAATTTTCTAAATCAGTATATTTATGACTACTTTCTAGAAATAACTGACTAATAAAATCAACCTCTTAAGAAACATTGATCCCTTCTGAATGTATCCTAGAAGCATGAACAAATCGACCAGTAAGAGAATTCTTCTTGATGTAAATAGAGTGCTCATTAGTATAAGGAAGATCATTGGTTCTATATGTGTCTTTTCTATGAAGGGAACTTCCAAATGTTTTATTCAGGTGGTCCATATGCAGGGGAAGGTGGGCAGGCCACTACACAGGAAGTGCCCACTCCTGCAGATCATTACTTTAAGATCATAACTTATACATTTCCCAGGATTGGGTCCGTGCTCTGTAACTCATAGGAAAGAATCCCATATCTTTTCTCCCGAGGTAATCCAAGAGAACATACCCTTGTTAATAGTAGCCCCCCAAAAAATTCTAAATCAAAAATGTATCCAATTTACAATATTGGGCAAAATTATTCAGAAAAGACTATTGCCACAGTAACAAATATCATCCAGTCCTACATTCTTAAAGAAGATTACCAAGGTAGTTACAAATCTATTGGAGTACGCTTTAGAAAAGTCAAGAAATGTCTAATAATGTTTAACACAGCAAAATTAAAGCAACTTGATAGCTACCTGGCAAGGTTAACATTAGACATTTTTTTATTCTAACAGCATAGGAGAAAATGAAACAAGCACTTGCATATCTTTTTGCAGTGGTTTGGATTTGTCCGCATCATATCTTAGCTGCAATCTATACACTATATCATGTAATCTGTGAAAGATGACAGGCAGATATACGCAGTAGTTTAACTCAGGTGCAACTTCGTCGGCATCCATTTAGTTTGAAAAATATCCCTTGCAAGTTTGAGAGATGCAGATTGGATGTTCCACTGGATCCACTTTCTGACATCACTGGACACAAAGGGGTCAGTGAAGAACTTTTGCATACTTTCACATATGGAATCCTGAATATATCTGCTACCACAAGACCCAGTACCTTTAGAAACTAGTAAGCTATTTCTGTGGAAGACTAAAGAACAGAGACTTTTGTTTGTCAGGCTTGAACACTAACTTTGACGAGTCTTGCTCCACACTACTTTGTGCATGTTACATACTGAGAATGTTGCAGCTGAAATTTTCCTACTTTCAGGGTTACCTTCAGTCTAAAGACTGGAATACTCAAATAAGAGACTCTTTTCATTAATAGTATCTGAGGTATGGATAGGTTAGCAGATAGGTAGTTATCTTGATATGGGCACACTTTGGTTAATTGTAGACATATGTCCACTGCAAACACAAACATGCATTTATTTAACACCTTGGAAGCTGAGCTGAACCCAAAGAGAATAGACTGAACTTGATAATGTCTGGCTCTGAATTTGAATCTCTGATGCCACCTGGACTCTTTGTTGATTTTTATGTGCAGGTGTTTACTTATTTATTTATATTGGTTAACCACTGTAGGCATTTTTGGAGGTGCAGACAGCAATTTCAAATCCTTCTGCAGGATAAGGAAGGATTAACTGCAGTGACACCATTTGAAAAGTCTGACACCTTCCACGTTATGGCATATGCTTTCTCTCATATCACCCTTGAACACATGCCAACTACAGTCCTAATTCCACCCCCCCGCCTTTGCCATCATTACATTATCTATGTTTAGAGTCTCTAACTACATACTCCAATTTCTGAAAGGGTGCTGAATGTGACATGCCTTTTTGGGAACCAAGGCTACTGTACCAACTGACCTCCATGCAGCTTTTATACTGACTGTAAAAAATGCATAAAGTAGTGGGGGTCCACCCATGAAGACTAGTGGGAAGAATTAAAACCCTTCTGCAATGTTCATGGCTGGAAAAATACAGGCAGTGGTGGCCATGTCCCTTTCTGTCTTATTATTTCCTGGACCTTCCTAGGATTAAATTTATCAGGGAACATGTAAGAAATTGGTGTCCTCTCCATCTTCCAAACCTGTTGTGGGGGAGTCACAAGGCTTCTTCTGAGATGTAGGTAAATTTGAGAAAGTGAAAAACCTTTTCTTAGAAACCAGAGGTGGTGGATAGAGTTGCTGCAGTGTTTTGGTCCTAGTGTTTTGCGAGATAAGTTGAGACACTTGTGGATGAGCAAAAGAAACTTGTGGAGGTTTATAGAAGGCCAGCACTGATGCTGAATATATCACAGCATAGAAGAGTGCTGAATCAGAATTGGTATTGGTGCCAACAAAGACACTTGCCCAGACGTATCCCCCAGACAAGGCCTAACTGTCAAAGTAACACCACCAGACACTGGTACCAAAAATATATGTCCCAAGTTGACACCAAAGCCTTCAGGTCAAAGGCTGGGCTAGGGGCAACAGCCCAGTATATCTGCTTTGAAGAGATCAAGACCAATGTAGAAGCTAATATCACTCAAAATGAGACTGGCATCAGTGACTGACAGTAGTGAATGCATTTTGGTCAGAAACACAGCTGTAAAAACTTTACATCTCAAAGCCAGTGCTAAAAAGTGGGTGCCAACAACAAAAAAAAAAAGCTGGTGTGTTGGTCTGGGACGTGAAGGTGGTTAGAAGTTTTTTTTTTATTATTTTGAATCAAGCACTTGGGAGGGAAACAGAACTAAATAAATGGTCAGCTGAGGGAAAAAAAATCATCATTCGATATTATGACATTGTAGCTAATAAAACTAGAATTACATATAGTTCATTAGAAAAACTGCCAGTGCCAGAGGCCTTTTGACACCAATTTTTTCCATGATGTCAATAACCCATAAAGTATCAGAAACAGAACATTTTGAACCAAATGTATGCATCTTGTATTAAATCTGTGTAGAGTCACCAGTTGTTGTGGCTTCAAACTTACTGGCAGATTTCATTGATAAAGCTACAACATACTAATTATTACTTGCTTTCACCCTTCTTTCTTAATACTGTTTGTGGGACTTGCTCCTCTTCTTACACAGCTTCACAGCTTCCCAAAATGGTTACTCTTAGACTTTCTAGTATTGCTTATCTTGTAATCAAGGAACTCAGACTTTCCATAGTTCATACAAAGAGAGATGCTTAAACAGAAGAGTTCAATCCTCTCTAGACAGGTCCACCGTAGCATTTTTGATCATGCTGGAAGGAGTTGGAGTCATATGATGTCTAGTATGAGGATTTTGCAAATGTTGTCCCCCTTGTACAAGTTCTAGCAATTTTCTAAGCTCTGGATTTACTAGTTATGCTGTTAGCAGTTTTCTTACAGGTTTACAGTTATTCACCATGCTCAAGTGGTATCAGGTAAATTAATGTTATACACTAATGCTCTATGCTGATATGGTTAAATAAGTTTAAAAACTCAGTTAATTCTTGCAGATTTTGTAATGAACAGACAACAACAATACATTGGGTAGCTTATAAGATTTACGGGTAATAGCAACTAATAACAACATATTCATTCATATTGCTTTATTTACACTAGATACATTAAACAACTAAAATATTTTCTTAAAAACTTGCAACTCTCCCTTACTCTCCTTTCAGTTGCATTTGAAATTGATAAAACTATTATGCTTGCTGCTCCACCCCATTTTTACTCCTTGTTTCTCTAACAAATCCTATGTCACATCCACTAGCCATCATATAATCAAACCATAATTCACTTTTACTTATTAGACTCCTAATAGTGTCCTATAGAATTTTAATACAATAGAAATTTAATACAATTAAGGGCTATGCTATCCCTCCTATGGACTGAACTTGTACATAACCACTCTGTAGGTAGAACCAAAAACTCTTTCCTTGTACAACATAAATGCAGGTATCCAAAGTCATCAAACAGGTTTCAAGTATGTTAGTACTATCTATACAGCCCAAAAATATATTTCACAGATATTTTGCTGCAAGTGCTTATGCATCCAGTTGTGGCACGCCATTTACTGGCAAGGGCAGATCTGTATCAAACACTAAAATAATGGAAATCAATATTTATTCCTTCATGCCTAGGGAAATTATTATAATCTCTCTGTGTATTTTCAAAAAAGTTTTGCTTTTATCTGTATCTGCCTGCCAGACCACATTTTGCTGTACTTTTATTGGCTAAGTAACTTTAAATTGTGCATGGCTTTTTGCAAAAATCACCAACCAAACTCCCAGGTGAAGAAATATATTGTATAGAGTGTCGCTGGTGCAGACAAAAATATGAGTACTTCTAATTACTGATTTCCTAATAACTAAAGCATGGTGTGAGATGTTGTAGGCCTGATCACCTTAGCAAGGAATAAAGACTATTCAAACCAATCTCTTTCACACCTCATCCCTTCTTATATGGTTGGATTACAATGAAGAAATTTTAACCTGTCGGTGACAAATAGGTGTTTTAATTCTTATAGATGTACTGAACCTTAAAACATTTTTTATTGGATTTTCAATTTATAAAATAATCACAATATTTACAGAGATTTGTGAACATAATAAATGAAAATTTTCAACTAAACCTCACACACACACACACACACACACACACACACACACACACACACACACACACACACACACACACACACAAAAAACAACTATTTACATGAGTGTCCATTAACCATCAAGTTATTCAAATTATTATACATTACATTAAATCTAAAATGCAGTTATTTTTGCTTGTCAAGATATCTCTAAGTTTTGTCCATGCATTGTACAAGAGCTAATCCTGGTTGTTCTTGACTTAATTGCAATGATTTCCACGTGACAGACTTCAGTTGCAATATTTATAAATTTTTTGAAGGAGGCTATAGATTCATTCTTCCAATTCTGAGTTATAACCTTTCTCGCTATAGATGGTATAGACCACAAAATGCGATATTTCATTTTTTAAAAACATATAGGAACAGGAATGTTAAAAAGGATTATTGATTTAGATAAAACAAATTTATCTTCAAAAAAGCCTGCAAAAAGAGATTAATGTTATTCCAATAAGGTGTTAAGCCAGTACAGCTAAAAACATATGCTGCCAATCCACTTTATGTTCTTGTTTACATCTCCAACAAACTTGTTTTTGCTTGAACATTAATTTAATTTTATGATGTGAAGAAAGATCTATGCAAACATTTCCAAGTAAAGAGATTCCATCTAAAAGATAAAGTTGTATGTTTAGAAGATATTAGAATTCATTTTTTATCTTCTTCACTTGGAGCTCTATTATTAATTTGGGTAAAATAGTTCCAATAATTGTCATTGCAACTCTTTGCTTCTCTCCTCACAACTCTCTATCATTTAGATAGGAGATGCATTAAGAATATTAGATATTCCTCTTTTATTTAATATATTTATTGAACCATTGTTTTTGCTAATAAAACAAAAAACTTTTCATAATATCCCTGTTTTATATAATACAGAAATTGCACTTTCCGCATATGCAGATGATTTGAATATATATTACTCCCTCCCCAGTTCAGACTATAATAAGATAACAAAATCAATAGAGATTTTCTCAAGATTCTCGAATTATAAGATGAATATAGATAAATCAATAATCTTTCCCTTAAATTACTATTCACAATACCCTAATCTTTTTACCCCACAAAATATCAAAATCAAAGACCATCTACATTATCTTGGAATTTCATTTTATAAGGACACATATAAATATCATCAAGAAAATGTGGGTAAGGTTTGGTTAACTATACAAAAAGATTTAGATAGATGGGCACAACTTAAGCTCCCCTTTTTATCCAAAGTGGCCATTATTAAAATGAATGTACTCCCAAGACTACTTTATATATTTAGCGCATCTAATACAACGATACACAATAAATTCTTCAAGAATACCCAAACAACACTATCGAAATTTTTATGGTTCCCAAAACCCATCCGGATAAGTTATCAAAAACTTATCTATCCCAAAGATAAAGGTGGAATGGGACTCCCAGATCTCAGACTATATTATGAAATCAACAAATGTAGTAGAATAATCAATATTGCAGAATATACTAAGGATCCCACTAAATGGTACCCGATCTGGGTGAAATTATATTACAACTATATTAAAATGTTACACTTTAATCCCAAGGCACTCCCATTTTAGACAAAACTCTAGGAGGGCGTATAGACTACAAAACGATATAAAGGAACAAATTACAATCATACAAAAACTCTTTGACTCCTTGAACTTACTTTCTGCATACATGACACTTCAACCAATACATCTTAACCCCAACATTAAATTGAATAACAAGTTGATCAATTTAAATCCCTACCCTATGTTGAAGGACAAAGTGGTATTGGATTTTTTTCCATTTAAATATGACTCAGTAAGTAACATGAGGAACACATTGAAACTATCACCCAAGTATACAACTATTTTAAGACAATTAAAGGAGGCATGTTGCAAATATTGGGATGGTATTAATATTTCAGACTCAGATATAGCTACTTGTAAAATGTTATGGGATCTGTTCAAACATAAAAAAAATGATATTGAATGTATATAAAATCATTCTTTCTATTAAATGCAACAGAGAAGCTGTGCATTCTAGCTACTGGACAAAACAGGACTCCACCATTACATCCAACAATATTGCCCAGGCTATTCAAAAATTCTCCAAATTTATTCCTCTTCAAAAGTTCAGACACACACAACTTATGATTCTAAACAATGCTTACTTTACACCTCAGATTCTGAATAAGTTGTATCATGATACGCCAATTTACTGCCAATTCTGCCCCCTGCAAGAAGCAGATATCATACACATATTTTGGAGCTGTAAATGCTCATACAAGCTCTGGTGTGCCTTAAGTGTTAAGTTAGAAAAAATGGGATATGAAAAAACAACCTTATCATGGAAATTTGCTCTTTTACATATTCCCCCAACAGGTCTTAGAAAGGAGCATATACATCTTCTTATAACAATATTTATGCTAATAAAATATCACATCACTTTGAACTGGAAAAACAGAGGTACACTGTCATGGAAAGGTTTTAAACAAGTAGCTAGAAAGCAAGTATTAGCGCACAAATATATTTGGTACTCCATGAAGCAGCAACCCCTACAGAAGGATTCTTGGAAATTTTTAGTGGATGTTATTCTGACATGAGGTTAACAAAAAAAAAATATGAACTCTGTTCGGTAGGATGTAGATGAGACTTGTATATAGTTGTTTTTCAGTGTATAATTTGTATTTATGTTTATGATCTTCTTGATGTTTTTTTTTAATATGTATTGTTAAAAATAGTTAATAAAGAGAATTTAAAAAAAAAAAAAGAATATTAGATATTCCATTAATTTTGGGATATGATCTCTTATGCTTGGTTGCATTAACTTAATTTCCCCTTCTACTGAACTTTTTGATAGTATTATTTTGGTCTTTCTGTGCTTTTTCTGACACTGATATGCTATGATAAGGATTTTTCATAACTAACTTGGGATTTATTTTCTTTCTCTTCTTTTTTCTCCTTCCTTATTTGAAACTTAGGGTAAGCTTAACCTCCCAACTTACCTCCAGGAGTTAAGTTAAAAAAATTACTTCTCCCATCTAATAAATGGTCAGCCATAATGTGATTAAATCAATCCTCTGTGCTACCATATGTAATGAAAAAGAAAGTACATTTTCACAGACTATGAGGATTTCAGTAAGAACTAAACATTCATTGACCTCAATATATTTTTCTTAATTTGATAAGTGGTTAAACTCATTAAGTACAGCTATTGCTTTATTAGGGTAAGCCAGAAGCTCTGTCTAATTAGATGACTTGCTCAGAGTCACAAACAATAATTTCTGCTCTATACCATTATCTTTTCTGGTTGAATCCTGTGTGGATTGACAATACTGGTAACATTTTCTATTTTAACATAATCAACAGCAACTTTGATCTATGGATGGGTATTAGAAAATTTACCCCAGGACTGTCCACTGTATTTCTAATGGAAAAAGGCAGCTCCTAAATGCTTTAATGCTTTATGCCATGCATGTGTGTTCTCACATTTTCTATAGCATGATCCCAGTTATTCTCACTAGAGGTAACATATAATTATCGTTCATGGGAATGGTAAGGCTAGTCTAATACTACACATGATATGTTAATTCAAGCACCGATAGGGAAACTGGCTAGGATTAAAATAGTTGCAAGAACATCCTGCATAGTACCTGTCTATGAAATTATGGATAATCTGGTTTCCTCCCACATCCAAAAGGCATCCTCTAGATGAACCGAAGATCCTCTATACTGGCTGTAGGAGTGTGCATGCATTGTAAGTATGTGTGTGTGTGTGTGTGTGTGTGTGTGTGTGTGTGTGTGTGTGTGTGTGTGTGTGTGTGTGTGTGTGTGTACAAGACATGTCATTATGCCATGCAAATGAGGAGTGTTGAGTTGGGTTTAATTATACTGGATTAAGTGAGTAGTTAGACAATAAAATGAATGAACAAATAAATTCAGTTTTGCAGCAACACTTGTAATTTTAAATAGCTAAACAACGTTGTCGCAGTTTCCTCAGTGCAATTTAATATGGCTGTTTGATAGTCTTGAATTACCTTAATTAACTTAATTCTGCCTCAAATATATAATTTAGTGGCTATCTTAAATCTCATCAAGCATTTATCATTGCAATAAATGAAACATACATTGAGCTACTGAATTTTTTTTTTGCATTTTTCTCCATACCTGCCTGACACTCAGGTCACCTTTTGAGTGCAGTATCAGCATTCATTGCCTCTGTTACTCTGACATTTGTCTGATGTAGAGGCAAGAGTCAACTATAGGGAGATGCTGTCTTCCATGGCATGTAAATAAGCACTTTTGCATTAAGGTTGTAATACCTTTTGTTGGCAGCAGTTGCATGCAAACACACTGAAGAGCTTACTACACACTTGTAGAAATGTGTATTTACACACTCATGCTGTTAGGAATATGCAGTATGTTTTCAGACTATGGTAGCAGGCTTCACACCTCTCTTTCCAATAGGTTTCAGCAGTAAGAAAGTCTGAAGCCCAGGACAGATGAGTTGGTTATCAACCACTCATTCTACCTTCCTTGTCAGCTCCTCCAGTACCCAGGTTGCTAAATGAACATAGATCATCTGGGTCTCTGTCAAATATTTATTCCTCTGCTACATGTGGCCAATATTATTTTCTTTTTTAGTATCAGTTTTAAGCAGTTTGTTTCTAACTATTTTGAGTGATCAGCTTTTTGATATGTTGTTCATATAAGTCAGTAACACCGTGTTATACATATGTCTGAATATGAAGGAGCCATACCACTGAGAGCTGTATGGGGAAAAGTAAGGTAGATATGCTCTTGGCAACAGAGCCAGTAACCCATATGGGCCTCCTGTCAACACCATAGTCAGCTGAAAGCTGCTATTAGATTTAAAGGGTTAAATGCATATTTGTCCATAATCTAACATGCCCCATTCATCCTTACATTTAGTGTTTGACTCTAGCAGTAAAAGAAGTAGAACATCAATTAATGATCTCTGTGGATGTTCTTTGTTTTTCACTGTTGCAGTCCTGACTTGTACACTCGAACATCGACAGTTATGGTAAGTGTACACTACTGTATTTTCCAGTACAGGGTGAAACCTCAAACGTGGGTGATGGTTGTGTGATTCTTAAAGGTACATTTCAAATTAGAGAGCAGATTCCCCCACAAGGACAGCAAAATGACTTATCTGAGAAATATTTCAGAGAATGTGTGTGTGTGTGTGTGTGTGTGTGTGTGTGTGTGTGTGTGTGTGTGTGTGTGTGTGTGTGTGTGTGTGTGTGTGTGTGTGTGTGTGTGTGTGTGTGTGTGTGAGTGACTGTGTGTGGGAGTGGATGTGTTTGCATGCTTGACATCTGATGGAGACAAGTGAAACCACTATTCTATATGCACCTGATACTTCCTGTGATGGCTGTGATGGCTGCCAGGGGAATGTCTTGCATAGGAAATAATGTAAGTCAGGGGACAGCTGTGCAAGTGTATAGCACAGCAGATTCCCTACTTGGCTATGGTGATGGCTGTACTGATGTATCAGCTAAACTCACTTTAAATGCCACAGTTAATTATGCAGGGCCTTAGGTGTGAGACTTTAATAAAGACATTCTCTCTAGGGGGTTTAAGTTGACTCATTGAGCTAAACTTAAATAAATATGGTTTTCAACTAAAACACACATAACTGAAAATGTTTCTGTAGCGGGGCAGAGACCCTACACCCCTGACATCCATGATAAAAGGTGCTTCATCCCTTAAATACATCTTACAATTATTATCAGATTAATTAGGTTTCAGGTTGTTGCAACTCACCACCAGAAGCAGGAGTGAACATTTTACTCATTTGCTCCAGTCTATCAGCTTCACTGGGTACAGTCACTCTAACAAACCAGATAGAACAAGTAACACATGGGAAGGATTTCTGTCATTCCTTAGAAAATATGTGATTTTCAGAGAAGAAACAATGCATTCAAGTTTGTTGGAATTTCATGCATATAACCTTTAGTATGAAGTCTTCATGTTATCTAAAACCTCATGCTTATAAATAAACCAGTGTATTCATAGTGGTTTGACTTACTTGATGGCACAGCACAAGCAGGAACAGTATTTTCTGGTAAGCTCCAGCCTTTCATGTTGAATGCTGATACTCGTACATAGTATGGAGTGCCCTGTAAATGCAGGAAAGGAAACAATATAGTGTATGTGTTATCATGTGTTTAAACAAACCCAAGTTTTGAATGGATACTATTCAATCAGAAAAGGTAACATAAAGTTGGATGGGTTTGGGATACACTAAAATGAAAGCTTAACGGTTTCTGTAGTAAAAGCCGGATCTGAGATGGCCTGCTCAACTAACCTCTGAAAGACAATATTCTTCTTGGCTGCTGAGTAATATAAGCTGGTGGTGCTGCGGTAGCATTGTCGCCTCACAGTAAGACGCTGTCCGGTTTGATTCTCAGCTAGAGCGTCTTCTGCGTGGAGACATGCGCGAAGGGGCGTACCTTTGTTGAAGGTTGTGCATCAGGGCTGGCAACTCAGCACGTAAAAGAAAAAATCAAAAATCAACTGCCAATCATTAGCGGACCGGAGTTCTGCTGTGGCGACCCCTAACTGGGAAAAGCCGAAAGACACAACAACATATGGGCTACAAACAGAAGGCTATGTAGAAATAATCACACATAATAAAGTCAATGACTCAGGTAACTGGATTCAGAGATTTGTCCAAACTGCATGCTGCATATAGTATAGAGGACATAACACATGCCACTCTGAATGAAACAAAACCATGTATTTCTGAGTTGGTGATGTGTTTCCTGCATTGAAATGTATTTCTTAGGATTCAGAAATGCCTAACCACTGTACAGTCCCATTCATGGCAGAGACCACTGCTCCTCCACAGAGGTCTAAAGGCACTGGGCTGTAGTGTGTATAATAGTCAATAGTCTCACTGGTGAATGCCACATGCAAATGTAGCACCATGAGAGTCTGGCTAATGCTAATTAGCTATGTGCTTTTCTCACAGAAATATTACCAGTATCTAAATAGGGGTGCCATTTGGGCACAGAAGGAAAAAAAAAACATCATCAAAATATGGAACACACCCATTCACATTAAAGGAAGGATAAGCACTGATAGTACCACATACCACAGGAAGTAAGTAGTGCAAAGTCATCTGTGTGTGTGTGTGTGTGTGTGTGTGTGTGTGTGTGTGTGTGTGTGTGTGTGTGTGTGTGTGTGTGTGTGTGTGTGTGTGTGTGTGTGTGTGTGTGTGTGCGTGTGTGCGTGTGTGCGTGTGTGTGTGTGTTTATGTGTGTGTGTGTGTGTGTGTGTGTGTGTGTGTGTGTGTGTGTGTGTGTGTGTGTGTGTGTGTGTGTGTGTGTGTCTGTGTGTGCATGTGCCTGTATGAAGGTTGATCTGTAAATGGATTGCATGAGCTGGTAGGGAGAATATCAGTATGTTTAGGTGTAACAGTACAGTGTACAATTCAATTACATGGCAATGAGGCACTAATAACATGCTGCTTATTGCAGCTTTATTATGTCTCTAAATCACAGATTATCATTGACTCACTATTGAGCATATGTGCTGCACAAATAACACAGGTGGCAATAATTTTTCTGAATTCTGAACATTATGTGCTTATCAGCAGTAGCGTGTGCTTTTATTTCACCAGTGCACTGAGCACTGCACACCAATGAAAATGTGTATAGCACTGGGATTGGTGTGGAGAGAGGACACCGAGTGGGGAATACAATAAGATTTTAGTGTCCTCTCTCACAGAAAAATAAATGCAAGGTAGTCTGGTTGAGAGGGTAAGTTACAAGAAATTATGAAAGCTCAGAGCAGATTGGTCTTTGTTTCCTGCATTACAATAGTACCTCTGGCAGATGAGGTAGAAAGCTACATACTGGCAATGTGAAAAGGGTAGCTAACTGCACACCTCACATACAATTACTGTGTAGGTGTTCTGTGCAGCATGGGCCTTCATCAGTTTTCATCTATGGAGGGGTGCACAGTAAATTCCAAAAGCATACAGATTAACAGACTGTGCACTATTTACCTAAAGATTGTATTTAGTGCCCAGAAAAGAGGAAATATTTCTTAAGTGGTACCAGCTATAAAGATCTGAGCAATTCTACATTATCTTTTTTCTTTCTTTCTTTCTTTCTTTCTTTATGTATATATGTAACTGTATATGTGTGTGTGTGTATATATATATATATATATATATATATATATGTATATATATATATATATATATGTGTGTGTATATATATATATATATATATATATATATATATATATATATATATATATGTGTGTGTATGTGTTTGTACATATATATATATATATATATATATATATGCGTGTGTGTGTGTGTGTGCGTGTGTGTGTGTGTAGTGTGTGTATATATATATATATATATATATATATATATATATATATATATATATAGTTAAACACACAAAATTAGACAAAACCTAATATCAAGGAAATGTAGTTTTCAGGCCTTAAGAAAAATAGATAGACAGATAGATAGAGAGAGAGATAAAGATATATGTGTACATTACTTAAAAACAAACTTTTGAAACATTGAATGTAAAATCATTATGTCAAAATACCAACCACACAAATGGTCAAAAGTATTATTTTTGCAAGCCCTCCCACACTACACCCTCCTACTAATTAAATATATCAACTCTGAGATTGAATAATAATAGTGAAAGAGGAACCCCCCCCCCCCGTTGCCCTGTCTTGTGCTTAAACACTTCTAAGCAAACAATGTACCATTTGATCAAAAGCAATTTGACTTAAAAAATAAAAGCATATTGCACCCATCTAAATATGTGTGTATATAGTAACATTTTAGTTCTGGAAAACTGAGTAATGTGTCTTTAAAGCATGCATTGCAGTTTGTGTGGGAGCATTCTGACAAACAGGTAGCTAGATGACATTCTGCATTTGCTAAAAAATAATTAGAAGATAACTGTTCATTACTGTTGTATAACAAGAAGCAGCCTGAAGAGATGAAATCAGGAAGAGAGTTACTCACTTGGAAACATATCTCAAGGAAGACCCTGGAAGTGCAAAGTGTGGAGACTATCAGAGGTTAACTAATGGAGTGTACCTTGTGGAAGTATCTCTTTATAGAGCTAAAACCTGGACATGGGAGGGGTCTGACCATCTGACCAAAAAAACTTGATCTTTATTTTCTTCAAAAGTCAGCCAATATCCTGGAGGGGCTGCATGGAATGAATGATGTTGATGAGAAGTAACTAAAGAGACTGTGTTTGCTTTGGTTTGAACTGAAAGGCAAGAAGGCAGTTACTTTTGCTTTATTGGACCATGTGAACTACAGACATTACAACTGTGTAAGTAAAGTTATTAAAACAGTAGATGTTGAAATAAATCACTGTCATAGTAGCCTAAGCTATACGAATGTATCCTGCCAAGGATAAAACCAACCAATTAGCTTCCAAAGTTTTAGGACAGCTTCCACTTTATAGCCACAGCACAACTCCAAAATATACATTTTATTTATATTTATCCTAAATGTTTTATCCCGTGCATGGGCCCCTTCATATTATCTATGGTATGATCCCAGTTATTCTCATTAGAGCTAATATATAATGACTGACCATGGGATAGGTAAGTACAGTCTATAATCAAATGGGATAGGTTATTTTGAGCACAAAAAGATAAACTGACTAGGCTTAAAATGGCCCACAATGGCAGCCAGCCTAGTACTTACCTATGAACCTATAAAAGCAAAGACTGGGACACAAACGCCTTCTTGCCTCAGAAGGAGGAGGCTAGATCCTTTCCAGACAGGAACAGTAACAATAAAAATCCATACCCTGGCTTAACAAAAGCAAAAAGAGGGGGATGGAGGGATGCTGCATCCATTGCAACAGAGATCTATTCAAACATCTACAGTTATGATGTTTATTTCCACAAGTGTACTGTGTATCATTAGATTACTGTTGTAGTTGCCTAAGCTATACGGGATGAATAACAGAGCTTAGAAAGAAAGAGAAACGAAGAAAGAAAGAATGGAGTCCAGGAGCCCCCTGGAGAACAGTCCTAACAAATCCTACTCTAGACCTAAAGAAGGAATCCAGTTTGTAGTGTTTGGTAAATGTGTATACAGATAATCAAGCTGCTGCCACTAGTATGTTTCTAGAGTCCACCCCTTTCCAAAAAGCAACAGATGTAGAGTGGGCCTTGACTTTGCCTGAAAGTATGTTGTTATGGTGAGAATAACAAACAGCAATATTATGAGACAACCATTTAAAAATTGTCTGTTTGGACACTGATTGTTCCTTTTTTCTTACATTCATAGGAAATAAACAGTTGATCAGAACTTCTGGAATTTTTTGTCCTGTCAATGTAGTGTCTGAGTTGCCTGTGGACTTTGAGAATGTGTAAAATTCCTTTGCTCTTATTTTAGGTTCTGGGAATAAAACAGGGAGATGAATTGTGTGGCTCAATGTACACTTTGCAATAACTGTAAGCATAAAGGAAGGGTTTTTTTCCTCAAAAGTTACCATATCTTTGTGAAAAATTAGATGGGGATGATTCAGTATATGACCTAGCAACTTTTCTCATAAAAGTCTGAGCAAAGACTAACATTGTTTTCAAGATAAGAACTTCAAATCATTCTCATGAGCTGGTTCAAAAGGAAGCAGTTTAAGGTTTCCCAATGCAATATTAAAATGCTAAGAAGGAAACACCTGCCTTCTTGGTAGCCAGATATGTAAAACTCATTTAAAAACTGTTTTACTTGAGGTAGGATAGAAAAGTTAGGGGTGGGGGATCTAAAAGTAGACAAGCAGGGATGGCCTAGAGCTGAATCTTAACTGAAGAGCAAGAAAGGCCAGAGGGATAATATTTCACACAAATACTACGGAACCAAAGGAGTCTATGCTTTGAAAGAATCATAGTTCTTGCCTTGACACCAACTGAAAAATCTTTTCCACTTACCCACATTACTTTTTAGTACAAGGTTTCCATACCTTGCTTAATTATTGCTGCAAGGCTTCAGAAAAAAAGGTGTCTAAAAGGTACTAAAATTCTATTACTCAAGCAGCCAGAAGAAGAAGAAGTTGATGGTTGGAGTGAATCAAACAAAACCTGTCCTGTGTGAGTAAGTCCATTCTGTGAGGAACTTTGTGGTAATTGACCTTGGCCATTCTCAGAAGAAGGGAGGGAAAAACGTGTGTCACCACAATTACCCTCAGGGAGCCCTTCTGAATCTTTAGACAAACCTTATCTGAGAAAAGAATGGAAAAGCATTCAGGAGCATTCCCATCCATGGGAAAGAAAAGACATTTCCCTTCTAGGCCTGTTAGCAAGCTTGTCAAGGTTTTTCTGATGTTCCCTTCACAGGTGGCTTTAAAGACACCAAGAGTCAGGTACACTAGAGGGCAGAAGTCAATTGATCCCTTCCATATTTTTGGTTGGGGCATAACAGGCCATTTGTGTCATTATCCTTTTTGACTTTGTCATGGAAAAATGCTTTTAACTTGAGTTAGCATACAGACAGATGTAAATACACTATTATGCTTACAAGATTGTTTCTGCTGTGTGATACGAAGGTCATACATTTTTCCAAAACTTTCAGTTCGATCTTGAAGAGATATTTTGCTGAGTGGTTCCAGACCTTAATCAGGATCTTTGCTGAACTTCCCTCTGGTAATAGTTCTGGAAATTCTTTATATCCCTCTTGTCAGCTCCCATTCCTCTGTGACTGAGGGATGTATGGGGATGAACTGTTGCCTTAGTGTGAGGTTTGGTGCCTAGTTTGTAGTGTTGAATGTCTGGTCACTGGTGTGGCCTAACCACCCTGTTGTGCACTTTTTAATTTCTCCAAGTGTTTTGGGTTTCTAATACCATGACGTGAATGGACCCCATTCCTAAGTCAAAGTATGATTAAAGTTCATGATTAGTATTGTTTCAGTCTTTGATGTCAGCTAAAAGTGCTCTTTGCAGCACCCACAATGTGCCCAGTAATGACTCCTTCTGCAATTCATACAGGGTTACATGGATTTGTAACATATCTAAATGTGATTGTAGATTCTTTTTTATAAGACCAATTACTCCTACTACTATTGGAACTGTCTGGGTATCTTTCTTCCATATTGCTCTTGTTTCTGCCTGCAGATCCTGATAGTTTATGACTCTGTGTCTCTCTGTAAGCAACATACTGTAGTCACTGGGAGTGGCGATTGAAATGATCAATGCTACTTTTGTCCTTTTTTGAATTGTTGGTAATGGGTGATCCCATGTGATATAAAGTTCATCATTTTCTATGATGCTTTGTGGCTCATGTTTCCAATGTTTTTCAGCCCCCTCAATACCATAATGTTTGCACAATCCCCAGTGCAACAGTCTTGCCATGTTATTATGCCTTTTAGTAAACAGTCCTTCTGCCATTAGTATATCACAACCACCAATGAGATGTTTGACTGTTTCCGATTCAGTTTTACAAAACCTACATTTGTCTGTTTCTCCCACATGTTCAATGGACTTTGTAAACCAGGGTGTACTTAGCCCACTATCTTGGGCTGCCAATATTAACCTTTTATCTCTTGGATTGAATTTGCCTCTCCTTAACCATTCCTGCATTTGTTCCTGATCAACATGAGGTTCTTCCAGAAATTTTGTATACTTGCAACTATATTTATGCATTTTCCACATTTCTTACTTTCTCATCTGATTCTTCACCTTATATTGTTTCATTAGATTTTTGGCACATTCAGTTGCTGCCTGATTTTTATCTGCTTCTGGTTTGATTTCCATTCCTGCTTGACGTCGATATGCTTCTGCTAGATTAAGCAGAGAAGTCATCTTGATTTATTCTTCTCATGTTTCAAAACTTTCACTACATTTGGGTCTTGCGAGGTCAGCAGATATACGTGGAGTCTCACAATTGCAGATCTATACATGTAATCAATTTCAAGGAGGTCCATCCCTGCTTCGGAACAGGGAATACATAATCTTGGTATACACTGATTTTTATAAATCATTTGGTGAACATGAAGCATCCTTCTTGTTTTCCTATGTAATTTATCCAACACGTTTCGGGGCTAGTCAATTTCTCCAAAAATGTAAGTCAGGACAGGAAGAGCAAACTGGTTTATAACTTGGATTTTGTTCCTAGATGTCAGCTCTCTTTTCAGGATTAATTTAAGTCATCTAAAGTATTCCTTACTAAGTTTTATTCACATTTGTTCATGTTTTATTGTTGATCCATCATCAAGTCCCAAATATTTATACATTCCTTCTTGCTCAAGTTCTTTTATATCACATTCTTGTCCCAAACTGATGTTTTCCTGGTGCTGCAGTTTTCCTGCTTTAAAGGTTGCTTTTGCACATTTATCAAGACCAAATGACATTCTTATATCATCTGAAAAAGTTTTGACAACCTGCAGTTGTGCTTTCAGTTCCTCATCTGATGAGCTATATAGTTTTAAATCATTGACAAAGAGAAAATGAGAAGTCTTTACACTTTGTTGTCTTCTAGGAGCCAAATTATACCATTGCCTAAGCCATCAAGTAAACAGCTTAATGGGTAAGGGCAAAGCAGAAAAGCAATGGTGACAGAGAGTCACCCTGGCATATCCCCCTTTGAAATTTTATCCCTCAGATAATAATTTGTCCTTTATCCTGGCTTAATTGCAAAGTGGTCTGCCACTGTTTCATGGTCATTGCAATGTAGTTGATCAGTGTAGGGTGTATCTTATACATTTTTAAGCACTCATTTATCCATTAATATGGGATACTATCAAATGCTTTTTTGTAATCAATCCATGCCATTCTTAGATTCTTCCCCTTTTTCATTTCTCCACTATGACTTTCTTTAACAACAAATGATACTTTGTTCCATATGACTTTCTTTTATTGCCCTTTTGTTCTACTGCCATAATTGAGGTGTCTTCTAAATGTCTATAAGCTCTGTCAACATCAATTCCCATGTATAGTTTATACGTTGTCAGAAGGCAAGTTATTGGTCTATAATTTTTAGGGTAGCTTGTATGTTCACTCCTAAGTAGGAGCATTGTTTTACCTGTTGTTAGCCAGGTTGGTGTCTGTTTGGGGTGCTCATATAAATAGTTCTTACTCATAGCTAAATCTTCGTGCAAATATGTTAATACTTTTAACCAAAAGTTAGGTACTGCATCTGGGTCTAGGGTTGTCCAATTTGATGCTTTTCTTAACTTTGTTTCAATCTCTCTGGCTGTTATTTCATCCCATTTCATATCCTGTACTTTTAAACTTCGTATTCTTTCTTTTACTTCTATACAGTTAGCATATTTGTTATGTTCCACAGGATCTTCATAGATACTTCTCCAAAATGTATCTATTTCTTCTTTTTTGGTGTTCTTTCAATTCCTTTTACCTTGTTTCTCAGTTCTCTATAAAACCTTTTTGGGTCATCAATAAATTGCTTATTTATTTGTGCATCTTCTAAGTTTTTCCACCTGTGCTGAAATTTTTGGTTTGCTATTTGTGATAGTGCATGATAGATCCTGGTCTGTTCTAATACTGCTCATTGCTTTTATCACATCTATCTTTCTTAGTATTTTTGTTGATCTATTCCCTCTTCTATAGTCTTCTAGCAGTGACACTTCTTGTCTTAATTGCTTCTCTATTTGATATTTCCATGTTGGTATTTGATTTCTACCTTCCTTTCCCTCACTACCCTGTGTTCTTGTGGTAGAACTTTATCAGTTATTAATTTAGCTGCACAGTAATATATCCTGTTTACTTCTGTTATATCGCATGGATCTCTATGAACAGTCCTAATTACTGTATTCATTTGTTTTATCAGACTTCTGATTTTTTGGGTTTTCTGCAGTCGATTTCTTTCATTGATCTTAACATATCTGTCTCTGTTTATTAAATTAAGCAACTCTTCTTTTAGCTCATTTTCTTCTAAACTGAGGACACATCCCGTGTTTTCCATTTCCTGCGGGCATTCTATAGAGAGTTCTATAGCATCTTCCTGTGGCACATTCTCTTCAGTTTCATCCTGTGTCATCTGTTGCTCTGTCATATCGGAACTCATTGGCCTATCACTCCTCAACATTGACTGCATCACAGTTTCCACAGTTTCATTTTCCTTCTCTTGCTGTCTAGCTTCATTGAATGTTTATACTGGTTTCCTGTGGAAGGCTCCAAAATATGGTCATATGGCACCTGACCAGTTGCTTCCTGTTCCAATGGTTTCCCCTTAATTTGGATATCCATTGATGTATCCTGTTGTGGTGCTTTCTGAATTAGATTTTCTACACTGAATTATTCACTTTGCAGGTACTCCATAACCTCAGTTTCTGTTTGTTTAACGTCTCCATTACTGATCTCCTTTTCTACTTTTCCTCTTTGTCTTCTTATATTTTATATTGTAAAGTTTTCCGTATCCGGATTCCTTTGCCTGTATTTCTCTTCAAATATATTTGGTGCTGCTCTTTTTGTATTGGTTAGTTTTGCTTTCTCCTTTGCATAAATATTACACCATATTAAATATCTTTTTTCTTTCCTATGTCCAGATTTCTTCTTCAGATGTCTCCTGATCTTCCTGCTTCTCCTTACTTTGGGGACTCACTCCATCATGCTGTGATGTAACCTGTGTTAGACCTTCTATACCAAATCATGTACTTCGTAGGCACTCCATAACTTCAAATCCTACTTTTTTAACTTTTACTTTACTAATCTTCTTTTCTGTGTTCCATCTTTGTGATATTATTTTTTTAGTGTGAAATTTTTCATATCCAGATGCCTTTGCCTGTATTTCACTGCTAATATATTTGGGGCTGCCTTCTTTATATTGATTAATTTGGCTTTCTCCTTCATATAAATATTACACCATATCAAATCTCTCTTTCTTTCCCATGTCCATATTTCTTTCATATACTTTTTTAAATATCTCTAGGTTTTGTTGTTTATATTTTTGCACTTCTTCAGATGCTTCTTTTTCCAAACAGATAAAAGTTTCTTGGTCTATATACTGCTTTTCACAAATCTATTGTATTAATGAACATAAATTTTCATTTGAATCTTCTGACAGTTTTTCCTGTGGAAATATTTTTCTTTCTTCTAATTTCTGTATTAATCGTTTTGTATATCTTGTGTCTGGAAATTCTGGGATTTTTGCATAATAGTAACAATACATAATTACTTTCTTATCCTCAATAGTCCACTTTATTGTCTTTATGGCTCTTCTTTGTCGTATCATTTTTTTGTGATTTTTGTGGACTACTACTACCTTCTACAACAAGGGTGCCATCCTCCCCCTGAGCCTGGCCTGGCCCCATTGTAGGAATATTTCCATATTTTGAGGATTCTACACTGTCATCTTTTCCAGACCTGGCACCAGTATGCCTACCAGGATTGGGCACTTTTTATCCTGGGTCTTGTGCACCCAGTTTTCTTTATTAATTTTTCACCTACTCCTGTCCATGATATATACTACATAAATACAGTCTATACAGCAGTGTTGTCTTGGTGAGATTTTGTGAAAAAAAACAGGGTCCACCTCGTGAAGGCACTCATCAAAACTTGAGGATGAATTCAATTTCAGCAATAATGCTCTCCTTTACTTGCTGACTTATCATCTTTCCATTCGGACCCCTTGTTGTGCACCTGAGTGGTTCCTCTTTTGTTTCAGGAGATCCTCTTGCTTTGGGATATGAATATTTCTGTGGTTGGAGGTTTTGTTTGGTCCTGTTGGTCTTGTATCCATTTGAAAAGTCCTGTATAGTCTGCATCCCAAGGCTTGGTATGTATAGGAGATTTTCCCTTTTAAAAAAGTGCCTGGTTTCACACTGGGATGTTGGCTGTCCTCAGCCGTGTGGTTTTGTTTATACTGAGTCTTCTTTGGGAGGCAACAGTGGAGGCAATACCACACAAGAAGGAAAACTTGGTCATGATGTTATGGTAATACAATACAACCAAGATGCAACACTATTAAGGACAAAAATGTGTTCATTATGGGAATACACTTTTGACAATGACTTAAAAGAAAAACTAGATAAGGGACAAAAAACAGTACACAGTAGAGGAACAAATGTAAAAGAAATGTTGGAGAAAAATAAAGAAAGAGCGAGTGTAGCATACAGATCAAAAATGCAATAATGTGGTGCATGCAGATCATGTAGGTTTATCAGTGATGGCCACTATGTGGAAATTATAACATCTGACAGAAATGTACAATGCCCTGGTGTATGTAACTGTAACATGAAATTTGTGGTTTATGTGGCTACTTGTGTCTCATGTCCAGCCTTTTATGTAGGCAAGACCACAAGTCGTTTTCGAGAGAGGATAGCAGAGCATAACAGGGACATTAAGAAACAGAAGCTGAGTAGTGCCCTGTATATGCACAGTAATGAATGCATTAATTTCAAAAAGTTTATATTTTTTGTGTTGGATAGAGTATTCATTGAAGGAAGGGGTGGTGACCCAGATT
Organism: Protopterus annectens; assembly: GCF_019279795.1. Taxonomy (NCBI): domain Eukaryota; kingdom Metazoa; phylum Chordata; order Ceratodontiformes; family Protopteridae; genus Protopterus; species Protopterus annectens. Next base: position 254,668,468 of record NC_056746.1, on the reverse strand, counting down.
TAGATTTACAAATAAAAGAAACAGAATGGCAATTACGTATGAATGCCAAGAATAAACCGGGGATTAATGACAACAGCTCAATAGCATGTATTTTAAATTATAGAGCAAAAAATATTTAAAATATATATTGTTATCATCACATTTGCTATAGTTGTATCCTGGCTGACAAGTTCCCAAATGTTTCATGTTTTTAAGAAAAGTTTTATATTATGTTATGTGGAATGTCTTAACATTGTTTTTTTAAAGAAAAATTGTTTTCAAAGCAGAACAGATGGGAAATGATGTATGTACTTAGCATATGGGAAATCATTTTAGTGTTTGAATTTGAGTCTGCTGATGCCTTAGCATACTGGGTGAAAGCACTAAGTCTGTTTTAACTGCATTTAATAAAACTACAGTCATTTCAAACTTTGTGCAGTGGTTTTATTTTCTGAGCTATTAGTGGCCTTTTAAAAAAATGCCTGGTCTCACACTGAGCTGTTGGCTGTTCTCAACCATGTGGTTTTGCTTATACTGAGTCTTCTTTGGGAGGTTCTCTGTGTTGGTAGGCAGAGTGCCTTGTTGGGGGGGGGGGTGTTGTCCATTTTTACTGTAGTCAGAGCGATCCCTATGGATCTTTTTCAATTTTTTTCTCTTTAACCTTTTTGTCAAAATGTGTGACTCTTTCTTCTATGTGTTTATGCTTAGTCCTTGTTCTTCTAATGCCCAGATGTTTGTTTACATGGAAGATTGTGTTTTGACATTATGCACAAGCAGGATGCTTACTAGTTTTAGTTCCCAGTCTTCTAATGTTTTGTTTCATTCAGTGACCAGATTGTTGTCTACATTCCGCCAGAATTCTGAGCTTTGGGATTTAGATATGAAGATTTGGAAAAGAAAGGTGCAGAACAGGTTTCTAGGTTCATTCTTTCTTTTGGCACCAGAAATATTCTTGAATAAAATAATTTTCCTCTTTAATCTGGGGGAACAGATTCTATAGTCCCCTAAGACAGCATCTGATCTAAGATGGGAGTGAATTTGGAGGTTTGACTGGATGGATGAAAAGGAATCCCTTGAAAAAAAGAGGATGGGAATCCCTGTGACAGTTGCACCCTTTTTTGAATGATTCTCAGAACTTATCTGTCTAAAGGTATCTGGTACCACAGAAGAAAGTAAGGATCTAGACTTTGGGAAAGTTTTCCAGGGGCATTTTGTCAATCTGTTTTCTTAGATTGTCTTTAGTTTTGGTCGGACCCTTCTTTCTTCTTTGAACCTCTCTGTCATTTTTCTGAAATTTTGTTTGCCTGTGCCTTGCTGGGAACTCTTATTCTGTTTACTAAAAAAGGAAAAATGGAACTTGAATTGGAAGAAAAGTTTTTATACATACGTATATGTATATATATATATATATATATATATATATATATATATATATATATATATTTTTTTTTTTTTTGGCATGCAGGGTTGAAGAATCTGTGTAAGTCTCTGAATTAACCTTCTTCTTTCATCCAACATTTGCAGGATCTCAGCAGAGAAGGGACCAAATAATGCATCTTTATGCAAGACAGAATTCAGAATCTCTGCTTTGACATCTTCTGATAAATTTTGAAAATATAGCCAAACAAATTTTCTCATCACTGACCCAGTGACAGTTGCCCTACAACAGCATCAGCAGTGTCCTGTACACATCTTAAAGATTGTTTACCTGAGACATAGAAGATATGAAGGAATTTAGGAATGCTTTAGTATCTGAAGAAGAAAGATCAACAATTAACTTTCTCATATTGTCAGAGGAAGCTAGCAAAAACATAGACATGTGAGCCTGAAAATCTACTATTGTAAAAGATATGGGGGAAGAATTACACACTTTCTTCTAAACCTATGAAAGGAGTTTGGCAGAAGCTGATTTCAACAAATGAATCACTGAGGGGTCTGACCTGGGATTAGGAAAAAGGACTTTGTGGGTCTGGGACACGTTATATAATTTATCAGACTTTATGGAAGTAAGTGGTTGACTGTCAGACAAATTGCTGGATGTGAAGAAAGTATCCTTTAAGGCTGACAACACAGGAGGAACTGCTGCAGGCTGAGGGAAATCCACCTGTAAAAAAATCATTATATCTAGCTGTGACTCTGGAATTCCTTTTTGTTACCACTGAAGCAAGTTCTTCATTCTGGCTCTGATGACCCACCACTGCCAACCAGTAATAAAGGAACCTCAATCCTCACCATTGGCAACAGTGGGGGATGTTCACCGAGAGGATAACAGGTACACACACAGTAGTTCCAGATGCAGCTCTCTGCATCAAGTGCAATTTCCCTTAAGAGCATACAGAGACCACAGTCCATCTGCGGCTCATTTCTACCTCTTTCTCCAGATACCCCAATAAGACTCCCCACTGGCACAGCTATAGAGTTGAAATCTCAGCTGCAGACCAAGCCAAGACCTTCAGCACCCTCTCTGTAAAACCAGTGCTTCGTGTCCCTGCCCAAGTAGCTGACACACATACTGTTTGAGGTTTGATGTACACTACATACACACACACACATACACACATACACACACACACACACACACACACACACACACACACACACACACACACACACACACACACACACACACACACACACACACTCCTGGGAAAGGCTGGCACAGGTTTACTAGCTATGCCACCTTCTGCCCAGACTATAAGGAAGTCACCACTGCCACCAGTTACTCCTTATCAGCTACTTTAGGGCCCTTAACAAAGAGTGTCCAATCTTACTGTGTAATATTAATACTAATACAAATGGTAGTTTGATCAAGAGAAGGCTATTAGGAGCGGCCCACACAGTGTCACCAAATAAATATGCAAGTACTCTCAAAACTTAAATATCTCTACAGAGATCAGCCACAATGAAAGGTTTAAATATATTTAATAATAAATAATAAAAGAACAAGACAATGCTAAATATATATTCAGAGTGACATCAGAGCTAAATATATATTCAGAGTGACATCAGAGTTCCAAACCACAGGAAATATTTAAAATAACATTGCAGTACAGGGTCACACAAATAAATAAATACAAAATCTAAACTAAGCTTCACTATATTCCTCACTGTATCAAAGGGAGTTACTATACTCTAATAACTTACTTAGAGCAAGGCAGATAATGTGATGAATGGTTCTTGTTGTTGTTGTCATGTCCAAGACAGAACGCAGAGTGATCTGTCTCACTCAGAGACTTCTCAAAATAATATCTAAAATATTACTACTGGGATAGCTTGCAGAATTACATCATTTCTGGTCATCTGACTTCTAGTTCTCATGCAAACCCCCCATTCCTGGAAGCTGACAGTAGTCAGCATCTATCTATAAAAATACCCAGACAAGGGCTTTTGCTCAGATCTTTGACAGGTGATAGAAATCATAAAATAATTGCATTCCTTCATGCTTCCAAAGTAGCAATTAGTTCACCGCCAAAGACAATACAGAAAGCTTCCTAGTACAGACTTTATGTCTCTAGCTGCATTAAAACCTGTCAGATAGCATCTTTATGGCCTAGCCTATAAAGTAATTTAATTTCAAATATTTTTCTAAAGTTTGCTGGACTGAGGTTAACCCACCAGTTTTCTCTAACATATACATTTAAACAGTTACAATAGTGCATGTACATTTCTGTTCTCTTCCAGTAGGGCACACTATGGATGCATTTTAAGCACAAGGACTTAACAAACATCTTTTCAACACAAACATCTGTGCAGAGCAGTTTGATATACACATGACATACAGTTCTGATACATTTGTAACACAAGAATCTTATATAAATTAGTTTGATATTCAGAAATGACATATAATTACTTACAAAATTGCAGCTAGATGTACTGGCAGTACCTCCTTTTGTCACACACTGGCAATAGCATCAGAAAAAGAACTCTGCAGGAGGGGAATCAGAAGAATAGCTTTCTTCAGAGTAATAGTCCACATTCTGTTGAGTGAGAATTTGAAAAGCACAGTCTAAATCTAATTCCTGGCCCTCAGACAGGGAATATGAATCTAACAGAGACAGAGAGCACTCTTTTTTTTTTTTTTTTTTTTTTTTTTTTTTTCAATAATCATTTTTATTGTTTTGCCAAACCATTATACATTTCACACACTATTTACATTATGTACAATATTGCTTCCAATGTTTTAGTTCCATTTTGAATTTCCCTAAAATACATTAAGAATAAATATCATTTTAACCAAGTACAGGAAATTAAAATCACAAAAAATTAAACATAAAAGCATCTACAATAGACAATTATAAACCAACTCAAGCCAATAATTTGTATTATTTCTACATTTTCTATCTAATCCAAGAATGTGTTGGTACACATACAGAATGTCCTGACGGAAAGTGGATAGGAACCACGCCAAAATTATATTAAAGATTTGTTCCCAAATTTTTATGCTGTTTATACTTTTCTTATTATTTCTAATTAACAATTTGTGCGCTAATATATGCTTAATCGCTAACAGCCTGAAATTTTGCCACGACACCTGTGCTGGGTTCAACCAATTTGTGGCTATATATAATTTCATTAGTAAACTAATATTCATAATTACAATCTTTTTTGTTTTGTCCAAATTCTCCGGTGGAATATGTAAAATCAGAAATTCCCAGGAGAGTGTTGAGTTTTGGTAACCCATTTTTTGTAGTTGTAACTTTAAAGAATTCGAGACAGAGAGCACTCTTATCCTTTTTAAATGAGGGGGAAGACTCAGCTTGTAAAAATCAAAAGACTCTAAATAAACCATTAGAAAAATCCATCTAATTCTTCTAATATGGTTGAAATGAAGATACATGTCTAGCTTTATGTTTTCTTTTTTTTTTTTGAGAGACTACCCCCCACCCCCCAGATTGAGAGGAAATTGAAGGGCTGCCCCTTTCATGAGAATGAAGCCTCTCCCATTGGCTTAGAAAAGAAAAATTCCCTGGACCCTTCCTTGATGTTAGCAAGAGTTGTTCTCCCTTACCTGAAAACGGCTGATGAACATCCTCAGATGATATTCCTGTCCCCCTATCCTTAGTGGCTTCCCTAGAGGCAGCATCAGAGGGACTGGCAAAAAGTGATGAGAGGTCCTAGGAATACAAGACAGCCACATCAGAGTAATCCATCAGTGAGTGAGGAGAAGGGGTAGCCGAAGCCAAGAACAAATCCTTACAGATAACAATTTTTTTGGCTTGGGGAGGGAATGATCAAATTACCAGGACACAGATCCATGCCTTTGAAACACAAGTTGCCTGAGAAGTGGCTAGTAGAGCCTTGAAAAGACAGTCTTACCTCCTGACAGAAAAATTTAGTTTTTGAGGTAATTTTTATTAATGATAACAACAAAAACCATTAGCTCCAGCCCATAGCAATACTTTTTGACAGAAAAGTCACATTTTTCCTAAAAATATAAAAAAATGGAAAATTAGAAGAAGAACTCCCACAGGGTGTTTGGAAAGTGGGTAATGGAGCTTAGGAAAAAATAAGTTTTGATGTAAACATTTTTAATGACACCCCAAAAAATCACAAGTCCTAGCACCTAGTTATGAGTTTTGACATAATTAGTTATTGGAAAGGCATTTCTGTTTTGTCTTAAACTTGCATGACATGCTGGTAGCTTTACTTCCTAGTCCCAATCAGCCTACTCATTTCATGAGGGTCAAGAGCCAGACTAATCTATTCCCTGCCAAACTGAGAACCCAATGGCCTATTCATTCTCTGGCAAGGGTGAAAGGCCTGTCAACACACATGTTCCCATTGGAATTAAGAGTCAAGGTGAGACATCATGATATCTTGCTGTTATAGTATAAAGGCCCCCATCCAGCCTTTCAGCCAAGTCCTCCTTGTGGCAGCCACTGAATATACATAGGATCATAGAAAGTTACTAGGCTAATTGCTCTAGGACCCTTACAAGCCTAGCCAAGTTCTACCCTTATTTCCACAATCAGCACCTATTGCTCCTGTCCAAGAGGGACACAGGCAGAACCCCCAGGGTGAATTTACCTATACCCATCCAATTGTCCAGACTACATTTGAAGAGGGCCAATGAGGTGCTTTGCTTGATATGAAGTGGGAGTCTGTTCCAAAGGTGTGGTAACCACTGAGAGACAAATGTGTCCCTCCAACAGTTTCTATTAATGTCACATACCAGGTTAAGGTCTTTAGAACGAGTAATTCCTGTACCATTTGAATTGTGGATATGCATCAATTCCAATAAAGCAGGGTTAGAGATTGCCTTACATGCAAGGCAGAGATCGCCTCTGAGTAGTCTGAATGAACCAGAATAAAGTGACAGTGATTTCAGATGATCCACATAGAACAGATGCTAAAGCTAAAGACCTTGAATTTTCCTTGTGAGGAACCTTTATGGTCTCTCCAATTGCTGCAGGTGCTTGGAAAGGTACATACCAAAAGGGGCATTGTACTCAATTTTCGGCCTGATGAGGGAGCTTCATTTTTTCTGGAGACAATGCCCTTACTTATGAGATGAGCAGTATAGAATGCCCTTCTTACCACCACTACATAGGCTGCTGCCTAGGAGAAGACTTGCCACCACACACTGGGCCTCCTAGCTTATGTGCAACATGTACCCACTATGCCACAATGTCAGCTGAATCCAACCGTAACCCACTTAGTCAGCTGAAGTCTGCAGTACAGCAGCTCTGTCCACCTCCCTCCTGGTCCAGATCCAGCACTAGATGACCTAGACAGCTGCACAGGGTCCGTGCTTGCTGGGGGTGGGGACTGGCCACAACATCTAATTAAAAAGTTTTCAGCCTCTATGTAGTGCTGGTTTAAAAAAGCAAAAGTTTTCCTGCTCTCAGTACTGGGTTCATGTACTTCCATGTACTGTTGCTTTAAAAAAAAGAATGCTCTCAGCACAGCATTGTCCTTACAATTTCCTAGCTGGATACATCCATCCAGCCAATGCAAGCAAATATCCAGCATCTCACATAGAATGAATGATGCACACAAGATTTAATTTCACAAATTGGGCATACATACAAACAAGTGCTATATTTTCTTTACAGGGACAGCAGCATTGAACAATGAGTACAAACAAGCCTTTTGTGATAGCAGCACTGAAGAATGAGTAAAGGCAAGCTTTTTGTGACAGTAGGCAAGTATGGCTTACTACAGCAGCTGAATGAGGGGCATCCAAGTTATTGACTTTTTTCTTTTGCAGTATGGGGTTACTACTACAGAGTGTGTATGTCAGTGTGTGTGTGTGTGTGTGTGTGTGTGTGTGTGTGTGTGTGTGTGTGTGTGTGTGTGTGTGTGTGTGTGTGTGTGTGTGTGTGTGTGTGTGTGTGTGTGTGTGTGTGTGTGTGTGTGTGTGTGTGTGTGTGTGCGCGTGTGTGCATGCATGTGCGCGTGTGTGTGTGTCTAATGCCCTGGGTAGAGAGGGCATTTTAGTTAAGTGACTCACTCTACCTTGACTATAGTAGGCAAGAGTCTTAATCGACTACACCAACTGCCGAACTTCCATTAACTCTTTTTCTTGGGTAAACCACTGAGGATTACAGTCAGTCAATGTCAGTTGTTAGAGTTTCAAAGTTTTTGTTTTACAACATGCATGTTGATGCAAAACCTGTTCTGATAACATAAGTGATTTAGAGTTGTCTCCACTTTTGCATAACATCTCTGATTTTGATGGACTCCTGAATGGCTATCTGGACTGGAAGCCTAGTAACTAATATCTATGAACCATGGTAGTTATGGTGTAAAGGAAGAAAACTGATTGTGGTACACATGAGTATCATTACATGAACCATGTTATTTGGATGTGATCATTGGTTTCTTTAATTTTGACAGTGCATTTATTATTTAGCTATGAAAAAATTCGATAGCATGATGTCTGAGTTTAATGTTAATATTTTAACTTTAAATACATTTTTATTTTAGCTTGTTTTGCAGGCATACAGGTGTGAAATGCATTATTTAGGCTACAACAATCTGTTTTGCACTTAGTACTTAAAAGTAAGGCTATGAGCTGTTAAAGGGCTGCTTCCTGTAGTATATAGTTTGATTCCCACAGTCTTTATTTGTATTCTGTGACTCTGACAAGTTACTTCATCAAACAGTACCCCTAGGCTGCTTCTGAAAAGGGACACATGTCCTGTGGGTTGCCCAAGTTGTTAGCACATGCGTTATAAATTTTGTCTTTTAAATTCCTGCACCTTTCATATGGATCTTAATTAGTAATTCATTATATGCTATTTAAATATGAATCCCAGTGCTATCTCTTGTAGTTTAATGGGTTGCCAGATGCATTTTCACTAATTGGGAGTTCCAAGGGATGAAAAGTTTATGGTTTCTCATGCTAAGTCTGTTTTCAATGTGAGAGTGTTATTTTTTTTTTCGTTTAGAAATTGGCCGTCTGTATTTTATGTAAAATTTGAAATAATAGTTTTAACTGAAAACTCAAGCAACTGGCACTCTCAAGCAATCAACAAAAAATATCAAAGAAATACAGTACAATTTTCATGTGTTGCACTTTCTGTCCCCCCCTCCCCCCGCCACAGAAACATACCTTACGTTTTTAGAGTATTAAAAAGGAAGATAGAAATAAATTACCCCGCTTCCTAACCTGAGAAGTCAAACCAAACAAATAGTATAGGGTACACTATTAGTCAGGCTTGTTTTTAATAGTAACTCTCAAACAACCAGAAACTACAGTTGTCCAGCATCTACCAATCCCCATGGGTGCCGGTTAACTGAAAGTTTACTGTAATTATAAAAATAAAGAAGAAAACAGTATGTACACTGACACGTTTGAACAGTGTTTATGGTAACTGGGGAGAGACAGCTAAGTAATAGGATATTGGTATGGCTGGGGGCAATGATTCATTACCCTGCACAGAGCCCCATTTGTCTACAATCTGGCTTTGTTGACTCTCAAGGTGTGTGCTGCAACAATACAGCATTATTATCCATTCAAGTAAGTTAGACCTGTACTAAGTGATGTCAAAAGAATAGCTATTTTTGATGACATAGGGAGGTCAAAATGAGATATAGGTGTCCTGCAAGCATTTAAGACCTCACCACCAAAACACTATTATGTATGCAGTAATATTTCTGATTTTTGTATGACCTGTGGATTGCTGAACAAAGCTGCTTATTTATTGTCTGTAACTGTTTCACTTTATTCATTGCACTAAAGAATTAATGAATTGATTAATAGGTCTGTTTTGTGTAATCTAGTCTTAAACATGTTGCATTTTTGTAATAAATGTTTGCAGTACTTTCTTTTCAGCTTCCAGCAAGTACAAAGGGACTGATATTTGCCAGGTCATATAGTCTGCATTATTTGGAGTGATGATCAAAGCAGTCTGATTTTCAGCATCCATTATGTAGTCATTGTTGCATACTACTGGGGTACAGTCTTCTCTACAAGACTGGATTGTGAAGGATTTCTGCATTAGTTAAAAACTGTTACTTTGGCAGTTATCACAGACGACTAAAGCTCCAACTTGTTAATGAGCTGCTTCCTGTAGCAAAGTGTTCAGGGTCTAAACCTCTCCACCTTCATTTACCTATTGTGTGACATTAAGCAAGTCAGTGTCAAGGGGTGTCACTCTCAGACATTGCTTTGAAACAACTGGAAATTTGGGATATGCTCCTTAATGGTCTCCTGAACTGCATATCTAGTAACTATGAACCTGTTGTTGTTTGCCAGACATCCTCTATTGCATAACTGATATAGTTCAGGAAATGGTACAGCAAAATTACCAGCACACCATTTTAATGCAGCAAATGTAACTTATTCTTCAAGGGCAGCTAACACTGCATTTGTAGATGAAGTGCTGAATGCAGAGTCATTTGCCAGCAGCAACTTCTGCATCAGTAATTGTTCTTGTTAATGAACAATTATTCATATGCATTTCACCTTTTCAGACATTGTGCATTTTCACTTAGCATATGTTATTAGGTGGTTAATATTTCTTATGCTTTCATGACTACAAGCTATTCTATAACTGTCTGGATCTTATGGTATGATACTAGTAATCTTTATATAGTTTAATGTAGTTCATCCAAAGCTACCAATAATGTACATGAAATTGATTTCTTCATAACAATGAAGCAATAAAGGGTGTACAACATCATCAAAGTGGCTATAACTGCTGGGGGGATCTCTATGGATGAATGTACCAAATTCTTATCTGGTCACTTTCAGTCTTTAATCTAGTTTTGCAGGACTAGTGTGCATGTGTGTGTGTGTGGGTGTGTGTGTGTGTGTGAGCGTGTGTGTGCGTGTGTGTGCGTGTGTGTGTGTGTGTGTGTGTGTGTGTGTGTGTGCATATGTGGAAGTGTGTGTTTTAGTTTGTGTGAATTAAGTAGGAATGCTTTGGCTTCTTGCTTGTGTGAAAAAATGAAATGTGGGCCTTTGGTCATTTTTTTTTTGTTATTATTTTTTTTTTACACAGACATCCGAGAAGGATGGGGTAATGCTTGTAGATAAAATGGCTGACCGTTCTAAGCTGATAAAGTTAAAAAGTCATTAGTCTGGTTTTAAAGGAGTAGTATACATTTGAGTAGTTTACTGTGATTATTAGGTGAATATTAGGCTAACTGCCCTGAAGGGCCATTTTAAGTCTAGCCAACAGTCAGAAGTCAGAATCAGACCCTGTATCTTGCATGTATAAGTCAAAGACCTTAAACATTATACCAAACCCACACCAACAAAGACATCTGGTGTGTACTCAGTCAATTTAGTGGCTTTAATTGTTGAGTACAGCTATTTGTGGATTATAATAGCAGCAGTTTGGCTACCCTTTATGGTTGAAATGTTCTGAAAGAGGTACTTTTGTCATTATTGGTTCATACTTACTTTTGTTTCATTGCTTACTGGAAAAAATGTTGAAAACAACAAATTTAAAATGCTGTCTAATAAACGATACTGTACTGAAGAATAAAACAGGAAGGAGAATCAAAGAATACCCTCATTATACATAGTCCTTAAAATGTAAGCAGGGACTCATGTTTGAGAACAGTCCAGGTACCAAGGTACACTTAATCTGCTACTGTACAGGTGCATTTCAATGCATTTTCAATAAATGTGAGGTTCAAGGGAAGAAAAGTTTATTGTTGTTCATGCTAAGTCTGTTTTCAATGTGCAACAGTTTTGTTTTGTTTAGCAAATGGCCATCAGTGTTTGTGCTATCAAATTTTAAAGCAGAACCAGCGGTACAATGAGTGGGTCTATATCAGTTCATCATAAGTTCATTTCCATGAACCTTCATTCATCGACCCTAATATAGCAAACTTTCACATCAGTGAATGTTCACTTCAATGAATGACTTACCCAGGGAAAGGAATGAGTTGCCCAGCACTCCGACCATCACACAACACACACTATTTCAAACACACCCATGTTGGGGGAGGCTTCACCCCCCAACTATATATACCAACTTCGGGATTGCACTAGAGTGGGGAAAAGTGCAAATTTCTTATGATGGCCAAATCCTTCCTTTCCCTGGGTAAGTCATTAGTTGAAGTGAATGTTTGCTGATGTGAACATTTACTATACTAGGGTCGATAAATGAAGGCTTGCAGAAAAGAACCTTCGCCAAAGTGATGTAGACCCACAGCAAGTTCCATGTTCACCTTTGGCACAGAAGGCTGTGGGTTTTATTCCTACACCCAGTAGATGGATTGCTGACATTATAGTGCAACATAAGAGGGGGTGCTACATTACTGAGCATATTGTCCTTTAGATAAGATTGTAACCAATGCCCCATCTGTCTAAGTTGGTGATAGCTCAGGTGGATGTAAAACATCCCATGGCACCTATTGAAAAGAATAGGGGTCCTTTATTATATATTTACAGAAAGAGTTACACCCATTCCAACAAAAGTCCATATATATATATATATATATATATATATATATATATATATATATATATATATATATATACACACCCCCCACTCCTTTTTCCATACCTATCACACAGTTTTCCTTACTATATTTGGGATAACCCAATTTCTAGTGCACATAATCTCATTAACTCTTTCATTCCAAATAACACAAATAATACAAGGCATTTTCTTGTACAATCTTTATTCACTCATATCCATATTCAATTGTTTATATTCCTGAAATTCATTCAAGATTTTTTTCTATTAATTTTTCCCATATTTTTTTTGTACATGTCAGAAAAACACGATCGGCAGTTTCTAATTCATTACAAAAAAGACATACTTTCATTTATTTTTTGAAAAGACATAGAAAAACCCAATGGAACCAAGAGTAAATCCAATAATTCACAAACAGAAGACCCAAATGGCAGCAGGCAGCAGTAATAAAATCCAAAGGCAGTAATAATCCAAAAATGTTTAATGTAAGCGCTTTCAAAATGTTTCACATTACTTCATCAGACATAAACAACAAAAGTTAAAAGCATCTTATATAAAACATCACTTATGGCATCTGCCAGTCATAAAACAGTAAATTCCCTCCAAAAAATCAATTAAGAAACTAAATAAAGACAATGATTTAAAGAGACATGTATATAACTGTTCATTTATATTATTTCCTAAGTTTTCTAGCTTTTAATACAGGCTTAAGGGGGACACAGTCATTCAACCCACCCACAATGTGTCTCCATTCTTAAAATCCACTGAAGCTCAGCACTTTCAGTGTCATTCACCATGTCTCCCAACCTCTTGTTCTCCATTTGCACATGTAACACTTGAAATAAAAAAGTATGTGTCTCCCCTGCTGTAAGGCTGTGTTTCGCTATTGCACTATAGTCATGCCCTTTCTTGAGGCAATACAAGTGGTCCCTAATCCCTTCTCTGATTGTGAGCAAATAAGGGTATTTGAGTCAATAATTCACCTATATCCATTTTATCAGAAGGTATGAAAGTCGAACCTGTAGATAATCGAGATGTTTCTGCACTGGTAAGCCAATATTTAGAAATATTCCACACTAGTCCTGTCCTACGGCTCTCCACATTTTCTTGAGTGTCCTCACTTGGGTCAATGTCGGTGGTTCCTTTCTCTTCTGGCCAACCTGCTGCATCCCTTGATCGTAGGACTTCTTCCTGCGGTTCTGAAAAGACAATGGAAATGACAAAAAAAAAACTGCTCTTTGGTGGTTTGTATAATTTTTCGTCTTACCACCGTTGCATTATCTGGGACCTGAGAGGTGGTACCTACTCCACCTACAGAAGGCGGTTCCACCAATGGGGTTGAATACACTAAAGGGATACTAGACCTAGGTTTAGCTACAAGAATAGAAAAAACCTGAAACAGCGCCTTTGCTACCCCAGGTCTTTTAGCCATATAAGCCAGTTGGAATATCCTCCTACTGTGATGAATATAGATTTTTTTAGATATTCAGACACAAGAAACTTATGGCATTTGAAAGTAAGTGCTGATTGTAACACTCAGAACATTGTATATGTTGCCCATTGTGTTAGTTGGTTTAAATTTTATATAGGAAAGACCAATAGATGGCTCAGAGAAAGGATTAGGGACCACTTGTATTGCCTCAAGAAAGGGCATGACTATAGTACAATAGGAAAACACAGCCTTGCAGCAGGGGAGGCACATACTTTTTTATTTCAGGTGTTAATTGTGCAAATGGAGAACAGGAGATTGGCAGACGTGGTGAATGACACTGAAAGTGCTGAGTTTCATTGGATTTTAAGAATGGAGGCACATCGTGGGTCTGGGTTGTATGATTGTGTCCCCCTTAAGCCTGTATTAAAAGCTAGAAAACTTAGGAAATAATATAAATGAATAGATATACATGTCGCTTTAAATCATTGTCTTTATTTGGTTTCTTAATTGTTTTTTTAATTGATTTCTTAATTGATTTTTGGAGGGAATTTACTATTTTATGATTGACAGCTGCCATAAGTGATGTATTATATAAGATGCTTTTAACTTTTGTTATTTATGTCTGATGAAGTAATGTGAAACATTACAAAGTGCTTACATTAAACATTTTTGGATTATTACTGCCTTTGGATTTTATTATTGCTGCCTGCTGCCGTTTGGGTCTTCTGTTTTTGATAAGACATGTTTACCTTCACTGGCAATCTATTAATTTGCAATCTCCATAAAAATCCTGGCATTCCACAATTTTCATATACCATACATTTCTTTGATTTATAGTTTTAATTTTCTCTACTGTCAAATATTTCCATGGGTTAACGCAGTCATTTTCTCTCATTATATTTTTATACCATAACCTCCTATTATTTTATACATTTTCTATATTTAATTTGCACATCCTTATTTTTTGATACCTTTTTATTTTTTTCATTTCTCAGTTTTCTTTCCCTCAGTTTTATTAAATTCCATTCTCTATCATATTTTGTCTTAAACAGTGTTGTTACAAAATCATTTTTATTTCCATTTATCTAACTTAATTCCGTATATAATTTTAAAGATGCCTCATAAACTATGGGCTTCAATAAACTTAACTCCCCATCATCCTTATACAACACTCTTATTCTCACTTGATTTAATCTAGAACCCTAAATGAATCTGAATATTAATTCAATAAATTGTTTTCCCATGTCTTTCGGCATCATATGTATACTCGCCATGTATGCTCGATTTCCCATCCATACAGAATTTATCAAGTGTATTTTCTTTCTATATGATAATCTGTATCTCCTCCAATAATACTAAGTTTCTTAATTCTTGTAGAATTCTCATCCACTGTTGCTTAACCACTTCTATTGGTCCAAATATTACTCCCAAAACAGATACTTCTTCTACTACAAATTTAATTCCTTTCAACATTTTTTCTGAACCAAATCCTTTACTTCTTTTTCTATTTAATAACATTCCTATATTCTACAAATAATCATGTATTCTTGAGACTGCTTGTTGCATCATTATACTTTACACAGTCACAAGAATAATATCATCTGCATAAGACATAATAATTGAATATTCAATACCTTCACTCTGTATATATCTTGCATCCCTCATATTTTCTTTTTTTTTTTGCTATACAATCCATAACTATCACAATTAAAATACTACTCATTGGATATCCTTGCTTTAATCTCTTATCCATCTCTATCTCTTTGCTTAACCAATCATTAATCAAAACTCTTATTTTACTATTCCTATACACTGATTTAATCACATTCTGTATCTATTTACTAAAATGATAGCATTCCAGTATCTTCCATAACATATCATGATCTATCATATCAAAAGATTTATTGAAATCCTTTACTAATACCTTTGGTCCTTTATTTTCTTTTTGAATATTATCTGCTATTTCTCTAGCAATCATTAATACTTCCTGACAACCTATTCTTTAATACCTTATATACTGTCCTCAAAGACCTTATCTATCCTATTATCTATTCTTGTTTGTAATATTTTCATAAATATTTTATAATCTGTATTATTTAACACAAATGGCCACCAATTAGTTATTTCTACCTTCTCTCCTTTATTCCATATAAATTTCATAATGCCATTACACATTTGTGTATAACACATACCCCCCCCCCGGATTCTCTATGCCTTGCACGGCATGCAAGATTGGTGCAGGAGCTCTAGCAGGCAATATATCTGCTGTGCGATCCAGGAACAGCCTGCAGGGGTGTGCACGAGCGCTCCTGCACTAGTCCTGCATAAACTAAGTCCCCGTATGCAAATTACCCCATTTGCAGGAGAAATCCATGCAAATTAGGTGATTTTGCAATTCAGGAAGTTTGCAACCGGACTAGTGCAATCTGCAGAAATGTACTCGGTTAGTAACCGAGTACATTTCTGCAAAATCCAAAATGGAGCTGTGGCAGCTCCAAATACAGGCTGCATATCACTTAGGAAGCATGCCAATGATCAAGTATAAGGCCATTGGCATTACAAACAGCAAAACAAAACAACTTTTATTTTTTTTTTGCCGATCTCGGCTGTTTAAGTGTAGGGCAGCGGCATGCAAATGGCATTGGGGGGAAATAACAAAATGAACCTAAATTAAACATTCTAACTAAAATCACTATTCTGCCATGCAAGTCAATGGCAGGCAGAAGACAACATGGCCAGTGAGCAGTGGTTGCTAACGGGGGAGGCTCAGTGTGAGACGTAACTATGCATTAGCAGGCAATCCTATGCAAATGAGGGGAATGATAATGATCTCAGTTTTCCCCAGCATGCTAGTCAAGTCCCAACTGTGTAAGAGTAGGAATAGCTTGGTGCAAGACTAGGAGTTAGCTGAGATCATGGGGGGGGGGGTCAGGCATACTGTAAATGGATTGGAGCCCTGTGGCTCAGGTTTGCTCCTAGCTTAGCACAGCTAAGCTAGGGTGTGTGTCTGAATCTGCCTAGCACTTTGTACATTGCCTAAGCAGGTGTGCGCACCGCACACCGGGTTTTACATGAAGAAAAAAAAGTTAAACCAGGAAATAGCAGCACTTTGCACATTTGAGCACTCTGTTTGTGTGGCATGCCCCCGGGCTTAAACAGGAAGGCAATGGGAAGGGAAAAAAGCAGTAGGAAGGTAATCAAGGAGAACTAGCATAGCTGGCAGGTGAAATGTATCAGAATCAGCCAATTACACAGGCAACAGACCAGCCCAGCCCAGAACACTACTATAAACTAGGCAAACACCTACCCCTCTGTTTCCACACTCTACACCACTGGTGTAAACAAGCAGGGGACTTTTAACACTCACAACAGCAAAATGATAGGTGCAGCAATAGCTATCATACAACAACTTGTGGAAGAGGCTGAGGGTGGTGAGGATGTGAATTCTGTCCACCAACTCACAGTGAAGAGACGGAGAAGAGTGTACAGACCCATGGTAACCTACCATGGGCTACATGAGCTGGACATAGTGGAGTGCTATAGGGTGGACAGGGACCTCCTACACCAAATTGCTGAGCTGTGCTGGCCACACCTGACACACAGAACTAATAGAGGGGAACCCATCCCAGTGGATACCAAGGTATGTGTAGGGCTAAAAATATTAGCCACAGGTACCTTCCAAAGGCCAACTGGGGATATGATGGGGATCTCACAGGCATCAGCATCCAGGGTACTTCCACCAGTTCCTGGATGCCATGTCAGCACATGTCGGTGAGCACGTATATTTCCCCAAGAACTGTGAGGCATTGGGCAGCAATATGCAACTGTTCCACCAAATAGCAGAATACCCTGAGGTAGTGGGTGCTATAGACTGCATGCACATATGCATCAAAGCACCACTCGGTGAGTGGGGTAGGGTCTACATCAACTGCAAGGGCTTCCCCTCCATCAACTGCCAGGTCATCTGTTATGCCCAGGGCATAATAATGAATCTGTGTGCTGGCTGCCCTGGAAGCTATCACAATTCCCACATCTGGCATCTGACGCAGCTGTGCCAGAGATTTTCCAGTGGGGACATCCCTGACGGTCACCTAGTGGGGGATGCTGAATATGCACTGGAGCCGTGGCTGATGACACCCATCAAAAATGCACACACACCCGAACAAGAACTCCATAATGAGGCACACGCACAGACCAGAATTATAGTAGTGTGTGTGTTTGGGATGCTCAAATCATGGTTCCAGTGCCTGGACACATCCGGTGGAGCCTTTCAGTACTCAACATCTACATGTACCCAGATTGTCCTCATATGTGCTATGCTACACAATATGATCCTGCGGAAACAGCTGCAGCAGGAACAGCATGGGGCAGGGCCGCACAGCCCCCCACCATTGCCAAGGCCTGCGCAGACACAGAGTGACTCAGAGGAGGAACAACCTGAGCCTGCCCCTGTAGACAGAAGGAGGCATGCCCAGTATGCCCTGGCCTTGGCAAAAAGGTAATGCATAGCACATACACTGACACAGGAGGGACCAGGAAATAACACATCTCTCTGACTCTCACATACAGTAAAAGGAATACCAAACATTACACTACCTGTGCTCAGCCATGTGTAGGGAGTGTACTATGTGCATCCAACATAGGCAGCCCTGCAGCAACACCCCCAATACTGGGACATCCACAAGGTAAGTGACTCACACATGCCAGTCAGGGGGGTTCACATACCCAACAACAGTCACAGCCAGCAGGACAGGTGTAGACAAATACAAACAAAGGCTGTGCTATGGCCTCTGAATGATGCCTATGGGTAACCTCCCCCTCCAGGCCTACACAGACAGACTACAGCAGGTCAGGCAGTGGGATGTCAGTTCTGAAGGATAGGAAGTCAGAAACTAATATGTAGGTAAATACAAGCTAAGATCTGTAGTACACTGATATGCCTCTAGGCAGCATGTTAGGTAAGACTACAGAATGAAATGGAGTAACTGACATACCAGCACAGTCATAGCAAATGTGTACAAGTGTCAGGTGTGCCCCCTCCCATCCTACATAGACATGTAGTAACAGTCAGGTGTGCCCCCCAATCCTGTGTAGACATGTAGAAATAGTCAGGTGTGCCCCCCATCCTATGTAGAAATGTAGTAACAGTCAGGTGTACCTGTAAACCTGTGTAGAAATATAGAAATAGGTGTGCCCCCCATCCTTCATAGAAATGTAGTAACAGTCAGGTGTGCCCCCCCAATCCTGTGTAGAAATGTAGAAATAGTCAGGTGTGCCCCCCCCATCCTATGTAGAAATGTAGTAACAGTCAATGCCAAGTGATTGACGGATACCCTGCAGAAACAGTATGCTACCTGTAGGTGTACAACACATAGGTCAGCACTGCAGAACAGACTACCTGGACTTGATGTACACATTCAATACAGATGGGCATACTGGGCATGCTCACACACTTAGAGAAATGAAGGCAATGTCAGTCAACAACACACTGAAAGGTCATACTGGGCATGCTCATTTACTTAAACACATGAAGGCCATGTCTGCAAACACCAGTGGACCATACATATCTGGCAGTCGCAGATGTTAGTGCAGATGCTCCTCGGTATGCACCACACATGCTTTGCACACACAGTGGACAGGAATACAGACATATATCTAAGGACAACACACTATAATAAGCCAAATATAGACGTACATAGATGTGTGGAAGAGGGTGACTGTGACAAGGAGCCATCTAGGCCTGTCCCACCCAGTACACAGTCAAAGGGCCACACCACATGAGGTCCAGCTGTTACTCACTGTAGATACTAGCCACCGGTATCTGTCAGCAGTACAGACTATGTTGTATACATGCTAGCTGTGCAACATGACTGTACAAGGAAGTAGTCATCTAACATCTGTATACACGTACCTGTGCAATATGACCCTGTGCATGGCTGCATGTGGTGTCTCAGCCTCTAGATGAATAGGTTATGGCCCATGCACCCACACTGCCCTCCCCATAGCCCTACTATGACAAGGCTGCTGAGGTCACCCACTGTGAAATACATCTTTGGGAGAGGTGTAGCCCAGTAATCTCCGTGGCACGTCCCATAACTGTGTATTGCTGTAGTGTGATAAACTAGTTAGGTAGGAGTTCCAATCCCAGGCATGGCAACTGTGTGCTTGTGTGTGTGTCTGTCTGTCTGTCTCTGTCTGTGTAGAGAACAATGCTTTTTAGGGAAGTCACTCTCCCTACACTTCAAATGCTCAACTTTGGCAAGGCTGCTGATGTCATCCACCTAGAAATATACCTCTGGGAAGATTGTAACCCAGTAATCCCTGTAGCACATCCTATAACTGCATACTGCTGTAGTGTGATAAATTAGTTAGGTAGGAGTTCTAATCCCAGACTTGGCAAGTGTGTGTGTGTGTGTGTGTGTGTGTGTGTGTGTGTGTGTGTGTGTGTGTGTGTGTGTGTATGTCTGTCTGTGCAGACAGCAATGCTTTTTAGAGTAGTCACACTCCCTACAATTCAAATGCTCAACATTGGCAAGGCTGTTGATGTCATCCACCTAGAAATACACCTATGGGAAGGTTGTAGCGCAGTAATCTCCATAGCATGTCCTATAACTGCATACTGCTGTAGTGTGATACATTAGTTAGGTAGGAGTTCTAATCCCAGACTTAAGTATGTGTCCGTTTGTGTGTGTGTCTGTCTGACTTTGTCTGTGTAGGGAGCAATGCATTTTAGCCTAGCCACACTCCCTACAATTCAAATGCCCTACTTTGGCAATCCTGCTGATGTCATTCATTGTGAAATACACCTTTGGGGAAGGTGTTCTCCAGTAATCCCTGTGGTGCATCCTATAACAGCTCCATGTTGTAGTGTAAGATAAACCTCTGTTAGGGTTCTATACCCACACATGTCAGTTGTGGATGTATTGTGTGTGTTTCAATGTCTGTGTAGGGAGCAATGCATTTTAGCCTAGCCACCCTCCCTACAATTCAACTTTCCTACATTGGCAATCCTGCTGATGTCATCCAATGTGAAATACACCTTTGGGGAAGGTGTACTCCAGTAATCTCTGTGGTGCATACTATAACTGTGTAGTCCTGTCGTGTAATAAACTAGTTAGGTAGGAGTTCTAATCCCAGCATGACACAGGTGTGTGTGTGTGTGTGTGTGTGTGTGTGTGTGTGTGTGTGTGTGTGTGTGTGTGTGTGTGTGTGTGTGTGTGTGTGTCTGCGTTTGTAACTCGTATCCTGTGTGGAGGTGGTTGTGTCTAACTATAAAGGGATAACAGATGTGAAATAGCCAAGAGGCTAGGGTGCAGATCCATACCCATACATGCGACATCAAGGCCAGGCAAACACAGTTATCAATGCTGCTATTTCCCAGAGAAAACTCTCAGCCCATGTCTCATACACACACCCTTGCCTAGGCAACAACCAATATGTTGGTAGTACACTGCATATTGCCCACTGATAGTAACTCTGGAGTGATTGCAGTGGGCTACAGAGGGCATGGCACCCTGTACATCTGCCCAATAGGCACGTACATGCAGACAGTGCACCTTCCCCATGTTCCCCATTGGACACCTGCAACACCTGTGGTGCCATCAAATGTGACTCGCAAAGGACATTCCATGCCTGAAAACATGCCTTGTATGGACAGATGCCACTGACACCAGGCAATGCCATTAGCATGCTATCAATGTAGGTGCAGGGTAAACCTGCTGTCCATTACCTGTTCCCACCAGAGGAGGCCAAGACTGGCACATCTGATAATAATCTGTGTACACAACATGGGCCAGACACCCCAGGTACAGTTCCACATGTCACTGTACATGCATGTGGGAGGTGTGCACATCCCAGATACTGTCCATGTCATGGGCTAAGGAACACATACATGGCAAGCGATGCACAGCATTGGCCACATGCAACAGTCACCCAGGTGACTGGATGGTGGATACAATACTCACCTGTGTGGGTCATGTGGCCTGATGCCAAGATATACCCATCACCTAGCCTTGTATAGCCGTCTGGCACAGTCGACCACCACACACCCGTGAAGAATTGTACCCATGCATGTCAGTACTGGCACCATGTGTGTGTGTGTGTGTGTGTGTGTGTGTGTGTGTGTTGTATGATGCGTATGATCACATTCACAATCACTACAACCCCCACTGGCATACTGAAGCATGCTGTCTGATGTCAGACACCTCCCCATACCCTTTGCCCCTATAACCTCCATATGACCCCTGTGGTGCATGTGATACCTGCACAATAATGTGTTGTGGCAATCTCACTAGTGATGAGTTGTATTCCTGGCCCTGCCAAGTGTGTCAATGTGTGTGCATCCCTGTGAGAGTGCGGCTGTGTTGTTGCTGGCACCTGGTCATGCAGACAGGCACGTGTACTACACCAACCATATAGCTACCATATCACTGTTGCAGATGTCACTCACCAGTACATATGCATTCTGAGGGCTCCTCACCATGTAACCTATGTGGCGCATCCAATAATTGCATGGAAATGTGATAGCACTACATAGTCAACAGGGGTTTGATACCGTGTGCTGGTAGGTGTGTGACAAACATGCTTAGGTTTTACTCTCCCATCCCTCCCTGACTTGTCTTTGACTCTGTCTGCCACTCTCACTCCCTCTCTGGTGGAGGTGGAGACCTACACCTGCTTTGCTTAGGCAGCAACATGTGTATTTTAAGTGACGCTCATGATCAGCTGATGGCCTCTGCATGAATTGCAGCCCTCCTCTAGCTGATTGCATGTGGAACAGCTGTGGTAACATTCCCATAGCCAACTGCATGGAAACACACTCCAATATCTAGGAACATCATGTTGATGTTGGGTCTTTCCATTCCCTGTGAGCAGGAACTCGATCTGTTGTTTGGCAAACAGCATCTCAGATGGATTGGGGATTTACCTCTAACAACATACACTGTGGAAACAGGGCAACACACAGGAGGGGGATGTGCCTGACCTGACTACAGACTGTAAGTGCTGCTATACTGCATTTGGATTAATGTTGGTTTAACAGGGTGTGTGTGGATATGGCTGTCCTACATGTTGCAATACCTGCCATGTCAGTGCTCTGTGTATGAGGAATCCCCATCTGTAGGATCATCTGCAGACTGGGCAGTGTGTGGTGCTTTTGGTGTCATGTGTTACCCACAGAGCACCTATCTGTCAACTGCAGAAGGTAGTGTGAGGATTGCAGTCTGTAGATGGTGGAACCGTGACAGTTACTGACTTCATATCCCTCATATGACCTATGTTGCAACAAACTCTGTTACAACAGTAAATGTATGAGGTTATCACAGCAACATTTCAATATTGGCCCTGTGTATGTGCTTCCAGCCACACCTCTGTCAACCTTTGTACATATGTTAAGCATTAAGAGGTGCATATGTGCTGTACACCATAATTAGTGACATCATATCTTGTAACATGCCAGTGAGATATCAGACTGCTACACATGTTATGTACAGTAGGGGTTATATTTGATGACATAACCTGGACATTCTGTGGTTGTGTGTACAGTAATGAGGTCTGTGTACTTATGGTGAATGTCATGTCCAGATACTTGCCAGATGTACTGCTGCCAGGCCTCCATTAACAGTCATGTATGCCAGACAGAGCAGTGGGATTCTGTACAGATGAATGTCAGTATCTAGTGGGTAGTATGTGGCCATAACACCTCTCTACCAGCGGTTAGTATGTGTCAGGACAGACAGGGGTGTGTGTATGCATAACCTATGGGGGCATTTGTATACCAGTCGTTAAGTGTTATACCCATCTACATGGCTAACATCCACATTGTCAGGCTTGGTCCACATGTTTTGCACTAAGGGGTTCTGTGTATACCTCTGGACTGTCTAGAGTGTGTCAGAATGTCCACATATATTGGCCAATATCTCTGCTGTAGTCCACAGTAGCATTACATGCTAGCAGCGGTACTGTACTATGATGTCCTTAGGATGTCTGTCAGTAGCCAAAGCAGATGTGACCTCCCACACACACCATGTCTGTGAAGACAATCACTATTACAGTAGCAATAGTCTACTGATATACCTGCTAGACATATCTAACATCCCCTTGCACTACGTAATAGGGACTATAGGGGCTGAGGTAGGCCTACTCTCCATGTTCAGGGCATATAGTGGAAATATATTAATACATAATTATCCAGATATCTATACAGATATATACACATATACATATCGACATATATAGGTTCATAGGTAGGTACTAGGCTATCTGCCCGAGGGCATTTTTAAGCCTAGCCAGAGTGTGTCGGCTTTCGCCGCCCCATTGATTAATTAACTGAGCCTCTGTCAAGCAGAGCCAATGAAGTGATCCCAGGGGTGTATTTTCTGTTACCCATCCACTCGTCAAGGCTTCTCTTAAAGAGTGTTAGTGAGGGGCTCTGCCTGATGTAGTTAGGAATTTTGTTCCAAAGCATCGGGAGTCTCTGTGACAGGAATATATCCCTTCAGCATGTTCTATTTATTGTTGTGGCGAGGTTTAGCTCACTAGAGTGCGTGGCTCTCAGTGACTTGGATTTCTTTAGGTGGAGCATGTCCATCAATTCTGAGTTGGACATGGCTTTGTAAGTCAGGCAGAGATCATCTCTGAGTAAGCAATATGCCACTGAGTACAGCCAGAGTTTTTTCAGTCGGGCTGCATAGGATATATGTTTGAGGCCAGTGATCCTCTTGGTGAGGTGCTTTTGTGGTCTTTCCAGCTGTTGGAAGTGTCTTGTGAGGTACATCCCAAATGGGGCATTGTACTCTATGATGGGTCTAATGAGTGATGAGTAGATGGGGCAGTATAACCTCTTTATTTCTAGATGCGAACCCCTCAGTAATCAGATGGGCCACGTAGAAGGATTTCCTAACTACTTTGGCAATATGATTGTCAAAGGAGAGATTACTATCTACCTGGGTCCCCAAATCTCTTATTGCCTCTTCTATATTAAGGGAGCTGCCGCCTATGTGGTAATTCGAGGGTGTTTTGTTTTTCCCAAACTGGATGACTATGCATTTTTTGGCATTTAGCTTGAGGCCATGACTTTGACACCAGGTGTTTGTCTCAGTAAAGCCTTTTTGAAGGATGTCCGTGTCAGCCAGAGAGTCAATTATGGCTCCCAGTTTGCAGTCATCGGTGAACTTGGTTAGCTATAGTCCTCTTGTGTTTGCCTGTACTTCTGAGAAGTATATGCCGAACAGTAGGGGTCCCAGAACCGAGCCTTGTGGGACACCACTTGTGGCTGGTTTAGAGTCGGACCTGGAGCCCGCTATTCTTACCATGTGAGTTCTGTCTGTAAGCCAGTTGGCAACCCATCTTCTGACATCGGGGTTTATGTTCAGGCTGGTGAGTTTTTCTATAATACCCGAGCGAGGAATGGTGTCGAACGCCTTGGCGAGATCAAGGTAGGCTGTGTGAGCCACCTTTCCCTCGTTTATGGCCTTGGTGACTGTCTCGAAGAAGTCAACCAGGTTTAGTAGGCATGATCTGCCCTTAACAAAGCCGAACTGGGTTGGGCCAAGTGTTTGGAGGTTCCTAATGTCTTTGTTAATGAGTTCCATGATGATGCACTCCATAGCTTTGCAGACCAGGCTAGTCAGGCTTATGGGGCGATAGTTACCAGGGTCAGTTGTGACCCCTCCTTTGTGGAGCGGAATAACCATTGCTATGCACCATTCTATGGGCACATAGCCTGTGGAGAGGCTGAGGTTGAACAGCGTGTTTAGGTGGGGGGTTAGTTCGTTCTGTAGTTCATGCAAGACACAGCCTGGGACACCATCTGGCCCCATTGATGCTGTGTGTTTGGCTTTTGAAAGGGCTGCTTTCACCTGTGCTTCTGTGATTTCCAGGACACTACACTTTTCCGGTATTGTTGTGGGCCCTTTTGAAGGTGAGAGGGAGGTGAAGTTTACACTGAATCTATCTGCCAGGATGTTGACAATATCAGTAGGTTCAGTATATTTTGTGCTATTTTGCACTAGCTCAGAGCATATCTGAGAGTTGCCACTTAGATTCTTGACATAGCTAAAGAAGGCTTTGTGGTTATTTTTTGAATCCTTGGCTATTTTTCTTTTGAAGTTAGCCTTGGATAATTTTATGAGGGACCTTAGTTTCTTACTGATACTGATCAGGGATGTCTTTCCTTCTTGGGAATAGCTTTTTTTCTGAACTAGTTTCCTCCTTCTGTTGTATAATCTGTTTATGACAGGGGTCCACCAGACTGGTTTCCTTCTCTTAGGGGAGTGAGTCTTGGTATTGCTAGGGATGGCACGATCCATGCATCCTTGTAGGTGCTCATAGAATGCAATTGTAAATGATTCTGCATCTTGGGCAGTGTTATCCTTTAGCATGGGGGCTGTGAAACTTACCACCTCTGCCTTAAGTAAGGTGAAGTTTGCTTTAGAAAAGTTTTTCACTGTGGTTTCCTTGGTTGGGGGTGGTGGGGGGGGGTGTGGACATCCAGGGTGATTAGTTTATGGTTTGATCTAACCAGTGACTTTTTGACATCCAGTATGGAACACCTGTCGCCCATGTTGGTGATGACCAGGTCCAATATGTTGTGGCCTCTGATAGGGGAGTTTACCAGCTGATCCAAGGCATTTGAGTTGATAAATTCCAAGAAGCGCTGAGCCTGGGAGCTTGTACTCAAGTAGTTTTCCCAGTTAATGGTAGGGTAATTGAAATCACCCAATATCAGGGTGTTCGGTAGGACCTTCATGTTTTCCAGTGTCTCCAGAAAGGCAGAGTGGTGGTCCTGGGTCATGGAGGGTGATCTGTAGCAGGCCACAATTTGCATTGCAGATTTGCTGATGTTAGTTGCACATGGATGATCTCAGAGGTATCATGCTGCACCACTAACCTGGAGGTGTGAGTATCCTTGATGAATATGGATACACCCCCACCTTTTGTGTTTCGGTCCATGTTCTTTGGCCAAAATGTGTGGTATGAGTTGTAGCCCAGTAGTGCTGGAGTGCTCTCTGGAGCCTAGAACTAGGTTTCAGTTACTGCATAGATGTCAACATTATCCATTCTTAGGAGTGTTTTGAGCACATGCATTTTGAGATTTAAACTCCTGGCGTTGAGTAGCATAACCCTCATTTTTTTACTTGTGCTGTTTACGGTGGTGGGTTTGAATTTTGAGCCTTGCCTAAAAAAGGCACTATAGGGACAGCAAGAGCCTTGGCCAGTATTAGAAAGCCAAGGGGTGACAGGTGCAAACCGTCTCTTGCGAAGCAATGCGGCATGTCGAGCATGTCATCCCAGGCTGACAGACACTGGATCCCCTTTGAATGACACCAGAAGCTTAGCCAATTGTTGAAATTGATCATTTTTTCTTTATATTGAGGTATCATTCTTGGTGAGGGCAGGAAGCTACTCAGGGTCAAGGTCATACCCGCCTGGGCTACATGATCAGAGAGCTCTTCCATGTCTCTTTTCATTTAGTCCAGGGAAGTACATCTCAGGTCATTCACACCAACATGAACAATGGCAGAATCATATTTGTACTTGTTCTGGAGTGACCTGAGTGCTTGTGTTATGTGGCGGATTCTGGCTCCTGATAGGCAGCTAACAGTAACCTTCTCCTTGTCCAGCCTAGTGAGTGGGGTGTCAGTGTGTCTGACTATTGAGTCATCTATTACTAGTGTGTTAGGTATGTTATTTCGCCTTAAGGGCTGTGATTGTGCGGCACATTGATTTTGTGTTTTATGTGTTGTCTGGTTTGTGACGGGAGGTGCAGGTTTTGTGGGTGTCTGCTTTAGAGCTCTCTGATGCTTTTGCAGGTTTTTATTTAGAGTCTCTGAGTATGACTTTGTGTATTTATGTGTATTTTTTGCCAGTGCTGGTTTAGTAGGTCTATGTGAGGCTGGAGGTGTGGTGCAAGTGTTAACCTTCTCCTCATGACTGTCTGTTCCAGTCTTGGGTGGAGCGACCTTAGCCTCCAGTTTGGCTGTATAATTGCATCTCTCACATATGTTAGTGTTTTGTGGTAGGAGGAGAGGGCTGTCTGTGTACATGAGGCAGTTTGTAACATTGCCTCAGGATACCCAGATTCACCAGCTGGACTGGAGAGTACACCTGAAGTTGCCCTTTGGTCATGCCTAAATAGTAGGGTGAGCTACTTAGTCACTTGGTTGGTGAGGGGGTGGATAAAGAGCCTTGTCCTGCTGGGCAGTCAAGTGTCGGGTATATTAGTGCTTGCTATTAGGTCTGAGCAAGTGCTAGACTGTAGGATGCTTTTTGAGTGCTTAGGTTGAGAGTTAGACTAGTTTCAAGTGAAAAACTGAAGAAGAGCTGGAGTGTTCTCTGGAGCCTAGGAATAATTTAACCCTAGCTAACCGGTGCTGCCCAGCTCACAAAACCATGCAAACGCGTTTTTTAAACTACTAACTTCTGGGCTGGAACCACTCCTCCAGGGACAGATGGCTGCTCAAAGGTCGCCTCTCTCACAGGTGAACAGAGAAACTTCCCTCTATCCAAGTAAGGTATGGGCAACTCAGAAACTTGTAACACAGCCCTGAATTCAGCACTAGCCTGAAAACTGGACTATACTAGCTTAGAAAGGTGGGAAACAAGACTTTCTTTTTTAAAAGATAAGGCAGAAACAGTAAAAAGTACAGTTAAAACAGCTTTAAACGACTACAAGCGATCAGAAAAGGCTATCGCACTTTAGTATGTAGCCTCCAACAGTTAAAAATGTATTTAAACAAAAAACATCTTTTTAAAAGTGCAGGCAGTCAAATAAGTACAATATGTGAAAAAAACAAGCTTTTAAATCACAATAAGTGCTGGACAAATCAGCGTTTATGCAGAAAACAGTTAAGTACAGCAAGAAAATACAGAAAACTGATAATCACTCCAAAGTCTCTCTTTTAAGCTAGAAGGCTTGTATCAGTTTAAGGCTTTCTAGTACTTTCCAGTAGGTTAGTTACAGGAAAGATGGGAAACAAGCGCAGATACCACATCTTTTAAACCAGAAAGTTGAAAGAGATGGACACCTTCCCGAATGATTAATAAACTACAATTCCTAGGCCAAGAACAACTCCTCTTGTGGTAGACAGGCTACCTAGTACTTACCACTCCCACTAATAAGCTAGAAGGCTGCACTCCAACACAAAGGCTTGGGAGGCTCAGAAGCTTACAAACAGTCCTGGATAGAGCAAATCTGTACCTGGACTAGACTAGTTACGGGAAAGATGGGGATCAAGCGCAAACACGGGCTTTAAAATCAGAAAGTTGAGAGAGATGGAAAAAACTGCCCAAACAGTCCTGGATACAGCAAATCTGTATCTGGACTAGACTAGTTATGGGAAAGGTGGGGATCAAGCGCAAACACAGGCTTTTAAGCCAGCAAGTTGAAAGAGATGGAAAATTGCCTAAACGGCCAATAAACTACAATTTATGGACCAAAACCCACTCTTCCCATGGTAGATAGGCTACCTGATGCTTACCACTCCCACTGATAAGCTAGAAGGCTTCCCTCCAACACAGAAAGGCTTGGGGGTCTCATAAGCTTACAAAGAGTCCTGGATACAGCAACTCTGTATCTGGACTAGACTAGTAACAGGAAAGGCAGGAAACAAGCACAAACATAGGCTTTTGAATCAGAAGGTTGAAAGAGATGGAAGAGCTTCCCAAATGGCTAATAAACTATAATTTCTGGGCCAGAAACCTCTCCTCCTGTGGTAGATAGGCTATCTAGTGCTTACCACTCCCACTGATAAGCTAGAAGGATTCCCTCCGATACAGAAAGGCTTGGGGGGCTCAGGAGCTTACAAACAGACCTGGATACAGCAAGTCTGTTTCTGGACTAGACAAGTTACAGGAAAGGCAGGAAACAAGCTAGGATTTTTTTTTTTACAGGAAAGCAACTAAAACAGCAGTAAATACAATTTAAATGCAGTGCAGGCTAGCACACATGTATCAATATTACTAAGACAGTTACAGTAAGGGCAGCTGAATATATATATATATATATATATATATATATATATATATATATTTATTTATTTTTTTTTGATGGAGGGAACACAGCAGGATTAAGAGGCTACAGGGGTTGTCCTTCTCAAATGCTCTCTTTGTACACAGTAGGAGTGCATGAAATCAGAATATGATCTCACTGCACTCAGTTGAGTGAGCAAATGAGATAGGCACAGAAGGAGAATCCAAATTCAAACTTACAAGAGGGGCGGGCAGTTTCAAAGCCACCAATATTAACACCAAGACAAGAACAGGGCGGGTGGGAGAAACACAGTGGAGACAACAAGAGGAAGAAACACTACAGCACAACTATAAATAATAGGCAAGTGTATAAATACAGCACAGCGCAAATTAAGCTGCAAAAAGTGTACTTAGTTTAAAGTAGACTCCAATTCTGCAGCTCACAGCAAATCTATCAGCTTTCCAGCAGTTCACAGAAATGCAGTCTGCATTGGAATTACAGCAAGATACACCTCAGGCAATGACTAACAGCTAGGATGTGGGCTGGCTCAACAACCCCCCTCCCTGAAACTAGCTTGAGCTACCCTGAGAAAAAAATGCAGTGGAGACAACAAGAGACAGAAACAATACAGCATCACTATAAATAATAGACAAGTGTATAAATACAGCACAGTGCAAATTAAGTTGCAACAAGTGTACTTATCAGTTTGGAATAGATTCCAATTCTGCAACTCACAGCAAATCTATCAGCTTTCCAGCAGTTCACAGAAATGCAGTCTGTATTGGAATTACAGCAAGATACAATAAGATATAGATGGGTATGTATATGTACCTATATATATATATATATATATATATATATATATATATATATATATATTTATATATATATTTATACACACCCAGATATATACATATACAGAGAGATATATGGCTACACATATACAGATAGTGATAAATATGCACATATACATATATCATGCTGCCATTCCTGCCAGCAGTCCACTGCTGTTGTATCCACCACACATGCAGTAGGGTTAAGGCCATATATTTGTGGGCTTCACCTACACCATACATATGTGCCCATATGCACATCAGAGGCCAGTGTATGTAACAATGGTATTTGGGTTTGTATTATTGAGTCTAGGGGGGATGCACCTAAATAACCTAGGCTGTTACAATATGCGGGGGTATCAGGTGTGAGCTGCCTTAAGGTATCTGGATGTACAGTACCATACAATTCACCTATATTGAAATAACTTACATAAATTGGGTTAATGCAGGCCTACTGCCTCCTGCCATACAGACTGTTTTGTTTGTCAGTGGGCTTGTGATGGTGTCAGTTATGCCTAGTTATGTAAGTTGCATGCCATTTGGTCAAATGAAGTCTTTACCACCTAGTGATAGTGTACAGACTGTAGATAGAGGCTGCTGAACTATACACCTGCATTACTTACTGTTGATTGTTTGGTATCTTGTGGCCCAGTCTGTCTTTACTATTGTACTATTTGAAGGGCTTGGCCTAGACAGCAACAGCTGTGAACCTTTCCAGACTACTGTATTAGTATAACTGTTTCACAGTTGCATTACTCTGTTTATATGGATGTCAGTGGCTGAATAGCTATATGACATGGCATATAAATCTGTAACAATACACAAATAATGGTTTTCCATTTCTGCAGACCTGTCTGTGGTGTTTTATCCTATGACCTCTCTGTGGGTATATATTGCAGGCAACAACTGTCATTTGTATGGGTGGCTCATCCAGTGTCCAGTCATTAAGGTGTTAACTGTAGGCATAGTGGCTGTTCCATATTGTGTGCACCTACTACATAAGTATCTTACTGTACATATCTCTGCGCGTGTGTATGTGTAGTCACATGTATATCTATATGTATATATATATATATATATATATATATATATATATATATATATATCAGTATCTGCATATATGTGCCTGTGTATATCGATCATGGGGATGTTGATAGCTTCCACTATTTATATTTCCTGTGGGAGCCAGACTGTACTGCATTATATGTTACCAATACCAGCCTGACATCATACAGGTGGGACGTAGTACTGTTAACATCTTGAACCCATGTCATGTCAGGTCCTGGTTATGGGATCTGCAACACTTGGTAGTGTATTGCAGGGCAGACGTGTTTGGCTGTTGGGTGTGGGTATTCCTATTCATGCACGACATATATTGTTTGGGACCTCTCAATCCCATTAACGGTGCATGTGGACATATATGTTTTAGTTAATCTCCCATTGATATCTACAAATGTATTATGTCCATATATACCTATAAATATATATATATATATATATATATATATATATATTTATACATACATACATATATATATATATATATATATATATATATATATATATATGCTTACTTATATATAGCTATGTCCGTATATACCTACATAGATATATATCTGCTTACATATATGTAGCTTGCTGTGTATATGTTGACATATACGTGTAGACATATATATATATATATATATATATATATATATATATATATATATATATATATATATATATATATATATATATGTGTGTGTGTGTGTGTTGATGTAGCAATTTGCATGTATATATGTTCAGATATATTTCTATAGATGTAAATATTTATATATATATATATATATATATATATATATATATCTACATATATAGACATGTTGTATCTGTTTAGATATTAATATATTTACACACACATATGCATCTAAATGGTGGAATACATTTTCTGTACTGTTTAATGTCTGGGCTGGATGATATGTTTGTGAAAACATCAGGGTTATGTATATCTGGCATGGCTTAGTGGTAAATCACTTTGTCTGTGGTGTGCAGGGTCCTGGGTTTGAGCCTTGCAGAGGCTATTTATTTTGTTGCTGAGCAGAACATGGGCCGTTGGATACAGAGTGATTAAGGCACTTTAAAGCAGTTGTAAGTGGGTTTAAGCTGGTTTGCATGGGTTTGCGCAGAGGTAAGCACTGCTAACTTCCGGTTACAGTTTCTTATACTCAGTTAGCTTCTGTATTGCTTAACCTGTGTAGGCATTGCTTACCCCTGTGTAAACAGGCTTAAACCCACTTACTGCTGCTTAAAAGTGCTTACTCCTGCTTACCCTCGTGCTAATTTCTTTAAAAGAAAAGAGGGTTGATAGGAAAGTGGTGAAAAGGGGGCACAAAGAGGGAAAGGCAATAGGGAAAATAGCTAGGGATGTGCAGGAAGGGTGTAGGGAAGGTCCATAGCTACTTCTACAGCAACAGCTGTGCATATACACTGAATATGGAGGTAGGTTTGGACACTCAAACCCCTGGGAGAGGGGTGAGGACAACAATAATAAGTTGTGATGGCAATTAGACCAAATTACGTGCCCAGTGGACATGTGCAAAATGGACAGCTATATATGGGGCGAGATTTTTTTGTGGGAACAGATTGTCCTTTTTTTTTCTGGTGAGAGTGGAGTGTTGGGGAAGGGTAGTAGGTATATTTTGGGAGGTAGGTCGGGTAGGTTAACAGACAAGACAAACAAGATGCATACAGGGGCAGTATATGACATGTGGGGGGTAAACACCTTGATGGGGAGGGGTGTTGGGATATCAGAAATCCATAAGCCCCCTAGTGGTAACAGTGGGACTGAGGTCCCCACCCATGGGCCGTCACCACTGCACCTTCACAGCCCCAAAGGTGGTTGTGCTGGGGGCTGAGTCACAGAGCCACGCTGACTCTCTAATCGTGACACACAACCCTCGAGCTGGTGTAGAAGATCACCAAACTGCTCGTTGATCACTCTACGCACCATGACCCCGACCTGGCGACGGGTGATGGGTGCCTGTCTGCGTCGACTCCCGGGGGGGCGAGCCCCATCCCCTGAGGCAGTTCCACCCAAAGGTGGTGCAGGACCAACAGACAGGGAGGTCCTGGGTTGGGCCCCAGACATGCTGGTACCTGGTGCCACGGCCAGCTGAGGTGGGACAGGTGGGTCTGCTGGGACCGGCCTTCCCAAGCATGCTATAGTGTTTACATTTCATTGTCATTTGTGGGTTAGTAATAGTCAACACATTCCAGGGTTAATAAAATACAAAATTAAACTGATGAAAAAACAGGAAAGCGTTGATGAGACAGGAGCCCTTGAAATCCAGTTGAACGCAATTTATTTATTGATTTTAAAAAACAAGCGTTTTCACTCCTGCTAGTGCAGAAGCTTCATCAGAAAAAACAGGAAGCAAGAAAAAACAGCGCCAAAATTCCCAAGTTTTAAATCCTCTCATGGATCATGATGTCACTTCCTTGGGAACTAAATTCCAAATATTTCAAATATAAAATATGTACATGGCTAAAAGCATCATTTTAAAATAAGTTAAAAAGTCTCTACATTCAATTATTCAAATCCAATAAAGCCTAATATCAGCACTTCAAAAATCTGTTAAAAAATCTAAGTATAAAGCCCAATCTATTCTCTCCAAAGGCATTAAAATATTTTAAATATAATTTAAATATATATAAAGGACAATTTACTGATTAAAAAGTTTGTATACACAACCTCATAGGTACACATACAATTTAATGTGAATGACCTATCTCAAATAACTTCTATACTTTGAAATAGAAGCAATATTGCAAGACTCATTTAACCCGGGTTCAGAAAAGGCATCAAGTAAGATTTGCCATTCTAACTCCCTTGTTTCTAAAACAAGTGACTGAGGCCCACCCCTGATCCCCAATGTAACATGATCGATTCCCATGAAATGGAAACTATGTCCTGTATGACTCAAGATGTGTTTAGATAAAGCATTGTCACATCGCTTATTTTTTATAGCGTAACTGTGCTGGTAAATGCGGTCCCGTAACCTACGGTCCGTCTTCCCTATGTAAAACGCAAGGCAACAGTCACAGAAAGCAGCATAAACAACAGATTTGGTGTTACAATTTATCCTATGATTTATAATGTGTTTCTTTTCTCTAACAATAAATGAGTTCCCCATCCTCAAGGAGTTACACCAATTACAGGCACCACAAATGAAAGTGCCTTTTTGTCTAGTAAGCATGTTCACTGTTCCACTCCTCTGTAGAAGTTCCTTTAAATTGCAACCTCTTTTAAAAATGATAACAGGATGTGTACCCAATGCGTTTAATAATGTTGAATTGTTCTGAATGAAATACCAATTCTTTCTAATAATGGAACACATATCCCCTGCAAACCTGTTGTATGTCAAAACAAGACTTGTCTTAAAATCAGATCTATGAATGCTATCATCAACAATAGTGTTAGTGACAGTAATAACACAATTAGTTAAACTTGATGCAATTTCAGTGAATTGAGTGGTCCCCTGTTTATTATAATTAAGTATGGGCTGGTAAAAACCATTATCCCTTTTAAAGGAGACTTCTGTAACCAGACTATCAATCAGGGCCTCAGGATATCCCCTACTCAAAAACATAACTTTCAAAGTGACACATTCCTGTTTGAATGCATCACCCATACTACACATACGGGCCACCCTCACCAGTTGCCCTTTGACAATAGATCTCTTTTGTTTTGGTGGATGGTTACTGGAGAAATGCAAAAAAGAATTGCAATAAGTAGGTTTCCTATAAATTGATGACTGGAACCGAGAATTCCCAAAATCTTTTGTCACCTTGACATCAAGGTAATCAGTTTCACTAGTTGAAAAGTGATAAGTGAATTTTAAAAAAGAAGTGGTTTCATTCATGTAGTTGAATAAAGACAAAGCATCGTCTTCACCCCCTTGGAATAAAATGAACACGTCGTCTAAAAAACGCGTGTACAATTTTATTACACTTTTAAACCGGGGTTGATTTAGGAGAAATGTTTTCTCCCAGTAGGCGACAAAAAGATTTGCCACACTTCCCCCACAAGGTGAGCCCATGGCTATCCCTTGTTTCTGCAGGTAGTAGCAGTTATCAAAAATAAAGAAATTGGAAGACAGAATGATGTCCAATAAAAGAGTCACCATGTCAATCTCATCCCTGGGAGCGTTTCAGCTCAATAACATCAGCTTGACCTATTCAACTGCTTCCTGGTGGGGTATCGAGGTGTAGAGGTCCACAACATCGATAGTGAGGAAGTTGACTGATGGGTCGAACATGGTGTCGTTGATTGATTTCAAAAAAGACCAAGAGTCTTTACAAATCTCAGGGATTGACCGCAAATATTTAGAAATAATGCTATCAACAAGCCTAGAGCATGGGTTGGTGATAGAACATCTACCATCCACCAGTGCACGCATTGGTGGATTTACCAGGTCTTTATGGATTTTAGGGATCCCAAACATGACAGGGACCCTAGGGAATGAGATATTAATAAAATTATAGGTATCAGTATCAATCTTACCTTCAATAAGCAAATCCCTAAAGTACCCTTTAATTTTGTTATGGGATCCGGCCATCTCATTTAAAGAAGAGTTTTCATAAGCAGGAGAGTTTAACATAGACAACATTCTGTTAGTGTAATCAGTTTTATCAAAAATAACTAAACCCCCTCCTTTGTCCGGTTTAATAACCCTCACCGACATACCACATAGGCTATTTAAAGCCAACAGTTGGTCAGGTGAGATATTACTCCGGTTATCCAACCATTTGATAGAATTAAAGAGGTGTCTAAAGTCAAGATCACAGACACTCTCAAAAATAAGAAGGTTAGGATGCAAGGGGGGGTTAAATGTACTCAGCAATTTAAGGGAAGAGCCATCCCTATAAGTATCATTATTGAAAAAAACTTTTAGATTTAATCTACGCACAAAGCATTTCAAATCCAGTAATGTTTTAGGAAGGCTTAACCTATGTTCTGGAACAAAAGAGAAACCATTAGCCAACAAGTCAATCAAATCACTATCGATAGTGATGTTTGAAAAGTTGTACACCTTAAAGTCACCTTTAGTGTTGGTCAAAATGACCGGCTGACCGTTATCTATTGTAGGGTCACAGCCGCGTTCATTTAGTGTTTCTGATTGTGCCATTTGTGTTCTTGCTTCCTGTTTTTTCTGATGAAGCTTCTGCACTAGCAGGAGCGAAAACACTTGTTTTTTAAAATCAATAAATAAATTGCGTTCAACTGGATTTCAAGGGCTCCTGTCTCATCAACACATTCCAGGGTTAGGTATAACAGCATGCATAGATATTCCCATTAACCCAGACACTAGATATGGAACAGTTGCACAGCAAACAGAACACATGCATATATGGACCACAGTGGTAATAAGAACAGCATGCAGGTGCATTAATGGCACCATGCCACCAATGTTGGAATAATTCAATATAGCATATGCACGGGAACCATTAACATTTTATCAAACAACTGGACGTTATCAGAACATAGGTGCCATTACATACTGGTTGGGGTGGGTATGTTGATTATTGCTGGAGATATGGTGGGGGGGAGATGTCAATTAGTAACTAGTATATTCCTGTAGTCCACATTACTTTCCAAGTCAATGCTGTTATCTGTACCTTACAAGTCTTACTACACTACCCTATAGCCATAGCTTGGACAGTGATATGACTGTTGTCATCATTACTCATGAACTGGTAGTACCTGCAGTATACACCTCTTACCTGGTATACCTGTGGAGGGAATGTTTAACACTAACTAACTGTTTGTACACATATTCCCAGATTCTAGGATGAAGTTTTGCACTATGCTATCCAACATACTCTGGCCCTGTGTTGACCACATGCTGGTGTGCCTGGACATATCTAGAATACTGCCCTCTTCCACCTTCCACCTTTAATGACCTGACACACACATATACATGCTTTCCTACACAGTTATATTATGTAGCACAGTGTGGGTGACGGTGACCAATGATACTTTATTATTCAGAGAAACTGCAACACTCAAAATTCCATACAATACCAGAGTGAACAGTATGAGTACAGTTTATAATGGTCTGTATTTCACAGCACAGTGTTCGTATCCAACTTACCTGTGGGAGCAATAGGAAGTTATGTACCTACCATAACGTTACATGTTACTTGTCTTCTTCTCGCCTTCTTTCTTGCTGGTTGGGTTCGGAGCCGATCTTTGGCTCCGACTCGGACATTTTCTAAAGCTTGAGAGCTATTTACTGGCTTGAGGCCTCCCTATATCCCACAATGCCTGGTGCTAGATCCCCAGATCTCATTTGAAAGACCTAACACCATAACAATACAAGAGGACGACAGTCCCAATAGTAAGACTTCAGCTATAGGGCTAAAGAAAAGATAGAGGATATAAAATGGGTAAGACTCAGCCAGAGACAAGACTTGTAGGAGGACTCTTCTTGGTCTGTCTAGGCTAGGGGGATGGAGGGTGGGACGTAAGAAAGAAGGCGAGAAGAAGACAACTAACATGGAATGTTATGGTAGGTACATAACTTCTTAATGTTAAGTTGCTTCTCTCACCTTCATTCTTGCTGGTTGGGACAGCGTTCCTAGCACCTTAGTCCTGGGTGGCTCATCGGAACAGACTCTTGAGCACAGTGGAACCAAAATCAGCTCTACTCCTAGAGGCCACATCCAATTTATAATGTGAAATGAAGGTATGAGGGGTGGCCCATGTGGCCGCCGCACAAATAGCTTCCATTGGTAGTCTTGCTTGAAAGGCTACCAACGTAGCTAAAGCCCTAGTAGAGTGGCCTTTAGGTTTAGTAGGGAGTTCTTTATTCCTCAACTGATAAATAAGGGTAATAATAGAGGACAACCACCTGGATAAGGTTACTTTAGACACTGGTCGACCCTGCTTACCCTTCGCATAGGACAGGAAGTGTTGGTCTGATTTCCTTATTTGCTCAGTCCTATGCAAATAGAAATGTAATTGCCTATGAACATCCAACTGGTGTAATTTGTGTTCAGCTTTGTTGGAATAATTTGGAAAAAAGATTGGTAGATCAATGGACTGATTCAAATTATTTTCAGAGGGGACCTTAGGAAGGAACAAAGGATTAGTCCTGAGTGAAACCCTATCCTTATGGAAAATTAGGTAAGGAGGACGAACCAATAGGGCTTGAAGTTCAGAAACTCTCCTCGCTGAAGTAATGGCCACCAAAATGAGGGTTTTCCAAGAAAGTAATTTCAAGGAACAGGAAGCTGCCAGTTCAAAAGGAGGCAGTATCAAGGAAGCTAGGATCAAATTCAAGTCCCACAGAGGCGGGGGATCTCTCACTGGAGGCCTGAGCAAAATTGTTCCTTTAAGAAAAGCTTTACAAAGCTTATGGGACATGATGCTGGTTTCTGACAGGCCCGTATGGAAATTTGAGATTGCTGCTAATTGAACTCTAATGGTAGCAGAAGATGAGCCCGCTTGAAAATGTCCTGCTAAAAAGTCTAGAACGTTATGGACAGGGGCTGTAAAAGGATCTATATTTCTACCCTCTGCCCAGAAAGAGAAACGTTTCCACTTACTAGCATAAGTCTTCCTGGTTGTAGGTTTGTGCGAAGAAAGGATAATCTCATGCACAGAATGGGAAATACTGGGAAGCCTGGCTAAGGTTGGAAGTGGAGCAACCAAGCAGTGAGGTTGAGAGACAGAAGAGATTGATGCAGCCTGCCTGACTGATGGATCAGGAGGTCTGGAACTGGGTCCAGATTCCAAGGCTGCTCTAGAAGGTGACGATGCAGGAACGGGAACCAGATTTGTCGAGGCCAGTAGGGGGCAATGAGAATCATCTTGCAACCCAGCACGGTAGCTTTCTGAATTAGTTTGGGAATTAGAGGAAAGGGTGGGAATGCATACAGATGTCCCTGGGGCCAATCGTGAACTAGGCCGTCTCTGGGGGAGTGTCCGGGAAGAGAATGAAGAAACTGTCGCACTTGCTGTTGAGAGGAGTTGTAAAAAGGTCGCAGCAAGGCTGACTCCATTTGCGGAAGATCTTGTCCGCTACTGTCCGATTGAGACACCACTCGTGAGGCATGAGAATAGCTCTGCTTAGCTTGTCCGCTATGATGTTGGACTTCCCAGGGATGTGTGTTGCTGTCAGAAACTGGTGAGAGGAGATCGCCCACTGCCATAGTCTGAGTGCTTCTCTACATAAGGGATAGGACTTGGTTCCACCCTGCTTGTTGATGTACCACACTACAGACATATTGTCTGTGTGAACTGCAATGGTCCCAGTGGGTAGAGAGTTCTGAAGAGCTTGCAACGCTAAAAGCACCGCCCTCATCTCCAAGACATTTATGTGCAAGTGGTACTCGTGGGGTTGCCAGGTGCCCTGGACAGTCCTGCCCTGAAAATGCCCCCCCCCCACCTGATCAGGGAGGCATCCGTGGTCACCGTGGCAACTGGAGGAGGAAGGACAAATGGTCTGCCCTGGGGTATTGATGGGGAGACCATCCACCAAGCCAAGTGGTCTGTGCATGACTGCGTGATTATTATCTTGTGAGACATAGGAAGTTGTTGAAAGGACCATTGGGTGAAAAGCATCCACTGGAGAATCCTCATGTGAAAACGAGCCAGGGGAACTAATATGATCGCTGCTGCCATGAGACCCAAGGTTTTTAGGATGAATCTGGCCTGAATCTTTCTGCATCCTAATAATACCTGTACATGCCGGCGAATGTCTGCCACTCTGTCTATTGGAAGTCTTGCAGACAGATCTTTCATATTTAATCTTGCTCCTATAAAGGTTAAAGACTGACAAGGCGACAATGCAGACTTTTCAAAATTTATTGAGATGCCTAGGTTGGAGCATGTTTGGATGGTATAGTCCCTGGCTCTCAGCAATTGATGTCTGGTGGTAGCAGTAAGGAGCCAGTCATCTAGATATGGAAACACCTGGAATCCTTGCTGTCTCAGGTGAGCGGTAACCACTGCCATGCATTTGGTGAACACCCTGGGGGCTGTGGTGAGACCAAAGTGCAGGGCTCTGAACTGGTAATGACTGGCTCCCAGCCGGAAGCGGAGAAGCCTTCTGGAACGCCTGTCCATTTTGATATGGTAGTACGCATCCTGAAGATCTATGGAGCACATCCAATTGTCCTCACCCAAAAAGGGTAGAATGGACTGAAGTGTGACCATCCGGAACTTTGTTCTTTGAACAGACTTGTTTAGCCTGCTGAGATCCAAAATGGGTCTCCAGTCCTCTGTCTTTTTTGGTACCAAAAGAACTTTGAGTAAATTCCAGATCCTTGCTGGTCTGCTGGGACTTGTTGGATGGCCCGTTCTTTTAGCAGTTTTGAAATTTCTTGTACTGCCTGTTCCCTTAAACCGGGTGGAACATCTGGGATGGGATTGTTTGATTTTAAGGGGGTGTGGACAAAAGGGATTTTGTAACCTCCGGATATGATAGACCGTACTCATCTGTCTCATGTGATGAGACGCCAGGCTTCTGGGTACAGAGACAACCTTCCCCCGACTGCCTCCAAAGGCGGACAGCCGGGCAGCCCCTCAGGGGTGCTGGAAGGGCTTGTCAGAGAAACATTCTCTGCTGCCCTGATTCTGCGGATCCCCTCTGCCCTGTGGGCGGCGTCTATTGTTGTTCTCTCCTCTGCCTCTGGAGGGAAACTCGCCATGTGTGTCAGGCATGGCTCCCTGGGGTTTCCGGAACCACATCTTTCCACTCATCTGAACTTTAGGGTATGGTCTAGAGGGAGTGGAAAAATGGACTCCCACAGCAGAGAGAGTCTTGCCTTCCTACTCACACCTGGTAAGGGTATCTTTCACCTGAGGTCCAAACAGAGCCGAACTATCAAAAGGGGTATTGGTCAAAGACGCCTTGAAGGGATCAGCAAAGTTACATAACCGCATCCAGGCATGTCTTCTTAAAGCCACACCTGTGCCTGCGGCCCTACTCACCCCATCAGCCACATATGAAATGAGCCGCATGGAGGAGTTGACGATAGAATTAAGAGTCGCCAGCTGGGAGTTAATCTTGTCTTGAGCCCCCACAGCTGAATGATCTTGAAGGGTATCAGCTCCTTGAGGAGATCCCCCTGGAGGCGGGTGAAGTGGCACAAGTAATTCAGCGACTGCATGGAGAAGGTCGCTGAAGAAAACATCCACTTCTCGTATCTGTCCATCATCCTAGACTCTTTATTAGGGGGATGGACAGGTACAGAAGTGTCAGCCAACTCTTTTTTCATGGCCGCTGCTACCACCATGGCATTAACGGGGACACCCTTTGTCAAAAACTGTTTATCTTGAGGGGCCGTAATAAACTTAGTGGGCCTGTGGGGGGTTGGTTCCAGTATGTCCGGGGCTGACCACGCCTTCCGAGCCACTACTTCCATCAATGGATCGAAAGGCGGAGACACCCAGGAGGTGGAGGGGCGAGAACCAAATGCGTCCAGGAATAGCGACTTGTCCTCAGAAGGGTTAAGGGCAGTCCAGTTCCCCCTCTGCCTAAGGATCTCAAGGATGTCTGAAAATGAGACATCTTCAGAGGGGGATCTTGGGGACCCTTCCGAATCCTTCAAGTCGGTATCTGATGTGACAGACTCGGGGGAGTCAACACGTTTCCTCTTACATTTCCTCTTACGAGGGGGCTCCTCTGAAATCTCAGGGGAGGCCTTGGAAGAGGAAGATACACCCAGTGGGGTGACCTGGAGCGTTTCATCCCCTCGCTTGGGGTCTGGAGGAGGGGCAGAGACCGAAGCAGGCACCCGAAGCGGGGGAGGAGCTGAAGGAGCTGATCGAGGTGCAGACTTGGAAGTCAGCACACTCCTCATGACCTCGAAGGCGCCACTGTCCAGCAGAGAAGAGGGGCCTCGCTCCAAAGAGACAGGAATCCTCCCCGGCACCAAAAGGGATGGCTCCGAGGCTGATGTAGGAGCCGAGCTTACCTACGCTGAGGCTCCGAGAGGGAGAACGGGGTTGGACAAGGGTCCGATGCCACTCACCCCCTCGGAGCCGATGAGGGAGTCTCGGCACCAAGATCCCTCCAAGGACGGAACCATTGAAGAAATCGGAGCAGATGACAGAGCTGAAAGGGGAAGCATCAGCGCCGATGTTTCCAAGATCAAAGCCCCAACAAACTCTGGCTCCAAACTGGCAGGAGGAGTCAGAGGAGGAACTACTTCAGAAACAGGAACAGCCACAGCCCGATGAGGAGGGCTAGTTAACATTTTAGCCAGGGCCTGCGATTTGAGGAGTGTACTAACCACTCTCTTCAAGTCATGATCGGATAGCCTCGAGGACCGAGAAGAGTGGGACCAATGGCTCCATTCAGATTGTAGTAAGGGTGACCCCGGAGCCGAGTGAATCGACTCTAGGGATGGCGACCTAGATCACTTACGGCTCCCTGATGGTTCCGACACCAAGGTCGGAGCCGAGTGAGATTTAGATACTTCGGTTCCGGCCGGAACCGAAATAGAAGCAGACGCTCCACCTGGCGACGGCTCCATACTGGGAGCCGACGGCTTGGTGGGCTTAGGGGTTTTCACTGGCTGAGACTTCGCCGGAGAACCCTCGGGTTTAAGTAACCCCCTGAGAA
Organism: Protopterus annectens; assembly: GCF_019279795.1. Classification (NCBI taxonomy): domain Eukaryota; kingdom Metazoa; phylum Chordata; order Ceratodontiformes; family Protopteridae; genus Protopterus; species Protopterus annectens. The sequence continues at coordinate 254,625,755 of NC_056746.1, read as the reverse complement.
TCAACTTGTTCCTACGCTCCTGCAGAACTCTCTGACTAAAAGCATGACATACTGAGCAAGAGTCCTGCAGGTGTAGGGCGCCCAAACAATAAACACAAGAAGTGTGACCGTCTGTCAGAGACATTTTCTGACAGCACGAGTCACATTCCTTGAACCCTGATACCTTGGTATCCTTTGACATGCTAAAGAAAAAAGGGATACCAACTGAAGAATATTAGATTAGTGCAAATAAACACACACACTAGTCCCACACCTTCACACAAAAAATTAAAGAGAGTAACAATACTACCAAAAATAAAAATAAAAATATCTTAAACTACAAAGGCTAAACACTACTTCCTAAGGTTTATAAAAGGGAAGGGGATAGCCTCTAATTTAAATGGCCTACTTTAGGGAGATAGGGGGGTGGGATGGGAGAAACTCTCTAATTAAAACGAGTCTCCTAAAAGGTAGAAAATACAGGTACTACAACTAATCTAACAGTACTACACTACTAAGAACAAAAAAGCTTGAAATATATACTAAAATTTAACAACTAATTATGACAAAAAGATGAATACGACCTGAGCCAGTAAAGCGCAACCTCGTAGCTGAAGCAGCAAACGAGATCTGGGGATCTAGCACCAGACATTGTGGGATGTAGGGAGGCCTCGAGCCAATAAATAGCTCTCGAGCTTTAGAAAATGGCCGACTCGGAGTCATGTTTGGCTCCGTACCCAACCAGCAAGAATGAAGGCGAGAGAAACAACTTAACATTGTTTGTTAGCACTACCTGACTGTTACCACACAAAGTTCCAGATTATACATTAGTATCATGCGCATACATCTCACTCTGTTACTGTACACAGTCTGGTTACAATGTGACAACATGGGAGTGTAGGTAGGACATACTTGACATATTACTCTCCTAACAGTTTCGGGGGCTGATACAGTGACAGGTGTGTTCTTATAGATGTTTGCCAATCATTTGTATTCCATGTTTGCTGGCTAAACATCTGGGATCATCCCACAAACTTACTAGGAGGACAGGGGGCAGGCAGCAGATATGGGCACATATACTGGACATTCTGGCCTCATCTGTACAGTTGTGGGGTATGAATATGTATGCAGCCTAATTCCACTCCCAGGATTCAGACCATGGCTGTGTCTACTACAACTTAAACACTGTCCATCACAGTTGCGTATGCTACATAGATATTGATGTATATCTCCTATTTGCTTTCTGTCTTATTAATCCCCTGTGCTTTTGCATTCTGACCTTGTATTACAACACTCTTATGCAGATTGCCTAGACAGTTTTATGTTGTAGGACAGTGTGGGTGACAGTGATGTGTAGTACCTCATTATTCAGAGCAACTGCATATCATTCTTGTATTTCTGGGCACAGTGTTGGTATCTGACAGACCTCTGAGAGGAATGTTTATTAGCACTACCTGAATATTCCCAAACACAGTACCAGATTCCACATTACTATTATGCACATACATCTCACTCTGTTACTGTGCACACCCTGACCACAGCTTGGCAAGTTGGGGTGTAAATGGGTAATACGTGGCTTCTTAGTCACATAAGGTATTGGGGAGTTGCTAGTGTGCCAGCTTTGTTCTCATAGCTGTGTTTCAATCAGTTATATTTCTTATTTGCTGCCTATACGTCTGGGATCATCCCACTGATTTCCCAGGGAGACAGGTTGATAGGCAACATATATGGGCCACTTTAAGAGACATTCTAGACATATCTGTACATTTGTGGGGAATGATTCTGTATGCAGACTACTACCACTGGCCGGATTTGAACTGTGGCTGTGTGTGCTAAAAAAACAACAGTTCACAGCCCAGTTGCATGTGCTATTTGTTGTCTGCACTTTCCCTGTTTACTGTCTATGTGTCTCTCAGTTGTACTTAATGGCCTCTGGGGATTACACCTGTCATATACAGACATTCCTACACATTCAATTTATGGTGCACAGTGTGGGTAACAGTGCTTAATACTACAGTAGTATTACATGATTGCATATCTACATTACCGTATGATACCAGGTTATAGACATGCAGTCCAGCAGATAGACCTGTTTTGTCAGGCTATTACACTTTTATTGACTTACAAACAATATGAGACTCTTACTGTCATATTCTGTAGTGTATGCAGTACTTGCCTTGAACAATACAGGTTTTATACTAGCAATTAATTTACTACTACTTTTATTTTTATTTCCTATGACAGTAAATGCAAGAGTATTATTGACCTGCCTCATGTCGCAACCCCACCAGGTGACTGATGTGGGCCTCCAGGTTCGCGGCCTGCTGCATTGCAGCTGTGGGTTACATAAGAGGAATATTTAGCCATACCTATCCATGATATACCTGAGCTGGCTATTACACACATACTGGGGTGATACTTACGTCTGGAACATCCCCTGATGCTCTAGCCTCTTGAAGCCACTCCTCCAAGAGGTCCCCCTTATGCTGCTGCAGGTCAGCATAGGGGTGCTTGACTTGTTCACCAGTTCAGGGTATGCTGGTGAGGTCATGGGCGAGATGGTCCCAGACCTCTGCCTTATATTGGGAGCCCTGGTACTGGCCCTGCAGCAGTCTCTGAGCATGGTCTTTAACTAGAAGTCCTGCCATAACCTTGGACTCCTGGATGCACCAGTGCTGCACCCAGAAGCGCACACCTTCTCCCCTTACTGCCATAGTGCCTGCAAGGGGAAGCTACAACCAGTTATGAGATGTATTCCTGCCTCTTGGGTTTAAGTAGGGCCGATTTCCCACACTGTTCCGTGATTGGCCAGTTTTGAAAAGGTTAAGCTATGGGCAAACTTGCTTACCTAGGTTTGGCATTGTTTAAAGGGGTATACTAGTGGGCACATTGAGTTAGTTGGTCTGCACATTGCTTACACCTCCTAAGCTGGCATGTGCAATGCTTAACGTTGCTTACATTAGACTTTGCATTATATTTCCTTTTGGGCATTGATTTCTTATTCATTACAGCTTATAAATCTGCCAGATATCCACGATTAATGTATACGTACACTCTATGGGGTCCTTGTGTTTTATTGGGGACTTCAACACTCTATTACAATTACACCTCACTTCTGGGCTTACTGCTGTACTCCAGTTCACATATTTATGCTATGTAGTGGGTTATGGAACATATTACTATGTAATGGTTCCTTTCACAGGTGCAGTTTTATTTTACTATGGTGAGGATTTGTTTGCTGATACCTCACTCTTCTGTATTTCTGTGATGGCTTGGTGGTTAACTACTGTGACTATGGTATATGGGGTAATGAGTTTGAGACCTGCATGGTTGTTTATTTTGTTGATGGCCAGAACAAGGGCCGTTTGATACAGAGTGATTAAGGCACTTTTGAGCAGTTGTAAATGGGTTTGCGCGAGAGTAAGCACTGCTAAACTGCCGGTTACATCTGCTTACAGGGAGTTAGCTTTAGAATTGCTTAGCCAGTGTAGGCATTGCTTATCGTCATGCAAATGGGCCTACGCCCACTAACTAGTGCTTAAATATGCTTACTACTGCTTATTTGTGCATAAACCTGTACTGCAGTACTCCAGTTTATAAAAATATGTTATTTAATGGGTTATGCAACATAAATATTACTCATAACCTGCTTTGCCATGTAAAATGGAATATGCTGCAGTTGGACTCGAACCGGGAATGCCTGCTCGCAAGGTGTATGCTCTGCCCACTACACTACTGTTATGCTTTTTCAGTTGCATATATCTTCCTTGTTATCCTCTTCAGCCATTTAAACTACATTAACCGTAGCTAAGTGGTGGGCAAAACTCACGCACCTACGGTTAGCTTTAATCGTATTTAAAAAAAAAGGGGGGGGCTTCTTCATTTTATTCATATATACTGTTGCTGTTGTACACAAGGGGGACTGTTGGTGGGGATATTCGTTCACCTGTGAGCAGTCTCGCTCATTGCATACCCCTTTCTGCTGTTCTGCACTGTGGGGGCGTGTATATTCTGAAAGATCTGCTCTCAAACATGCCCCCTGCACTCTTACATGCTCCATGTACGATTAAGAGCTCAGGCAGCACGCCTCATTCATATGCATGGCACGCTGCCATCCTGCTCCTAAATGGTCGCTTCCATGTAGGACTAAGCTAGTCTTGCACGGAAGATTAGTAAATCCAGGGGACCATCTTTTAACCATTCATTAAATAGAAGTATCAAAATTTCTCTTTGCCATAATTCCAAATTCTTGTACATTAAATAACCTAAACCATCTGAACCTGCTACAGATCCAGTATTAACTTTCTTCATTATCATATCAAAGTCCATTACGGTAATCTGTTTAGCTAAATCTCTATTTACATCTTCAGTAAATTGTTTAATATTCCATTCATTTTCATCATTTAACTCTAATTTCCTCATGGCCTCTTTATCATATCGCACTACAATTTCCATAATTCCACTTTGTTGATTCATCACTTCCCCTTTTTCATTTTCATTTCTCTCATTATACTGCTTCCCTCTTTAAGCATTTACTTAAGTGAAGAAAAACATCTTCCCCTTTTCCTTGCTAAACATATCTTTGCTTATACAATACTCCCTTTATTTTTTTTCTTGATTCCTTTTATAAATCTTTCTCTTTTCCATAGTAAACATTTTCATTTTTCTCCAAACCTTCTAATGTTTTATTCTGTAATTCTATATATTCCTTTTTTTCCTGTGTTAATCCACATTCTCATCATAAATAATCTGATCTATATTTTTCTTTAAATGCCAATCACCATTCTGCTCAGTTATTATAACAAGTTTTCATAGTTATATGTTCTTTCCATAACTGGTGTATATTTCCTTAACTTTTCCATTCCAGATTATCTCAAAAAGATTCTTTTAATTCCCTTTCCAATTTTTATATGTTATTTATTTTCTTCTATTTCTGTCCATATAAACATATGATCTGAAAATCCTATATGTACTGCTTTTTCTATAGTTATCTTTATAATTTTGGAAATTAAAAATTATCAATCTCTGATTTAATGTTTCTCCCCCTATAAGTGTTTGTGTTTATATTCCCTGACACCAAATTTTCTTTCTCATAATTTCTTTCATCATTTTATATGATCTTTCTTTTTTTTTCTTTTTGTACCCTCAAATCATAATTAAAATCACCTGCATTTATAATGTCCATATTGACTATTATATATTCAAATATGTCTTTAAACAGCTTTTCTCTTTCTTTATATGATACATATGCATATATTGCTATAATTATATATACTTTTTTTTCCCATCTTAAACTGCAACAGTGATTCTTCCTAATCTAACTTAGGTAAAATCTACTATGGAAATTCCTATATTATATAATGTTGCTATCCCTGAACAAGTCTCTTCTCCCAAATTCCAAATTATATCCCTCTCCATAAATTCTCTGTTTGTAATCTTTCCTCTTTTGTTACACCTCTAACATCTTCTAATATTATAATATATACCTCACATTTATTGCACAAATCCAAAACTCCTGTTCTTCTAACCAAACTTTTTATACTGTTCACATTAACTGATAAAATCCTAAGATTGTTTGTGTCTCTTTTTCTTAATCTTTATGTAATGATTTATTACTTTATCCATTTCCTTTCTTTTTAACTTTTATACCTAAATCTTGTATCTTTATTTTCCTATCCTTCACTCTTTTCCCAATAGAGTTCTTCTACTTAACTATTTTCCAGTCAATATCCTTTTCATTACTAACATCACTAATAACTACCTGCATCATCCTAAGCCTTCCCTATAAAATCTGCTTATCATGAAACTTTTGAGTGAATTCTTTATATATACTTGTATATTACATTCTCTCATGAATATTCCCTTATTGTTTACTGCTCCAGTCGTGCTCAATGGTAGTATGGCAGTTAATATTTCATATCTTTAAAAATATAAAAAAAAAAAAAAAACAACTTTTTTCTTATTTATACATCTGTTCTACTCAATACTATTTTTATATTGTTTTTGGTATACAACTTTATTGGTACTTCTTCCTTGATTGAATTTCACATGTGTTCTTCTATAAACTTTTTCAAGATTGTACTTTATATATGTTTTTTATTGTTTATTGTTTTTTGTTTGTTATTCTTAGAGCTTTTCTCCCCGGGCCTCTACTGAAAATGGACATGTATCCAGCTAGACTAGCCCGGTAAACAAATGTAAAATAAAATAAATAAAATAAAATAAATAACATCTGATTCCAATTCTAATTCACCTTCTTTTGTTTCTTTTATTTCTAAATATTGTATTGCTTTGTTACATATTCAGTCTGATTATTTTCTTGTAACTCTGATTCCTTATTGTTTCATTTTCATTTCTACTTTTTTCTACACTTTTTTGTTCTTTTTCACCATCTTCCCTTAAATGCCCTGCTTGTTTAGATTTAGTACGTTCCTTTTTACATTTCCTTGCATCATGACCATAATCCCCACATATAAAACATTTATTTTTATCACAATTGCAAACAAAAAGACTATCCTTTCCACAAAAAAAATGTTTTTAATTGCCCCCAATATCGTACAACAGCTCTGTTCCCTTGTACACTAGTCATGCTAGGAATGTGAATAATTTTAGCATTTTCTATTTTCAGTATAACATTGCAATCCCAAGTCCCAGTCCATAAACCTCTGTTATATAATACTTTTCCAATACCTTTAACTACTGAACAAAATTCTTTAATGAATGTCATTTAACATTATTTTTATCAGATTCAGTACAGAACTGAATATTCACCTTCTTTTATGTTTCATGATAAAAGTCTTAGTTATATACTTGTTCCATTTTTTACCATTATTTTCCAAAAAAAACGTCTCTAGTCCTATGCAATTTAAAAAAAAAATGTCACAATAAGTCTCTTTTTTATCAAAATAAATGTTCTTACCTCTTGAGCTTTTGTTCTTAAAGGCACAATCACTGTATTCCATATCTTCTACCTGTCCAGTGCTTTTTCCTCTTTACCTTGTATACATGCAATGGACTTCTGTCTTTCCAACTCCTCTACATTCTTACTTTCTCTTTTCTCTTTTGTTTTCTTTACTATATCTGAAATTATATTGTCTTTATTTCTCTCTCCTCTTTCTTCTGAATTCTCTCCATCTCCTCATCTGTAACTTCTGATGTCTCCTCATGATTTTGTTTTGGGCCCGTCACTGCCCTCTCCATATATGCTTCCTTGAGACAATTCCTTTAGAGGTCTTTAGCATAATTGCCAAGCAGATGATACGTAACTTTACTTTTCCTTGGAATGCTACCAATATTGGAGAAGCCATAGCCATTTGAAGCTGAACTCCTAATAAGACAAAAGCCATTGTAGTATATGGCACCTTAAGGAACTCTAACTCTCCAGCCCTTGACTCACAGTTTATTGTGATGATAAAAGGATGACTTTGTGAACAAAGTGAGAAAATCCATTATCATAGATGAAACACTTACCCTCAATGACCATATGTTAACTATGGATGTAATCATGCTTTCATTTAAGGAATACAACCTAAGTTAATGCCTTTTCACCCAAAAAAAAATATTTCAGGGGTTGTACATATCTTGGTTTATTTTTGGCTTATTTATAGCATCTTCCTGCACCTACTGCTGCCCAATTCAATAGGTGAGTATCTCTAGCTGGTGCAGAAATTTGCTGCCAAGTTACTTACAGACACCATTAATTATGAACATATCCCCTCATTCTGTTAAGTCTGTACTGGCTCCCAGTTCATTTCTAGAATACCTTAAAAGTTCTTGAGTTAATGTACCTAGCACTATCATACCAGAAGGAGCATTTACTCCTCTAAAGTCCATGCTGACCCTTGGCCTGTGCCTTTCTGTGGAGTATCAACATCTTGGGATGCACCATTTGTAGAAAATACAGTACAAGTAAGAGATCTGACAGTGTGCTTTTTTGTGGTCAACAATTCCTTGGTCACAAGACATCAAGTACAACCACCAACCTACACAGGAATGGAATCTCTGGCTATAACCACTATAGTAGGAAACAACAAGTCACTTCTCAATGAATGCAATTATATAAAGCCTGAAAAAGTTATAAAACTCATCCTAATATAGCTCAACTAATTCCATGAAAATAGCACAGGTGAACTATTATTTTCGGCAAACTTTAATATACCTTGTAATATAAGAAACAGCAATCATCATCATAATTTTTCCCATTTTTCTACATGAGGTTGGGGTATTGTGTTAACTGTCACCATCTCTCTTGATTCAGTGCCACACTCCTGCCTTCTTCAACACTCATGCCTGACTATCACAGATCTTCTTTTACACAATCCATCCACCTCCTTGCTGGACGTCCTCACTTCCTCTTACCTTCTTCCTGTCTGTCCCAAATCTTCTTCACCAGATTGGCTTCTGCTTTTCTACACATGTGCCCAAACCACCGTAATTTGTTATCTTTGATCTTTTCTGCAATTGGAGCTTGTGACGACTGGGGAGAGATGGGCGAAGGCTGCCAGCCTAGTCAAATAGAATTTAATATATAATTCTATCAACTGTATAAATAAATGTCAAATACAGCCTTGTGTTTTTAAATGTAGGAAAACACTGTGAAATGTGGAACTGCAAAATATGTGACAACATTGCACTCTACTGGCCCACTGAATCATGTTGTATCCTTTCATGTTAGAATTCGGCCTGAGGGCAGCTGGATGAAGATTTCATGCCCATTGTTTTAAGGCTAAAGTTTATGACCAGAATTTAGATTTGGAAGGTGCTTTTATTGCTTTAGTTTCTGTTAGCATGTACATGTGAAATGTCTTGTATTGTTGTAAGTTTCTGAGGAAGTGTTAGATTGCTAAATAATGCAGTTTGTGGCCTGAGAACTCAGACCAGGTGTTAAGATGATGCAATATGAATACTGGGAAAACCTAAGTGTTAAAAATTATGTAAGCCTTTTATCATAGATGAAAGACTTACCCTCAATGACCATATGTTAACTATGCATGTAATCATGCTTTCATTTAAGGAATATAACCTAAGTTAATGCCTTTTCACCCGAAATAAATATTTCAGGGGTTGTACATACCTTGGTTTATTTTTGGCTTATTGGCCTTAGAGACATGTTTGTTAGTAATGTTTAAATACTATTTCTCACAAGAGACCTTGAGCATTTTGATCTGGACATCTAACTTGTCAGCACTCTGCTTATGCTCACATGTAAGTTTTTAGCACTGTGATATCTTGTACCAATAGTTAAAGCTAGTAAAGATTAATTAGGTATTTTTCTTTGAAACCAGACCTGTCCTACTGTATTATTTTAAGTTTCTGTGTGATCTGTGAACTCTTAGATATCTCTGTGGTATAGTAGTTTTGTCTTGTGTTTAAATTATTTATTATTAAATATTTTTAAAACCTTCTACCTGTGGCTGGTTTGTGTAGAGATGAAGTATGCTTTAGAGTACATTATATATTTATAGAGTTTACTGTCTAAGCCCTTCCAATAAACCTTAGACTGTATAGTCACATTACCATTGGATATTAATATTGCACAGTAATAATTGGACACCCTTTTAAGGGCCTTTTAGTAGCTGATATTATTAACTGGGTGGTGGCAGTAATTACTACCATATAGTCTGGGTAAAGGGGTACAGCTGGAGAATCTGTGTCAGCCTTTTCCAGGAATGTCTGTGAAGTTGCATAAATACTTATCTCAAAATGGGTATGTGTTGTGTCAGCTACTCAGGCAGGGACAAGAAGTGCTGGTTGGACAGAGGGGTACTGGAGTTTCTAGCTTGCCCAGTTAGGCTGAGACCTGGACCCTATAGCTGTGCCAGTGGGGAGTCTTATTGGGGACCTGGTGAGCAAGGGAGCAGCCAACCCCAGACTGACTGTGATCTCTGTGTGCACTTAAGGGAAATTGTACTTTACTGTGTGTATTAGTTATCCTTTCCTTTAGGAGACGACCTCCCTGGTGTTAGTGGTGAGGATTGAGGCTCCTTGATTGCTGGGTGAGGGCACGGTCATCACAGAGCTAATTTGGCTTTTGCTCTTATGTCCTAATTTTTTCGTCTGTCCCACAGTTTGCATCCTACCACCTTTCTCAAGCACTTAATTTCCATCACCTCTAGCTTCTTTAACTGTTGTGCCTTTACTGCCCAGGTTTCCATACCATACAGTAGTACTGGTCACACCACTGTCTTGTACACCTTACTTTTCAGCTTCTTTGACATTCTTTTGTCATAGACTACACCAGATACTCTATGCCAGTTGGCTGCAGCCCCTCTTGATTCTAGCTTAAACCTCTTCATTCAGACTACCCTTCTCCTCAACTACTCCTCCCAGATACTTGAAGGTGTTTATCTGTTCCACTATCTTCCCTTCTATCTCTATTCTCAGCTTCTTCTGATTTCCCCAATTTGCTGCCATTACCACAATCTTATCTGTGCTTAGTTTAATCCCATGTGCCTTCAGATGTGCATTCCATTCTCCTATCATTTGCTGAAATTCTAGCTCAGAGTCTGCCTGTACTGCCACATCGTCTGCATACAGCAGCTTTGTTAATCTGTCTCCTCCAACCAGTTTGCTAATGTAGTACATCACCAGTATGAACAGCACTGAGCTCAGATCTGAACCCTGATCTATACCCACTCCCACTGGTGAACCCCCTGTGAGGCCGAACACTGTTAGTACTTGAGTTATTGGATCCTTGTACATAGCCTGCATTAATTCTACCAATGTTTCTGGGACTTCAAACCACCACAGTACTGCACAGATCAGCTTTCTTGGAACTTTGTCATATGCTTTCTCCAAGTCTAGGAATGCCCAGTTGGACTCTCTCCTCATCTCTAGCTTCTTCTCAAGTATCTGTCTCAATGCAAACATCGGGTCAGTTGTGCTGCATCCTGATCTGAATCCAAACTGCTCATCTCCCATCTTATATTCTACTACTCTGCATATCCGTTTATCAATCACCCTCTCCAGAACTTTCATGCAATGTGATAGCAGTTTGATGCCTCTGTAATGCCCACAGTTGTGGATGTCAAGACATCATGAAGTACAACCACCAACCTTCGGAGGAAGAAACGGCAATCTGACTGCATTATTCATTTTCTTGGTTTGTCTAAATACTTACCAACTCCTACATGAACAGATATCCAGAACTAGTAAAACAAACATTCCAGGCTGGATACTCACAGGCTTCTAAAAATCTTCACCATGAGTTCTACATTTATTATTTGGAAAAATAAACCACCTGGTATAAACATGAAGACACCTACAGTATGAAACTGGAAAAATATCTACAAACATTATTAAGCAAGAGATTTTTGAGAAAAACTTCCAACCTCTGCTGAAGGTGCAGAAGACAAAAAAGCAGCAACAAGGAAAAAGACTTCAAAGCACCACCACCACAGCAATACGTTTCTTAAGCTTCTGGCATCCCAAACAGACAATCCAGTAAGACAAACTATTTATTAATCAAACGACTGTTCAAGTCAAGTGGAGTACACAAAGTAATAAAATGACAACAGATGAGCGCTTTCGGCTATTCAGCCTTCATCAGATCATAAAACTTATTGCTGCTTCCCATTTAAAAAGAAAGACTTAACCAATCATTTCTTCATTTCTTGCATCCTGGTTGATTAATAACCAATGATTATAGCTAAAATATTGATTTCCTATAGGTAGAAAAGCAGAACTAGTGGCCAAACAAAATATCGGAAAATACTCCAGTTACAAAATTCATAGCCAGTAGGGCGACAGAATTCTAAAAACATTGTTGGTTCACAAGAGCTATTGAGTAAAGTGACTGACCAATAGCACTGTCTCTTCACAATAAATGTAGCCAGTCAAATAATAATATTGCATACCAGTCAATGTATACATATCACTTCAAATGAAACTTACAGCAACTGCAAAAAGCATTCTCCACACCCTAATTCTAGCATAAGTCCATGGGGACTGCCATATAAAGTGATGAATCTATATCGCCAACTCGCCAAGGACGATCCAAGCAATCAAGTAACATTATCGCTCCTTGATCACCACATGCAAATGACTTCAGTTAAAATACGCATTTATCACAGAAAATGGCAATTCTATAGAAATTTTGTAACCATAGCTCTTTTCTAATGACAATGCAAAAATAAAAATATGAATCTACTAGACAGATGTATAAATTGTAATGATCGCAAAAACAGTGATACTGCAGATAAATATGGCTGTAGCTCTTCTTATATCAAAATTACCAAATATAAAATATAAATATAGGTGTCTCATAAGCAATTCTGGATCCACACGAAAACTTGTCAATATATAAAAAAGGCTAACTCCTTACTAATAAAAGTCTAGCAAAATGTTCAAAAGACATTTTATTCAGAACTACAAAAAATCTACATAATCAAGAGATGCTCCAATGGCATCGGTTCACCAGAGGAACCCACATCCAATCAAACGACAGAGTCTCACACCAATCTCTGCTCATCCCTCAGTACACCTTCTTCATTTTTGGCCCAAAGGCGGTCATTAGATAAAGCTCATACCCAATCAAGCTGCAAAATCTTGTATCAATTGCCGATAATCCTTTCAGCAAGCATTCTTATTTATTGGCAATGAATGGAACAACTAGCCAATAGCTGCAATGCCAACTTTAGCCAAGAAACACTGGATACAACCACCATAAACTGAAAAACCACCAAATTCACAAGAACGAAGGAGTCAAGCAATAGGATGAAAAGAACTTTCCATTTAATGCATCCGTCCTGGTACCTCGGCAATTCGCCTTCAATGGAACAAATAACCATACAAACACATCCTATTTTTATATGCTCATCAATTAATTCATTAGATTGTTAAATGATTACATCATTAACCCTTGTAATGCCAACAATTAGAATAAATAAAATTTTTCAACATATCAAATTTATAAATACAAAATACTAATTACATGCCATTATTAAATATTAAATGCTGAACTGTGGAACCATGAATATATAATATATTCAAATACATATAAAGTCATATACATTTATAAATATACTTAATCATAATTTTTAACCAAAAACTACACTAAAGCGTTCACACTATAATGCCACTATCTAAATTCATTCCCCTGGGGTATAATGTATGATACCCAAGAATCATTCTATGTTCTAACCTACTAAGTTCAATCTTAAAATTACATGCACTAAAATGTGGTCTGGCTAGTACACTGAAAGTAAACCCATCAGTGTTACCATTATGTGTTTTAACAAAATGGGAAGCCACAGGACTGTCCATATTACCCCTCCTGATATCCCCTAAATGCTCCAAAATACGAACCTTTACCGTCCTGGTAATTTGTCCTATATACCATAAGGGTGTGACACAGTCACATCCTAAAATGTATACAACCCCAGATGACAAACAATCATATTTCTCAAAGGCCAAATACCTTTTACCATTTATTTTCATTCCATGCAGATTTTTGGCCTTATCACATACCAAACAGCGACCACAACATAGCATGCCAACATTCATATCAGTTGAATATTCCAATTTTCTGTTTAATAATTCTTTCAAATTATTGTACCTACCATATGAAAAAGTGATACGCCTAGGGAACAGATGTCCAATGTTTATGTCATCACAAACAACATACCACAATTCTTTAAGAATTTTCTCAACATTTAATCGAAAAATCAGAATATCTAGACACAAAAAATATGTCTTCCTGTTCAGATGCAATTGACGACTGATAACGATGGCTATGATAACCACCCCGTCTTAAGGCTTTACCTCTACATAACCTGTTCTTAATACCTAAGAGTACAGCCCTATCATATCCTCTGGATGAAAGTCTTGTAAAAATTTCATCACAAGCTTCATCCCATAAATCCGGGTCCAAAGTGTTCCTTAAAATTCTCTTAAATTCCCCTTCAGGTAAGGCCTTAATCAAATGAGGGGGGGTGCATACTGCTTGCATGCAAAAAGTTATTGATCGCAGTTGGTTTTCTGAAAGGTTTGTGTTGCACCAAATTGTCCTTCCCTATATAAAATTCTACATCCAGAAAGGATATATTGTTATAAGAACTTTGTGCAGTGAATTTTAGCCCATGTGTGTTATTATTCAAATGTTCCATGAATTTTTCAAACAAAGAAACATCACCCCTACAAACAAAAATGAGATCATCAATGTAACGTCTATAAAAGACAACATTGTTCACAAAAAAATTATTTTGAAACATAAATTCTTTTTCGAATTCACCCATATATATTACTGTGTAGGTAGGGGCAAAAGCTGCACCCATAGCAGTCCCCTTAACTTGAAGAAAGAAATCTTCCTTCCACATAAAATAATTATGTGTCAAACTAAACTCCAATAAGCACAACAAAAACATAGTACGTGGACCTTCACCCATCATCTTATTCATGGCCTCCAAGCCCCATCTTTTGTTGATATTTGTATATAAGGATGAAACATCAACTGTCGCCCAATAAAAATCATCTTTCCATTCTACCCCACACAGTACTTTACACACATCCTCAGTATTTCTCACATGAGAACAAACTTTGGAAAGATATTTTTTAAAGTGAAAATCCAAGAATTTGTTCACCCTTTCAACAAAGGAACCTATGCCAGAAATGATGGGCCTTCCTGACGGATTTGTCATACTTTTATGAATTTTCGGAATAACATAAATGTACGGGTGACAAGGTTTCTTAACTATCAATTTTTTAACAACATGACTAGTAAAGAAACCTAACCTTTCACCTCTTTCTAACAGTTCCATAGGTTCATCTGAATAAGATTTCAAAGGGTTACTATTCAACTTGACATACGTGTCTTCTCCCAACAAAGTACTAATAATACATTCATAATTATCAGTATCCATAATCACCCAGTTTCCCCCTTTATCGGCTGGCTTTACTGTTACTTTATCTAACTTAGTTCTCAACTCTTTTAAAGCCAACCATTCATTTTCACTAAGATTAAATTACCTGTTTTTTCTACAAAAGTCATTAAATGCTTTTTCAATGCGATAATATGCTACATATTCAAACGCATTTATGGCTGAGTAGCATTTAGGAGGAGTAAAGGTGCTATCGCTGGGAAAGCTAGGCATGTCCATATGCCCATAACCCCCCAAAAGTTTCATCCATACATAGGTTACCATCATTAGCAATATAGATGTTGTCATTTTCATTAAGCAATACATCATCATAATCATAAATACTTAAATTCATCAACTCATCATCTAACTCAATGTTGTTATCTGTTTTAATATTTGAAACACACTGGCATTCGGAAAAGAACACCCTTAAATTCAGTTTATGAACAAACTTCTGAACATCCACTAAAATATCAGCTAGTTGAGGTAATCTGGTCGGTACAAACTTGGTGCCTTTAAGTAAAAATCTAATCATGTCATCAGACAAGGACATGCCAAAAAGATTAACCACATTTAAATCATTACAACAGAAATTCTCTACAGTTGTAAAAGTATCAGCAACATTGTCCGAAAAAATATCAGCAACATTGTCCAGACCAGTATCAGCAACATTGTCCTGGATAGTCTCATAACAGCCCAAATTGGCATTGACTAAATGATTAGTTATTAGATGCCAATTGTTCGAGAGAATGTAAAAAACTTACTTCTGTTTTTTTGGAAAAGACGAGGAGGTGGGGGTAACAGCCAACTTCCCCTGATTCCTTTTAGTCTGAGTTTGCATGTTGAAATTAAACTTCCTGACGTTCTGTTCACCTCTCCGATTTTCCACACCACCAGTTGAACCGTCCAGGGCAATGTCTTCAAAAGATACACTTTTCCGACTTCCACCAGTTTCAGCAGACGAACATGAAGAAGCATCCGCACTTCCGGTTGCACGTCTCCTATATTTCTGATGAAAATGACATCCCTTCCGTGGCCAGTTATACACTTTGTTCTTTTCATAGTCCTTTATATCCCTATTTAATTTAGATTTTTTCCGACCCATGACATCATTTTCAACCTTAACAATCTTTTCATTGATATTTTTAAAATTGAGCTGAAAAACATTAGGTGAAGTCTTATTCATCAATTCCTGTTGTACGTCAGTTATTTTTTTGCGCAAATTTTCAATGGTCATATGGTTTCTTTTGATAAGAATCCTTAACCAATTCAAACAACATTCCTGTGCTGCCTGCCTCCACTCCAGAAGCAGGTCATTCTCCTCTTCGCTAAAACCACTGGCCGGTAGTTTGTCAATACGTAAACCCCTAGGGGTAATGCTAAGAGCCACATATTTCTCTAACAGCTTAGAGTCATAAAAAACAGTCATTTCCTTGGACATCAAATGCTCCAAGTGAACAAAATCTTCCAAATGTGACTCACAGGCATTCATCAACCATAAGTCAGAAGCAGCCAGCTTACGCTCTCTTTCCTTAAACAGTTCAGCAAATAAAAAATAATAATTCCAGGAAAACAAATACTCATTTTTGTAGTACCAAGTACCACATTCATGTAAGGAGCTATTCAGGACCTCTTTGGTGACTTGGCATAGAAAAATACTGGATCACAACTCATCCAAGTGCACAATGACAGAGATCTGTATACTAACATGCTAATTATGGTAATATACATATTTTATTATTGAACTATAAGTCTCTGCTAACTGGTAGCAGGCAGACAATTGGTTTCATTGACATTTTTACAGCACTATTTCAGCTTTCATTTGATATAATTGAGTACACCCTTCAGTTCATGTTATTAATATAATTATGACATATGACATATATTCCTAATATTTGCAGAAAAAAATATACATTTTTGTGGCAACAAATATAGAAATATGATAATTATGCTAATATACATAGTGACCAGTACCTTCATTTTGCAAACTGACATACAGCAAATGTATGCTGGAAGCATAGCTAAAAGGCCTGGGCTCAACATGTCCAGACAAAGAAACCAAATCATTGATGGGTAGTGGTCAAAATATATGGACACTTGTGACAAATACTACTCAGACTTACTGAAAAATATAATGGAGCAACACATTTAGCACAACCATGCACTCTGGTAACAGTATCGATAACCTGGCTGTAAAGTCCAAGAATACTGACCGTAAGCCTTATGAAGAGACCACTACATTCTGTAACAAACTCTGGCTGACAGCAAAAGTAGGTTGGAAGCATAACTGAAAGGCATGTTCTTAACATGTCTACACAATGCACCACTACCTAGACAGTGAGTGCTCTTCCCAGATACCATATCCACCTCCAGACAGTGGCAGCTCTCCTCAGAGAGCAAGTGCTCCTCCTAGGCAGAGACCACCATCAAAGTAACCACATCATAAAGATACAAATCATATATAATCATACAAATACCTCTATCTATATTAATATAAAAAGAAGTTATGTTCTTACCATAATGTTTCATGTGAATTGTTCATCTCGCCTTTGTTCTTACGCACGGGTTCGGAGCCGACCCTCGGCTCCGAGTTGGCCACATCACAAGCTCTGCATCTAAGAGAAGCTCGAGACACAGTCCCTATCCCATGATCCCCTGCTGCTATCCCTCAGATCTAGTTTGCTAAGAAACCAGACTTCAAGAACATAACTGACCCTCTTGCCTACGCTTCCATCCACACGAGATCGTAATACTCAAATTATATATAGACAGGCATACAGTAATGAGCACACCTTAAAAGAAGCAAGTAGTGCCAGGTAACCCCAAGAAGGTAACCAGACACCAGTCGTACTCGTTCTTCCAGGACCAGGAGGGGGACGGAGGGAGGGAATGTAAGAACAAATGCGAGATGAACAATTCACATGGAATGTTATGGTTAGAACATAACTTCTTTATGTGAAATTGTTCGATCTCGCCATTTGTTCTTACGCACGGGTAGTGTCCCTAGCACCGCAACCCGGGGTGGCTCAGGGAAGAACATTCCTGAAAACCGTGGAACCAAAGGATGCCCTGTCCCTGGAGGTCCTGTCCACTTTGTAGTGAGTAATAAACGTATGAGGCTTGGCCCAAGTAGCTGCCGCACATATGGTATCCAAAGGCAAACTATCGGCATGGGCCAGAGAAGTGGAAACAGCCCTGGTAGAATGAGCTTTAGGTTTGAACGGAAGAAACTGCTTGCAGGATGAATAGACAAAATTTATACAGTCTGACAGCCACTTAGATAAAGTGCATTTTGTTACTGCCAGTCCTTTCTTATTGTTTGCATAGGAAACAAAAAGTTGATCTGATTTCCTACATTCCTTGGTTATTTCCAGATAAAATCTCAGCTGTCTGTGGACGTCCAATTTGTACAACATGTATTCCAATTTATTAGAATGGTTCCTGAAAAAAGTGGGAAGCTCAATGGATTGATTAATATGGAACACTGAACATACTTTCAGCAGAAAGGATGGATTAGTACGCAAGGTGACCCTGTCTGGGTGAAAGACTATATACGGGGATCTAATTGACAATGCCTGTAGCTCCGAGATTCTGCGAGCTGAAGTGATTGCCACCAGAAACAGGGTTTTCCAGGATAGATACTTAAGTGGACACGTCAAAGCTGGCCCGAAGGGTTCCAACATGAGTTAAGACAGCATTAAATTCAAGTTCCAGGGAAATACTGGGTTTCGTATGGGTGGCCTGAGATGAAAGGTACCCTTCATAAATGCTCTACAAAGTCTGTGGGACTTCAGTTACTGGGGACAGTGTGACCATATTGGGCATTTGTATTGCTATTTTTATGTTTCTAATAGTTTGTAATTCAACAATAGTATGTTTGTAAGACCTCACCACAGACAGAGAGTTTCAGGCATATGTAGAAAGAGTATAGTCAGTACAGATCTCACACACACACATACACACACACACACACACACACACACACACACACACACACACACACACACACACACACACACACACACATGTATGACTGGATTTAGGGCTAGGAGAGGAGTTAGGGTCAGGGTTACATTTAGTATACAAGAGTAAGGTGGTGTAGGGGGCCCCAAGGCTCCCCAGTCATCCTTACTTGTGCCCCAACCCTAACACTGCCCCTGCTCCAACCCCAGCCCTACGCAATAACTTATGATGAATTCTATCCTTAGCATTATCACTATTTAAACAAAATATGTCTGATGTTACTGTTAGGAATTTATGGAGGTTTTTTTCTGAGTTAGTTGTTATTAAGTCGGCAAGTTAATTTTTAAGTAAATGAGTTTGTTTATGTACACTGATCAATAAAATTGGTGATGCCTACTACATGTCAGCACATTTAACTGCATTACTGAATTGAAAGGTTTCCTTTTCCAATTAATTAAAAACAACTATCAGTACATTCAGACATACCTGCACAGAGCAGTGCAGTTTGTAATAAGAATTATGATGTGCATACATTTTTTGCATTACATTGGAATAACTTAAATAAAGGCCTGTAGTAAAGAGGAAGGAAGGAGATGTTTGTGGACTTTTAAGGGAAGATGTGATGTATTTTTGATTTTTTTTATAAACAAGCCTTTTCTGAAGCAAATTAGGATGTTAATCCATGTTTTCCTTGTTTATGTGCATTAGTTGAGGAGAAATAATATTATGCCAGATGTTACATTTCATACAAGTATTTTTTAATTTTATAATTTGTTCATCAATTTCTTGGATACATATTCATTCACCTGATTTAATAAAGCACCTGTAATAGTATTCAACATGTGTTGTCAGGAGTATAATATGAATGACCAAAATATTACAATGTTGAAATATAAAAGATCAACAAAAGCATATTAATAAATTCCCAAATACTGAACGTACAAAAGATTGTAAAAGGAAGTCTGTAAACCATAACCCCACCACAACATTCAGATCAAATTTGTCTGAGCGGCGGTAGTGTTACCAAGGTTAGGGTTAGAATGAATTACTGCATCATCTTAGTAATCCATACTAACTAACATTTTCACTATTTGTATCTTACTATCTATATCCATAAACAAGAGCTTCCAGTTTCTCAGTTTTTGTATTGTCTTTCATTTAGTCTCTTCTCACATATCCTTAGCTACTATAACAGAAGCCTTGTTAAATCACTATTACAAGAGTATGGAAGAGGGAACAGATCAACTAAAATACTTAGATAGATGTGATAGAAGCAACATGTATCAGAACAGACCAGGATCTATTGTACACTATTCAAATAATAAAGTAAAGATATCAGCAATGGCAGAAAAACTTAGATATGCAGGCAAATATAAAGGAAAAGTACAAAATAAGCAATTCATTGACGACCCAAAAATGTTTTATATAGAACTGGGAAAAAAAGCAAAAGGAATAGAATCACCACCAAAAAAAAGAAGACATAGACACATTTTGGAGAAATATCTATGA
Source organism: Protopterus annectens (assembly GCF_019279795.1). Taxonomy (NCBI): domain Eukaryota; kingdom Metazoa; phylum Chordata; order Ceratodontiformes; family Protopteridae; genus Protopterus; species Protopterus annectens. Next base: position 254,605,449 of record NC_056746.1, on the reverse strand, counting down.
AGACCCTATGGAACATACCAAAGATACTGAATGGATAGAAGAAATAAGAGAAACAGAAGTAAATGATTTGAAATAGGATGAAGTAACAGCCACAGACATTTGGGGGTGGGTTTAGACAATAGTTAAGGTCTTCACCTTATAAAAACAAGGTACAGAAATTGAAACAAAATTAAGAAACTCTCCTGATTCGAAAACCCTAGGCCTAGATGTAGTGCCTAACTTCTGGATAAAAGTATTGAGTAAGAACTACTTATATGCACATCCCAAAAAGACACAAACCTAGTTAGCAATAGGAAAAATGATAATGAACCTTAGGAGTGCACCTATTAGCCATCCTAAAAACTATAGACCAATAACTTGTACTCAGATAATGTACAAATTATATATTGGAATTGATGCCAACAGAGCTTTTAGTCATTTAGAAGAAAACTCAATCATGGTAATACAACAAATGGGCAATAAAAGAAAGTTATAGGAAACAAAGGCTCATTTGTTGTTAAATAAAATCATAACGGAGAATTGTAAAAATGGGAAGGATTTAAGTGTAGCAAAGACAGATTACAAAAAAGCATTTGACAGCATTCCACTTTCATGGATAAAGGAGCACTTACAGATGTACAAGATACATCCTACATTGATCAATTACATTACAACAACTATGAAACAATGGCAAACCACTTTGCAATTAAGCCATGGAAAAAGACACCTTATTATGTCAGGAATAAAAGTTCAGAGAGGGATATTCCATAGTGATTCTTTGTCACTGCTATAGTTTTTCTTGCCCTTAACCAGTTAAGCTGTTTAATTAAGAGATTATGTCTTGGTTATAACTTGGCTCCTAAAAAACTTGTGTAAAGATTTCTCATCTACTTTTTGTGGATGACTTAAAATTATATACTTCATCAGATGAGGGGTTGAAAGCACAACTGCAAGTGGTTAAAACTTCTTCAGATGGTATAAAAATTACATTTGATCTTGATAAATAGGCAAAAGCAATCTTTAAAGCAGGAAAGTTGCAGCATCAATAAAATATAATTTAGGACAGGAATATGATATGAAAGGAACCTGAGCAGGAAGGAGTGTATAAATATTTAGGAACTGATGAAAGGTCAGCAATAAAACATGAACAAAACTCAGTAAGGAATACTTCAGAAGGACTAAAATTAATATTGAAGACGGCACTGACATCTAGGAATGAAGTACAAGCTATAAACCAATTTGCTCTACCTGTTTTAACTTACAGTTTTGGTGAAATTGACTGTCCCCAAAAGGTACTAGATCAGTTGGACTGGAAAAAACACAAAAAAATGACTCACGCTTATCAAATAATATATATAAAAATTAGTGTATACTAACATTATATATATATATATATATATATATATATATATATATGTATCCCTTGTTCTGAAGAAGGTATTGGCCTTCTCGAAATTAATTACATGTATAGATTTGCAGTCATGGGACAGCATACATACCTGCTGACCTCATCAGATCAACACATACTGAAAGTTTTAAAACATGTAGAGAGGAAATCTAAGATGACCTCTCTGCTTAGTTTAGCAGAGGCATTCAGGTGGCAAGTGAAAATGGAAATCAAACCTGAAGTAGACAAAACTCCGACAGCATCTGAATGTGCCAGAAACAAAAGAAAGATATGAGCTGGAAAAGAATACGGAAAAGCCATAAATATAGTGGCAAGTAAAGAGATCTTCCAGATCAACCTCTTGTTGATTAGGATTTGATGTAGGAATGGTTAAGGAGAGGTGAGTTGAAGCCAAAGGATAGTGGACTATGTACACATTGGTTTACAAAGTCCACTGAAAATGTGGGAGAAACAATGTAAGTTCTGTAGAAAATATCTGGAAACCGTTGCACACCTTAGGTGAGATACACTCATGGCATAAGGTGTCTACAATGAATGGCACAATAATGTGGCAAGACTGTTGCATCGGGTATTGTGCAAACACTATAAATAGAAGTAACTGAGAAGCATTGGAAATATGAACCACATAGCGTTACAGAGAATGGTGAAGTGTTCATCACATGTGATCACAAATTACAAACAATTCAAAAAATAGATGTGATAAAACCAAATATAGTAGCCCAGGAAAAAAGACAAAAATAGCATTAATCATTGAAATTGCTATACCTAGCAATTACAATGCCTTACATACAGAGAGACAGAAAGTCATAAAACATCAGGATTTGCAGGCAGAAATGAGAGCAATGTGGAAGAAAGATACCCAGACAGTTCCAATAGTAGTAAGATCAATAGGTCTAATAAAAAACACTCTACAGTTGTAGTTAGATATGCTACCAATACATGTAACTGCATATGAATTGCAGAACGAGTCACTTCTGGATCCATTGCTGGTGCTACAAAGAGTACTTTTCTGACTAACATTAAAGTTTGATACAATACTAATTTCATGAATGTTAGTTATACCCTGACTTAGGAATGGAGTTAATTTCTATCATGGTATTAGAAACCAAAAAGATTTACAGAAATTAGACCGAGAGAATCCGTATCTATCACTTTTAGTAACAGCTTTACTGTTCTTTTACCTAGTATAGACAGAAACACATTATGTTCATGGTTTAAAATTGAAATGGGTCTGTATGAAGCTGGGTATGTTCGTTGTTTATTGTGCTTAGGTAATACCGCCACCACAGCTTTCTTCCAAGATGTCGGTCCTTCTCCTCCTTTTAAAATACTGTTAAACAAAATCTTCCAGATATTTATTATTTTCTTCCTTCTTAACTTCCAAACTTCCACATGAATTCCATCTGTTGCTGGAGATTTTCCTGAAGATTGATTATACATCACCATTTTTATCTCAACCACTTTTACCTCAGCTGTAAGTTGCTGAGCCTCATCTACCTCTAATCTTGGAATAATTAAGTCTCCCATAAATGTTTTTATTTGTGCTCTTTCTTGATTTCCATATTTCTCTGCTTTATACAATTTTTAATAAAATTTCTAAAATATCTCTAAAAGCTCTACAGGATCTCTGGTTATTTTTCTTGTTATAGTCTACCTAAGTTTGGCAACAACCCTTTCTACTTTCAGCTAAGTCACTGTGATAAAAGCTTTTGTAGAGTTATTATCAAACATAGTGGTGTAACAATTTTTCTAAACACGTATATTATGCAGACATGACCTTATTTTCTCTTCAGCACTGCATTTGTGCCTCTTCTTGTTCTGTCAGATTCCCCTTATTCTGCAATACTTTAGCCTTTGTCACTTTGTCAGCCCCTTTAAGTAATTCCTATTAATTTTTAATGATATTGCTTTCACTTTTATTTCTACCCTGTTTTTAAACTACATTTTCATTGCATCCCAGTCACTAGCTATAACTCCTGAAGATATTTCTATCTTCCTAATAACTCTCAAATAATTCCCACCACCCATTGCTTAAATTCCTTTCTCTCTAACGGGTATGTGGGAAAGCACCAGTATCTAATTTTTATCTAGTTGTCCTGCATTTCTATCTTAGTTTTTATTGGTGCATGATCTGAAATAGTTAGATGCATGTTAAAGTTTTCAATTAAATATAAATATTCATGTCAGATATCATTTCTATATAGTCTAGCCCAGTTATTGTACCTTGAGGTAATATGTAAATTCTGTATGAGTTCCTACTACTAAATTCACATCTTCCATACCAAATATTTTTGTAAATTTCTTCAGAAACCTACCATCCTTTGTTGTATTTGCCTTTCTATGTCACCCTGAAGCATCTTCACTATTGCAAATCAAGTTCCAGTCCCCACATGTAAGTAATGTTCCCTACAGAAAGGTAGTTACTTCTCCCCAAATTGTCATATGCTCCATAAGGGCAGTTTTTGCAGGAGTATAAATACACACCAGTGTAATCTTCCCCCCTTGCTAATAGTTCCTTACCAATACAAATTTACCATAATTTTCCTTTGTTTCATCTTCTATCACTATTGGAGCCCCTCAAGCAATTATTATAATTACCCCCTTTTTTTTTGTCCCTGATAAGCTGCTTAATATCCATTTTGAAATCCTTTCTTTGTCAAATTCACTTGGTCATTTCTTTCCAAATGCGAATCCTGCAGAATTGCTATTTAAACTCTGCATTTCTTAATATAACTCAGTACTCCTTCCTTTTTGTTTAACTTGTAAGGCCATTTTGATTCCAAGATAACACTAGCCATTATGATAGACAGCTATTCTTCCCATCTGTTATACATAGCATTTTTGAATGTGTATTTCCTTCTTTTGTATTACTTGCACACACTGTTTGCATGCTGATATTGAGACAGGTGTTTCTTCTCATTTCCCGTTTAACCTATGTCACATTTTTCAAGACTTTTTGTTTTAATGAAAACCCTCAGACAAAAAACTAAGCACATTTCAGAATAGCCCCATCTCCTATTAACTTAAAACAAACACAAAACAACTATGTATCTATACAAAAATGGATTTTAACCCTCGAGATAGGAACAATTACCCCAGATTGACAGTGGCATCCTTCAGGTATTACCTAACCTACAATTAAGATTTCTCATGCTAAAGGGCATGTTACAGCATGTGCTCCCAGTTACACTGATCAGTGTCTCTTCTTTATAGATCTCTGTTCCACTCCCAAATGAAAAAACAGCTTGCATACTTTCAGAAAACACTAGCTTTTAGCTCTAAGGAAAAAGGGTACTTGTTATCATTAAATAAAATGAAATTGGACACTGTCCTATACTTTTTTACTAAACACATTAAAGTATTAAGTCTGCTAGGTATTTGCTATCTTCTATTCACTTCCCATAATTTCATAGTTTAGTTTTCACTTAACTGCTGGCCATTGTACCATTAAATTTTGCATTTCCTTCAGCAAAGAATGCTTGCAACTCTCAAGATTAATTGCTTATACCTGCATACAGCTGGTGTCAATGGAAAAGTACTTAGCAATGAATCTTTGCAAATTTCACTCAGAACAGAATGCATGGATGCCTTTAGCTGCAAACTTCTTGACTCACATTGAACATTTGCTAATGGGAAAAACAAGCTAATATCTTCATAGATGTCAGAAATGTTATTATTTTCATAGTTTTCATTTTGTCTTATTTTTAAAGCTTAGTTGCTTACAAAAACACTTGTTTATAGCTGAAGCCAGGGATATAAGCTTTAATATTCACCCTTGTAAAATAAGTGAAAATATCTTAATTCTTCATAAAATATAATGAATGCATTTTTACACCTCACATCCATCCATCCAGCAGTCCAAGTTCACTGCATACTAACATTAAACGTGCTTTTTGTCAAGCCTTTTTTTCTTCTTGTTATATAAGTCTATATTTCTTGAAACTAAAAGTACTTGTGCAGTTTAATATCTCTGACACAAGCAACAGTCACTGAAAATATTCCCCCACATTTAAAATACCCAACTTCACACTACACAAAACTGCTTTACTATACATACATGCAGTTTACATCATGAAATGTTTTACACACATAATAATAACAAATTTTTTTACATACAGTTACTTTTTGCCCTGCTAGTGGTATATGTTTTACAGTTCACTAACAAGTTTAACAAAGTCAGCAAAACTACAGTCTTTTTCAGCCACTTTCTCTTGTAAAGGCATATCTCAGAAATCTGAATGAAACATTCTAATCTCACATTTATTCACTAATTTCAGTGCTCCTGGTCTTCTTCCTGTTCTTCTTCATGTCCCAGCACCAGTCTCTGGTGCAAGGCCAAAGTACTATCAATTCTTCTAGACAACCCTTGTGCTTTTTTTCCTGTCTCTCAAACATTTTCCTTTTAAACAGTGGAAAAGTATTCACTGGCAAAGTCTCTCTATGAACTTTATTGTCAGAAGAATGAGAAGCAGAGTCCCCTCTGCTTGCTGTCTCACTTTTTTGGATAAACTTTTATGATTTCCATCTCAGTCTGTTCATCATAAAAAAATGTCTTTGATCCTCCAGGAGAAAATACTCTGAAGACAGCTGGATACAGCAGATTGAATCTCACATCTGCCCCTTGAAATTCCCTGATTCTGGAATAAATTTGCTTCTCTTCTGCCTGTTGTACAGTGAATAATCACTTTCCACAAACACCTTGTTTTCTCAAATTTGTAATATTTTGTACTTCAGCCACAGTTTTGTCAGGATCACCTCTTTATGTTGGTAGGATTTCATATTTACTAATATAGGTCTTGGCTGCTTTTTCAAGGCCGGGTTTGGAGCATACACTTGATGTGCACTTTCAATTAACGCATCCTGCTGTGGAATACCAGCCTAGTTGCTTATTTGTTCTTCCATAAAATTAATACAGTTTGTTCCTTCCAGTTTCTTCATTACAGCAGAAAATTTCAAGTTTTTTTCTGTGTGCTCTGTCTTCTAACTTTACTATTTTTTGAAACAGCTCTTCTTGAGAAGTCTCAAACTTAGCCAGCTTTTTCTTCATTTCAACCTCTGATTTTTATCTAATGATGAAATGCTTCTGGTGAAAAATGCCTTTACTTTGCATGGATTCAACTAGCTATGGTGGGCATAACAAAAATAATACCAGATGGTAACCCACATGCAATAAATTGCTAAGAGACAGGATGACCTTTCTTTGTCCCAGAAAAAGAAATAAAAAGCCTTTTGGCCTTCCTGAAGGGCTTTGTTCTGTCAAGGTAGTACCTCAGCTGCCTATGCATATCCAGGGAATAAATTAACATTTTCCATAACACTTAGGTTCCAGAAAGAAGATAGGAAATTAAAAGACTGGTAGACAGTGAAGACTGAAACCACTTTGGCCTGAAAATAAAAAGGATAAGTGCTAGTGAGGAAATCAGAAAAGGTTGTCTCAGCATGATAGCTTGCAGCTCAGAAAACTCACCCTGCAGATATCACAGCAATAAGCAAAACAGTTTTCCATAATAAGAACTTAAGATCAGAATGAGCTGCCAGTTCAAAAGGTGGCAGGGTAATTTTTCTTCTTTAAAGAACATAGTTGAAGTGTTATGAAGGAGGCATTTGCTTATGAGGGGGGGTGGTCTTATCTGTGATTCTCCTTTCATGAACTGTTTTACCAAAAAAAGAGGAATGAAACAGGGGCAGCCACTGGCAGACAAGCAGAAATGGCCACTAAATGCCCCCTAATGGATGCATATGCTAAACCATCATAAAGTAGCTCACACCAAAATTTCTAGACCAGAGGGATATTAACCTCAATGGACCCTCTGTTTCCATTTAGACACTATTTAGAAAACCTCATCCATTTGTACACATATTTCTAAAAGCAGGTTTTCTGGCCTCCTTTAACACCTGCTACACATCTTCATGACACAAGTGCCTAAACCGAGTCAAGATTAAATCATCCAAGCTGTTGACTGAAAGTTGTCCTAATGGGCTACATTAGTCACTCCTGAGTCTGTGTGAGCAGATCCAGAGTGTGCGGAAGTCTGTGATAATTGCCCTTGGCCAATACCATTAAATGGGAGATACAAGATTTCCTAGGCCAATAGGGGGTCATCACATTGATCTTTAGCATTTTTCTTTAAACTGTGTCAGATAAGTTAGAAATGCATACACAAATATTCTCATCCAAGTGAATGAGAATGCATCTGTCCTAAAAGCATAGTTGCAAGAGCATCTGGAACAGAATTTCTCAAGTTGTCCAGTTGTCTGTTTTGAGGGGAGGTGAAATATATTTGAAGCATTCCCAACATCTGGAATAGACCCAGGAACACAACTGCCTTGAATTTCCACTCATGTGGGCCAGTCCAGGATTTGCTCAGTTTGTCTGCCACAGTGTTCTACTCTGATGGGATCTATGATGCCTGAAAAGACACAGAAAGAGAATACTGAGACACCCATTTCCAGGCTATCATTGCCAATTGGCAGTGGAGGTAAAAATACATATCACCTAGTTTGTTGAGGTACCACATCACTGTGGTTATGCCCATTGCCACTAGGAGAAGACATGGCATCCAAAGGTGGTGAGGAACTTTCAAGGCATGAATACTGCCAACACCTCCTAGATACTGATGAGCTTCCATGCATCTTTGGGCTCCCAAGTGGCCAACACTTGCATCCCCATGATACAGTTCTCCTGGGGAAGTTGGACAAAATATTTGGACAGATTATACTGGCACTGGAGGGGAGAAAAGGAAGCCCTGGATGACAGAATTAAATAATGTCTACACTACTGTAATACTCATCTGATGAAGGGCAGTACCAGCAAGTGGGATTCCAGGTACTGAAGATGATGCAGGCAAAAATTTTGAATATATCATTGAAATTTTTCTCATGTGAAAGCAGCCCAGTGATAAAATGAGAATCATGGATGCCATCAGTCCAAAAATCAAACCAAGCTGTCAGTCCTCTGGGAGAATTCCATAAACATCATTTAGTTTCAATTCAGAAAAGCCAGACTCTTGTTGAAATTGATTAAGCACCTAGAAAAATGAGTCTTTGCAAGGGTGTTAAATATGACTTTATGAGGTTCAGCTTGAACCATAGGTGGGAGAATCAGGAAGAGATCTTCTTTAGCAATTCTACATAACTGGATGGAGACTATGCACAGATCAGCAAGCCTTCCAAGTATGGAAAAAACTAAATGCCCATAGTTTGTCAGTGGGTCACTGCAATGCATTTGGTAAGCACTCAAATTGCAATGGAAAGCCCAAAGGGCAGTACAGAAATCTGATAATGTGAACCAGGCACAACAAATCTCAGATATCCCCCGAAGTGATGACCAGTGAGGATATGATGAAAGGCATCCATCAAATGGTGGTCTGGAAATAGACGAAGAACTGTCTGCAGGATAAGCATCTTTCACTTGGGGACCTTGACAAATATATTCAAAAAACAAAGGTCCCACACCAGTCGAGGCAGCAAGAAAATACTAGAGATGAAATATGTCATTCTTTCTTAAGAAGGAACCACTTCTATGATCCCTGAGTCCAGAATTTGCCGGAGAATATACAAGAGTAACGAAGGCTGGTCCAATAGATGAGGGGGGAAATCACTTCCATCTGAAACCACTGCTAACAATGTTTGCACCTATTTGTCAGAAACCACTGACAGCCAGGCTGCATTGTTGAAAGCTAAATTGAGGGATAAGGCACTTGAAGGGAAATTTGATAAAGACAACTGCCACTTCTCAGCACAGTCATAAGTTGGAAGGGGGTAATCCTTGCCTTGGATTTTGTTCAGGTGGAACTTCTGCTTTTCAGGCCACCAAAAAATATCTTGCTTAAAGGAGCGGAAATTGGGAATATGAAACCTTTTCAATACTTCTTGCAACCATTTTCTTCTGTCATCCCTGTGTTTAAAGATCTGATTAGCTGTTGGACCAAACACACAGTCAGACTCAAGAGTAGTATTCATAATCTAATTTTTTAACCCATCAGAAAAATCTGGGAGTACAGCCCAGCATACCTCCTGGTCACCACTGACAATCCTGCATTTTTAGAAACAGTATCAGCCCCATCCAAGGCACATTTTAGAGCATGTTTTGAGACCTGAGAAACATTGGATGCAATATTAACATGGACCTTTTGCTTTGCAGGTAATTATGCAGCAAAGTTATCTAAACTGTACATGCATCTCAACAAAAACTTCCACAGAAAGCACTGTCAGTTAAACACTTTAAAAGCTACCATGATTTTTCTCTGATATCCTAACCACTTCCCTAGTTAATAGCGAAGGACTGGGTAAAAAATGAAACATAGTCTTCTTATTAGCAAATGTCACTGGGGACATCAAAGTACCAAAGTAGAGTCCACAGACAAAAGGGCTTTGAGGCCAGGCAAGGCTCAGCATACCCTGAAATTCTTAAACTCATCCTTAGGCAAAGCCTCAAAGAACAGAGAATTACAAGCTTATCAGAAGACATCCCCTAATGCTCAGATCAAAGGAGGGAAAGGAAAACATCTGTTTGGGTCCCTGTATCTGCTCCTCATCAAAAGAAACCAAGTAATCTGACAAAGATAGTCGGAGCCCTCAGACTCAAGACTTCAAAAAAGAGGATCCATAGCAGACTGACCAGTAGTGAAAGTGTTGGCATTACTATAACCCAGGTAAGCAGCTCGTAACAAATTCCCTGAGCCATGGATTTAATCTATAGGCACCATCTCAGATAGGAAACCAGTGACAGACTGCTGCCATACCATATGGACAGTCTTCTCTCTCTTTTCAGCATACATGAGAAAAATACCAATACTGGTAACAGATTCTGCATGCTTTACTTCTTCTTCACATAAAGGGTTTGACTCTCCCGTACCTGAAACAAGCAATGTTTCAGCCCTGGAGGTTGTGTCTGACCCTCATGTCATCCACAGTTGTGGTACTATGACCATCCAGGGGGGAGGCAGGAGAATTTGAAAGGTCTGATAGCCACTCAAAAGCTAAGACTACTGCAGAGTCACAAGCTGTAGGCTGAGGCAAATATTTTGATGTATTCTTCTGTTTTTGTTTTTGTTTTTTTTAGGTGCAGATGGGGAAGATGGGAGGTCTGAATACATCAAGCCAGTGAAAAACTAGCCAGCTCAATATCAAATACTGGCTGCATGGCCAGCCCAGTTATGAGATGGACAGATACCAGTATTCTACCTCTAAATAGCAATCTAAAGACTATTTCTGTAGGGATACTATTTCTGAACACTGCACTGAGAAAATGACAATGTTGTTAGTAACATAGTTCAAATCAGAAAATACATGCCCAAAATGACCTCATTTTGTAAAAGAAGGTTAGTTTCAGTCCAAATGAATAGATACAGCCTAAAACTGTATAAGACAAGAAATAAATAATAAACTGGTGAAATATTCCTGTCAGAAATGTTTAACATATAAAATGGTGCCAGAAGTAATCAGAGGTCTATTTCTGCAGGGGTTATATTTCTAAAAACTACATTGAATAAAATGACAGTTGCAGTAACACAGCTCCAAGTACAAAATAAATATGTAAAAGTCCCCTGATTTTGAAATAACGGGCTAGTTTCAGTTAAAATGAAAGGATACAGCCTAAAACAGTATTAGACAAGAAATAAATGAAAAACTGATGAAAAAATCCTGCCAGAAATGTTTAACATGCAAAATGGCACCAAAATCACAATTTAAACAAGAAAAATTAAAATGCTGTCACCCTATTCAGTCACCTCAAATAATCATAACCCCAAAAGAAAAAATGCAAAATCAGCAATATCCACATGAAGCTTTTAATCAACAGGCCTTATGGCGCAAATCAAAATAAAAACAGAAGCATATACAAAGCATCAGAATAAACTATTGAAACACTGATAGAAAAGGCAGAGGGAGGAGATAAAACCCAAAAGGAGTTTCTAATCTGAGATCTGTGGCTGGAATCCCCAGACGGAAAGGTAAAATCCAAAAGATCTTTCTCTGGCTGTGGCACAAGAAAATTAAATTGGCCTTGTCTCTGAATGTAGAGGGTTGTCCTGGTCCTGCCAGATGACTGGCCCTTCTTACTCACAGACAGGTGAGCTTTGAGAGACTGCCAGATGCAGGGTAGAAAGGCACTTCTACCCATATCCCAGTAAGGCAGTCTGTTTGTTGAACATCTGCAAAAATAAAGTCTAAATAATAAGAAATACTTCCTTTGAATATTTGTAGTAAAAAAAAAACAGGCATTATTTATTGAAAATGTATGAAAAAAGAGCATTAAATATGAAGGAATTGCATATAAATGCACTAGTTTTCCTCTTAATGTTGTTGTTGTCTTTTGGCCAGTTAGGGGTCGCCACAGCGGAACTCCGGTCCGCTAATGATTGGCAGTAGATTTTCACGAACGTTGAGGTGCCAGCTCGACGTCCAACCTTCAACGAAGGCACGTCCATTTACGCATGTCTTTCGATTGCCCACCCAACTGTGGGGAGGACATGCAGACTCCACACAGAAGGCACTCCCCGCACTCCAGCCGAGAATCAAACGGGAGAACCTCTTGCTGTGAGGCAACAATGCTACCGCTGCACCACCGCAGAAGTAGTTTTCCTCTTAATATTAGCAGAAATTTTCAACAAGAAAGTTAACTGTGGTGGAACCATTGACTGGAGCAGTGGAACACACCCTTCTTTTTTAGATTCAAAGCTGCAGCCTGGAGTTCTGAGGTTTTCTTAGCATAAACACACAAATATGATTTATCAGGCCTTTTTTCTTTTAAGATTAGTGTAAAAGGGAAGGAAAAAATGGAGAAGGTAGAAGAGAAATGAAAAAGAGAGGAAAAATGTACAGGAGAAAGAATCTGAGATGGTAAAGCAAAGACATAATGAAGAGTGGAGTCAATGAAAGAGTGGAGAAAATGATAAATGTATACTTACAGGTTGTAGCCCAGTAATTGCATATTGAAGAATTTGTGAATGACTTATCACTGCCTCTCCAACAATGGGACTGAATGAAGATGAGCAGCTCCACTCAACTACAGAAAAAAAAAAAGAAAAACAAATGCCAGTATAGTAACAGTCAGGATAATTAACAGTACAGCAAAAGATCGGTAACTAACATTGCAGCAGCAGGCAGGGTAAAGTATAGTTGTGCAAGTAAACATACCATGACAGTAGATGTTTGAATGATCATTGCTGCAGTAACCTTTACTTAATAGGTTATATCACTGAAGCTTATTTTTTGACACCAAAAACATTCTTGAATTAAAAAGCCTTCTTGTATCTGAGAAGGTACAACAGATTATGTCATCCTCTGAGTCAGAAGATACTGAATGACAAGAAGAAAAAGAGAAGCTTGATCTGGCAGATGATGAGAAATCCCTGAAAAAGAGGGATAGAGTCTCACTGGCATCTGTAACCCTGATGAATTTCTCACAAAACCCATTTTGCAAAAAGAAAAATGGAAGTGCAGATTTTTGGGAAGAATTAAAAGGTTACCAGGATGGGGTGTGTGCAGGGACTCTGAATATAGTCATTCAAGTTTGTTAAACTGTCCATTATTCTAGAGGGCTCTTTTTTTCTTTTTTGGACCCCCCTGCCATTGCTTTGTAAAAGTTTTTTTGTAAAATATTGCTTCACAAATTTAGAGCAGGAAGGTTGAAAAATATTAGAATCTCTCTGAAGCAGCTCCCCTCTGTTATCATACCTTTTAAAGATCACTGCAGCAGGTGGTCCAAAGACTACCTCTATCTAAGAGATAATTCAAAATTTCAGCTTTAACATCATTAGGAAGATTTTGAGTATACAACTAAGCAAACCTCCTCATAACAGTTTCAGTAGAAGCAGCACTGGGAGTAGCATCAGCTGAATCTTAAGCACATTTCAAAGAATGTTTAGCCACTTGAGACACATAAACTTTAACATGTGAGTCTGACAACTGAGAATTCTAAAGATAAGTGTTACATAAATATATACTTTTCCCCTAAATCTTTCAAAGGCTTTCACAACATCAGGGGTAATATTGGCATTAACCAGATGTTTATCAGCACCTGAATTTATCAGGGAAATCACTGCTGGATCTGATCTAGAGTTAGAAAATAAAAACCCAGAAGCCTAGGGAACTTTGTATAATCATTCTATCAAGCTGCCTCTCAGGCATATTACTTAATATAATTAATACATCCTACAGTGCTAGAAGAACTAGAGCAGGTTCAAGAAATTCCAGCTGCAATAAATCATACAATTTAAATATATTGTACGATAAAATGATGTTCTTACTGAGGGAACTGACGCATTCTGGATAGGGGTTCAGAAAAAGAATATGCTTCCAAGGGACCATCAGAAGAAGCATTCTCCTCAGAATTAGAAACATGAGGACAGGAAACAGAAGTTGTCTCCTCACAACTATTTACTTGTTCAGTGTTTTCTCTTACCAAAACACCAGAAATGGAAGGGTCAAGAGCCTGAACTTAACCCTGAGCTTAGCCCAATAAATCACTTCTGTCTAAAGTAATGGAGGCAGGTGAAGACAGTTAACAACATAGTAGTAGGTAGGGTAACTAAATGTACTGCAACAGGCAGGGTAATTAGCAACATTGTATCAGGCAGGAAGCAGTACAAAAACAGCAACAAGCAAGGGAACTAAAAGTACATCATCAGGCTGAGTCATGCACAGTAGGGTAATTAAGTGTAGATCAAAAAGGTTATTAACAGTACAGTAACAGGCAAAGTAACTAATATTAATCCAATAGTCATCGTAAATAATAGTAGAGTAGCAGACAGTGGAATTAACAGTATTTAAGCAAGCAGGGTGAATTGATGATTCAAGAAAATGCAGACTGAGTACTGTAATAGCCAGAGTAACTAACAGTAAAGCAAGAGACAGGGTGGCTACAGTATGGCAACAGGCATGGTAATTAACAGTACAGCAACAAAGAGGGGACGTAACATTAGTGCAACATGCAGGATACTTAATAATACATCAATGATCAGGGTACCTAACAGTAATTCAACATTCAGGGCAAATAACAATGCAGTAACAAATGATGGAATTAGCAGTGTTTCAACATGAGGAATTTAAAATGGACCAGCAAACAAACTGATTACTGTAAAAGGCAGAGTAACTAGCATCATACAGACAGGTTGGGTAGTTACAGTACTGAACAGGCAAGGTGAGTAGTACAAAAGCAAGTAGGGTAACTAGAGTCTGGTAAGATGAGTCCATCCTTGGCGACAACAACACTAAGGCAATCAGTGTGGCATATAAAACTTTTCAGTTTGCTGCAGAGCTTTTCCCTGTGCTTTAAAATCCTATTGTGCCATTCATCAAAAATCTCTGTTGCTATACTCACCGTCATATGCTACAAAGTCAATGAGTAAACTGCCTTTTCTTGCTGTAATATTTAGTAGTAGTAGTGTTCTTACTATGCTTCCTATACATTTCCCACTTTGAAGGGATTTTTCATCACATTTTTTCCTTTCCTTTGGCCAGCTCTCTGAGAGATTTACTTCTTTGTTATTCCCTACTTTTGCTGGGATTTAGCCTATTCTTAAAAATAAATTACTCTTTCAGAAAGTGTGTTCATGCCCCAAGAAAAGCATGACCATGACCACTTAGAAGAGGAGCAGATCATGTATAAGTATCGCATTAATCAAAACTTTACTTCTACTATGTTAAAAATTAGGGAGAACCGATTAAGGTTATTCAAGTCAGAGATGTCAATTTCTGCACAAGAAACAAAACCATTAACACCTTTGGAGCGAATGGCTTCAGTAGCAACATCTGTGAGCAGCAAGCCCCTGAAGAGTTAAACCCCATAACACTCCTGAGCATGAGCTGCAGCATTCCTCTCCAGTTTCTAACACTGTTATAGCTAAAATGGATGATGATGTACAGAAAATTGTTTCTGAGGTTGTCTAAATCACAACACATGACAACTCTAACAAATAAAATGTCTCTAAGATTTTAAGTTCTAAATTTATTTCACTCACATTTTTGCATGAGCCTCTGCTGCCTCTTCCCTCTACCAGTCTGTTTTTTCCTGAGCTCTGATCCCTAAAACATTCCATCCTCAGTGCTAGTTTTGAGGTTGCCAGTATTAACCCTCATGCATCAATGTCAAGGTCAGAACCAACATCCCTTTCTTGGTCTGTTGTGCCTTTGATGACATCATATGCTTTGGCAATGATGATTCCACTATCAGGTCTTCCACTTACATCAATGTTTTCAATGCATAGTTGCTTGTGTCAATAACTGTTTCATCCCTGATGCTCAGCTGCAGGATCTTGGTGCCAGTAATGACTGCAAACCATCAGTGTCACTGCAGGTGTGTTCAATCCTACAGAATTCAGTAACAGGATTCTCAATGCCAAGTTGACCATTTGTGTTGAATTTAATGCTAAACCTGCAAAAAAAAATATAGGAGATGCCACTCTTTGCTGCTTTGTACTGACACCTGCTTCATTTGTAAAACATTTACTGTGCCAGCCCTGAGACTTGTTATACAGCAAGACAGAGATGGCCAAGGTCTTTTCTAGCATCCTCCCATGATTTTGGCCCCCAAATGCCTCCTTTCTTCCTCTTAAGAGTCCTCCTCTGAGAAAAAAGATGGTAACACACAAGAAGAAGGTGACCCCCTTTGGAAGTTCACAAGCAAGGAGTTAACAATGAGGAAGATGTAAATTTTCCAGCAACCCTCTATGAAAACTCCAAGCTTGGAGAAATGTTAGAAATAATGAAAAAATGATGGGGATGGCCCAATGACCCTGAATTCTCTGTAAAAAGGATGTGCACAAGGTCATTCAGTTTAGGCAACAGTCCTCTTGGTGTAGTCCCTTTGTTGGGGAACATGCTGACAAATTCATCTTGGTAAAACCCTGATGCAATGGCTGTAGTACCCAGAACAACTAAGCACATATTCCAGCCTCCTAAAGATTGGAATGATTGTTTAAAGGATGCCAGCCTAGCATCTGGCTCCAGACATTCTCTGAATACCAAGAGCCTTGCATATTGTCCACATGATAGGGACTTGAAGGCAGAAGGTCATCTTAGAAAGTAGATTTGCAAGTCTTCTACCATTTTATCTGAGCATGCTAAGCTTGCTTACAATGCACAATGACAATATTCTTAGAGAAAACTTCCACAGAGGTGGGTTTTGGGGCACAGCTCCTGCAGTTTTTGGGTGAGGGATGGAAACAGTGACCAACAGTCTTAGAGAGACCTGAATGCTCTAAGCAAAATACAGATGAATTGTCCTCCCAGATAAAAGGGTCCTTATGGGTCACAAGGTGGCTGCAGTCTACCTATGGCTGGTCATTAGCACCTGCAGCAGAAGCAGCAGCACTTTAGCCTTGTCCAACTGTCTGACTTTACAGAGTGGAACAATTCCCAAACAAACTTCCAAATTAAAAACAGGTTTTCAAAAGACAAAGTGGTCAGGAGTTAGTCATCCAAATAGAAGCTCAATTTCTGTACAAGGAAACCTGGTTTGTGTTGTTTTTATTTGGAATGCCATCATATTAATTTTATGTCATATTGGACTTTTGAGTGCTATATATTTTTTTGAAAATTTCCATATGTTTAATGTGTGTACCCTTCCTTTTGATTTCCTTGCATGAAAGTTTGCCATTGTGCAATAGCTTGTGGTGATGGCATCCATCCCTGACTCCGGAACTGCAGGAGTTCTGCCAAAAGATCCACCTCTGTGATAGTTTTCACTAAGAATATTATCATTCTGCAATAGCCTATGGTCATTACATCCATCCATCCTTAACTCCAAAACTGCAGGAGCTTTGCCGCAGGGCCAAGCTCTGCAAAAGGTTTCACTGAGAATACTGTCATTGTGTAACAGTCTGTGGTCATTAAGCCCATCCCTGACCACAAAACTGCAAGAGCTCTGCCACAAGACCCACCTCTGCAAATGTTTTCACTCAGAATATTGTCATTGAGTAATAGCCTGTGGTCATTACATCCATCCCTGGCTCAAAACTGCAGGAGCTCTGCCACAAGGCCCACATCTGCAGAAATTTTCATTGAGAATATTGCCATTCTGCAATAGGTTGTGGTCACTACATACATCCCTGACCCTGAAACTGCAGGAGCTCTACTATAGGGCTCACATTTTTGAAAGTTTTCACAGAAAATATTGTAATTGTGCAGTGTAAGCACATTTAACATGAAGAGCCTTGCTGATGGTTTAACTAGTTAAGCATGTGTCTGCCTTGTGCTGGAAAGTGGTTGTGACTTCCACCATGCAGTCTAAGGACCACTTGCTAGTTGGCCACTGTCCATTCTCTTGACCAATAGCTTACATTTTATATGCCAGTCTCTTAGTCTCTCTAGCGTACTGGTGTCTGCATTCAGTAAATGAAAGAAAACCTGTTATACTTTGCGCCTCCTTGTTAAGTGCTCTGTATTGGCTATAAAGTGATTGCACTCTGTAATAACTGACCTGAGGGTGGAAGGATCACTGTAGTAGACATACTGTTAAAATCTCCCCTTACTTTGGTCTCCACATCCACTCAGTCATATCTTTCTTCACAGGGCAGTAAGTGTCACGTGTTATCATTACATTTCTATTTATTCTAAGATTGTGTACAACAATGAAAAGACCTTGGTAATGTGTTGTATTTGAAATTATTTTATTTTAGTCAGACAAGCTTTATGTATGCTGAGCCTGTGTCCTATAAATGTATGTATGTGAATTCAATTGCTGATGTTTTGATATATACAACATTCTTTTGATGTACTCATTATTTCAATGAATGTTTACTAAGTGATGGTATAATATTGAATTTGTCAGTGTACTGCTATGTTTTGATAATTTGCTATATACAGCTCTATAGACTATTACTGTGGTTCTCTATCAGTATATTCATAAACTTTCTTACTTCTCTCTAATCTTACAATAACTCATATTCTCTTGCTTTGACTCACCATGGTCCTTCATCCATCTCTAGGAATAAGTATTAACTTTATTTTTTCCATATAATATTTTAGTTTAATAACAGTTTTTTCCTCTTTTTTTCCCTTACATGGCTGTGGCCACTACATCCATCCCTGACCCCAAAACTGCAAGAGCTCTGCCATAATGCCCAGCTATGTAGAATTTTTCACTAAAAATATTGTCATTGTGCTATATAAGCAAGTTTTACATGAACAGCTTTGCTGCCTTGTGGTGGAAAGTGGCTGTAACATCCCCCCCTGAAAAAGTAGTCCTTGCACTCTAAACTGATTGATTTCTGTAATAACTGACCTGAGGGTGGGAAGCCCACTATGCTCATCTACCCTACCCTCAATTCTCACCCACTCCCTCTTAGTCTACCATTATACTTTCCAGATACCCCTTACACTTATGACATTAATTTGCTAGCCCACCTGAACCAACTTTATTATTAATGCAGAAACATTCCTGTTTCTGTTTGCCTATTTCCCAACATCCTTCTAAATTTTAGCATTATTCCCAACAACCTTTTTCATTCCTATACTGCTTTGTATTATATCCATTCCTACTCAGACCCCTCCCCAGCAATACATATCTATTATTCTGCATTTTAGATTCTACTTTACCCAAATAAACCCTCACTACTTCCTAACCTAACTACATCCTCATACTCTATCCTTTCAAACCCCTCTGAATCTTACATTTCAGAAACATAAGCGCAGATAGCAGGAAAACCTAAATCCCTTCCTTCACAGAAAATACTTCTTTCCTTCCTTCCTACCTAGCTACCTACTTACCTTCTACCAGCTTTCAGACTACATCACCAATAAATATCCTACATCCTTACTTCTTTTTTCCTTCTTGATTCCTACTTCTCCACTACTTGCTATCAGTAAAATAGAGATCCCTTTAATTAATCATGTTACGCCTCAGTTTACCCTCTATTCTTCTCCTCCTACTGAGCCATCTCTCATCCTACTGTGACTCAATAACAGTTTTTAACATCTCTCCAACTTTGCCTCAACCGGCTATCCATACCTCCTACCTAAACTCAATACACATCATGTCAAACCTATTTAATGACACCCTTTACCTTTAAACCAAATATTGGCTGATTAACTCAATTTCGTCACAATTCAAAATGAAATTAAATAGAAAAATACTCTTCAAAGTCAGCAGTCAATAATACCTCAATATATTAAAATCCTCCTAGCAGCAGACATTCCGATTAAGCCTGGCCCCACCTATCACAACCAACATCAAGACAATTCCTTTTCACAAAGTACTATTACCCCACAAAATCAACCCTCCAACAAAGTAATAACTTTTGCTACCATATGTATTAGAAGTGTAAGATATAAAACTACTGAACTACATGCCTGGATTACCCAGCACAAGCCTGATATTCTAGCTATAACTGAAATGTAGCTTAAACCCAGCATAAATAACTCCAAACTATGCCCCGGGCTATAATATCATCTCCAAAGACCATATAAAGAGTAAAAGTATTGCTTTAATATTTTGCAACAACTACCACATTTCACCCTACAACAAACAGATACCAAAATTAAGTTCAGCAAAGCATATAACTTTCTTGAAAATAAACAAATATAAACAAATGTATTACTGTCCTTTACATCCCTCCTGGCAAAAAAAAAACTGGACTGGAAGATATCTTACATCGAGTATCCACAACAATTACACAAGAAAAAAAAAAACTACTAGGTGATATCCATATCAGTTGGTTGGACATGACCTCTAACTCCTGTGTAGACTACCAAATTACATTAAAACAAGTACTAGTTTAGATATTTTTAAGAACAGCCTGGATACTTATTATGGGAACAAGTGTTTTGGTATATTGGCAAGCTAGAAGGGCATTAATGCCCGTGCTTGAAATATTTGTATGTATGCATGTATGTATGCGTGTATGTATGTATGTATATGCAGCATGAACTTAACACAGTTCCACACAACTACATAATAGCCCCACACATTATAACAAGACATTAAACTCCTTAGTAGACTCGATCCTAGAATCAGATCCTAGTAAATTCATCACCACAGGGCAATTTCAGACTCTTTCTGTGACTATCTCCCAATCTATACAAAGAGATATCTCAAACATCCACTTAAATGTCATGTTTATAAAACAACACACAACCTGTCCAAGTTTAACCCCAAAATATTCTTTATTACACTATCATCTATTAACTGGAGCATCCTAAAAAAATTCCTTAGATGATACTGTAAATTAATTCAGTGCAATTATCTTAAATACTCTAAATAACTTTGCACCTCCTAGAAGGAAGAGACAAAAACAAATAATGCAATTAGACTATGCAAAAAAAAGAAGTTATGTCTTACCATAACGTTCCATCTGTATTGTTGATCCTCGTTCAGTCATTACGCATGGATATTGGTTCTGAGCTCGGAACTAAGCCGGCCATTTTCCAAGCTCGCGTCAGCTTCAAACTCTCGAGCTAAACTCTTACCCACAATCCCCCTCTCCCTGTTACCTCAGATTGAGTTTGCAAGTTAAAGAAGGTAGAGGCTACCTCTGGTCAAATAACCTAAGAGAACTGGATGGTGAGATCCACTAGAAACCACAGTAGGGGGAAGGAGGGAGGGTCATAATGACTGAACGAGGATCAACAATACAGATGGAATGTTATGGTAAGACATAACTTCTTTATCTGATATTGTTAATCCTTGTTCATTCCTTACACATGGGACAGATTCCCCAGCTACCTCTATTCCTGGGAGGCTCTCATGGAAGGACATTCCTGAGCACCATAGAACCGAAAGATGCTTTTCCCCTGGAGGCCAAATCCAATTTGTAATGATTGATGAAGGTATGAGGTGTAGCCCAAGTTGCAGCTGCACAGATGTCATGTAAAAGAAACTCTGGCATGGAAGGCAGCAGAAGTTTCCACCGACCTTGTTGAATGAGCTTTCATGGTAGTAGGCAACAAGATATTACATTGTGTGTAAATAAAGGTCACACAGTCCTTCAACCATATAGCTAATGTGACCTTAGCAACAGCAGATCCTAATCTAGGTTCAGAAAAGGCCAAAAATAACTGGTCAGATTTACAAAAGGGTTTAGTCCTGTTTAATTAAAAATGAATTTGCCTGTGTATATCTAGGGTATGTAGGCAATACTCTCCTCTATTTGAATGACTGGGAAAGAAAACTGGCAATTCATGGCTTGATTAATGAACATTTCAGAGATCACTTTAGGCAGAAATGACGGATTAGTTCTCAGAGACACTCTATCTCTATGAAAAATCAAGTATGGACTCTTGATACATAAGGCTTGAAGTTCAGAAATACGTCTGGCAGAAGTAATAGTGACCAAAAACAAGGTTTTCCATGACAAATACTTGAGGTCGCAAGAAGAAGCTGGTTCGAAAGGTGCCATTGTCAGAGCTTGTAGAACTAATGATAAATCCCATGGTTGAATAGGTTCTCTGAAAGGTGGCTTCAGATGATTCACACCTTTTATGAAGGTTTTGCACAATTTATGGGACATAAGAGAGGAATCTTGGACACCCTCATGAAAATTAGAAATTGCAGCCAAATGAACTCTAATGGTAGAGGCTGATAGACCCGATTGAAACAGGTCGGCCAGATAGTCTAGTATTATCGACACTGGTGCTGAAAAGGGGTCTACTTGTTTATCTGTCAGCCAACAGGTAAATCTTTTCCACTTGCTCAGATAAGTAATTCTAGTGGAAGACTTATGAGAAGCAATGAGAATATCACATACTGGTAAAGAAAGATCATTCTGCCTGGCAATCAAGGGAATTGGAGTAGCCAAGCCATTAGCTTCAGGCTGTTCAGGTTGTGATGAATCAGGTTCTGTGGGTGTGAGATCAACTCTGGGGTTGGATAGAGAATCCATGGTCGATCTAGTAGGTGAGGCCAAAGGAAGGGGAACCAAATCTGTTGGGGCCAATATGGTGCTATGAGGATCACCGTGCTCTTCAACTGCAGGGCTTTCTTCAGAAACTGGGGAATGAGGGGAAAGGGTGGAAATGCGTAGAGACGACCCGAGGGCCAATCGTGGACTAGAGTGTCCCTGGGTGACTGTCCTGGAGGGGGAATCAGGGCAAAGTAGTTGCTGCATTTGTAGTTGGTCGGGGATGCAAAGAGGTCACAGCAAGGAAGGCCCCAGTGGTGGAAGATCTCCGCCGCTATCAAGGGATTCAGGGACCACTCGTGAGGTTGAAGAATGCACCTGCTGAGTCTGTCTGCTATCACGTTGGAACTCCTGGGAATGTGCGTTGCTAGAAGAAAACGGTTGGTAGCCATCGCTCATTGCCATATCCTCATGGCCTCTTGACAAAGGGGGTAAGATTTGGTTCCACCTTGCTTGTTGATCTACCAGACCACCGCCATGTTGTCTGATTACATCACAATTGTCCCAGGCGGCAGCAGGGGATGGAATGCTTGCAACGCCAGAAGCACTGCCCTCAGCTCTAGAACATTTGTATGCAGATGGGCCTCCAGTTGGGACCAAGTGCCTTGGACTGTCTGTCTCTGGCATAGCCCCCCCCACCACATCAGGGAGGTGTCCATGGTCACTGTGGCCTTGGGTTGCTGGGGGGAGAAGGGGTGAGACCATTGTGAGAGATTGTGTGTCATCCACCATTTTAAATCCTGTTTACACCTGTGGGTAACTCGAATCATGTCTGAAAGAGGATGCTGAAAAGGATACCATTGGGTGAGCAGTAGCCATTGTAGAAGCTTCATGTGAAACCTGGCCAGGGGAACAATGGTGATGGAGGATGCCATGGAACCCAACAGCTGTAGAACCGAGTGAGACGTGGATTTTTCCTTTGAAAGGATTGGAATTAGTTGTTGCTTTATCCTTAAAATTCTGTGCTCTGGAATAGCAGCTCTGCAGTTTTTTGTGTCCAAAATAACCCCTATGAATTCTGTCGACTGAGATGGGGTGAGATTGGATTTCTGCCAGTTTATGATTATGCCTAGCCTTTGAGCAGCGAGGAGAGAGTATGCCAGGGCTTTTTCCAGTAGATGCCTGGTGGGGGCAGAAATGAGCCAGTCATCTAGGTATGGATACACCTAGAATCCTTGAAGTGGCAAGTGAGCTGTGACAACTGCCATGCACTCTTTGAAAACTCTGGGGGCTGTAGAGAGTCCAAAGGACAGTGCTCTGAACTGGTAGTGACTGGCTCCCGCACGGAAGTGCAGAAATCTTCTTGATGGCCTGTCTACCTTTATGTGGTAGTACGCATCTTGAAGATCTATAGAGCACATCCAATCATCTTTTTCCAAAAGTGGGAGGATAGACTTTATTGTGACAATCCAGAATTTTTGTACTCTCACAAACTTGTTCACTGCACTGAGATCCAAATTTGGTCTCCAGTCCCCGTTTTTCTTTGGCACCAAAAATAGTCTTGAGTAGAATCCGGATCCTATCTTGTCTGGAGGAACTATTTGGATGACTCTCTTTCTTAGCAGCTTTACTATCTCTAGTGCTGCTTCTTCCCTTTGATTGGGCTGAACGTCGGGAAGATTTTTTGAAGGGACGGGGCAAAGATCGAAGGGGATATGATAACCTCTGGTTATGATCCTTTGTACCCAAGAATCGGTGGTGATGGTTAGCCAGGCAGAAGGGTATAAGGAGAAACGTCCCCCAACCACCTCCAGAGGAAAGGAGTTGAGCCGGTCTTCAGGAGCACTGGTAGGATTGACCAGGAAAAGAATCCCTAGAACCCTGGTTACGCGGTCCCCCGCTGCTCCAAAAGAAGCGTCTTCCCTGTGAGTTTCCCCCTCTGCCTCTGGGGGAGAACTCGCCCTATGTGTCATGGAAAGGACCCTGAGATTTCTTGAACCATATCTTCCCACTCTTTTGGTTTCGGGAGAAAGCACGTTGAGCGGAAGAATAATGGACACCTATGGCAGAAAGGGTCTTACCATCCTGTTCACATCTGGCCAGTGTGCTTTTAACTTTGGACCCAAACAACGAGGAGGGCTCAATGGGAGCATTAAGAAAAGAAGACTTAAAAGGTTCCACGAAGTTGCACAAGTGCATTCAGGCATGTCGTCTCAAGACCGCAGCTGAACCCGCCACTCTAGCTGCTCCTTCTGATGCATAAGATTTCAGTCACATAGAGGAGTTAGATATAGATTCAATGGTGGCCAGCTGAGAGGCCACTTTGTCATGGACCTCATCAGACACTGCACCAGCCAAGGTTTCAGAGAGCTCAGAAACCAGATCCCTTTGAAGCCTGGTAAAATGTGCCATATAATTCAGGGACCTGATAGCAAAGGTCACTGAAGCAGAGGTGCTCTTCCCTATCCTGTCCAGGGCCCGGGACTCTCTGTTAGGAGGATGGACAGTCTGGCTTTCTTCTACTGCCAGATCCTTTTTTGCTGCAGCAGCCACCACCAAAGCATCCACAGGAAGACATTTTGACCAATGGGGATCCGAAGCAGGAGTGGACAAGATCTTACCTGGCCTCCGAGGAATAGCTTAGATGGTATCAGGGGCCTTCCAAGCACACTGGACGATGAACATGACAAGTTCATTGGCAGGTGGAGTAACCCAGGAGGTAGGGGGCCGGGCGCGAAAAGACTGTAGGAACACAGATTCCTCAGGGGTCAGATTAGAGGACTGCCAGTCACCTCTCTCTTTCAGAATTTTGAGGATATTGCCAAAGGATACCTCAGAGGGTGACTAAGGGGATCCTTCCCCCTCATCGAAATCTGTGTCTTCAGTGAGGGACTCCTCTGTGGATTCCATGTGCTTCCTCTTACATGAACTTTTCCAGTGGACCTCCTCAGCGGGAGAAGCTGGTGAAGATAACGGAAAGGGGGATTCCTGAGGGAATATGTCCTGCAGCCCTTGCACCCGGTGTCCGCTAGATGCGACTTGTGAAACCAGTGTACCAGAGGAGGGCGGAGGTATAGACAGTCCGGTATTGCCAGCAGCAGTGAAAGCCTTCTCCATCAGTTGGAAGGCTGTTCAACCCGGAGAGGAGTGTAAGTCTAGGACAGGGGGCACTCCTCTCCTAAGTGACTCAGCCTGCCAACCCGGAGTCTCTGGATGGCTGTGGAGTAGCAAGCTATGCATGTCACAGCTGACATCCTGGGTTGTAGCAAAACTTTCCTACCACAAAGGCAACTGCAGTTCCTTAGTGAGATCCATAAACGGAACCGCAGAAGGGGAAGACTGTGCTATATCATTGGACTTCAAAGGCAATAAAGGAGGAGAATAAAAAGGTGTCTTTGAAGATGGGTGATCACCTCCCAAGGAAGGATAGTTCCTAAGGGGTGGAATACCTCTGGCCAAGAATGCCTGGTCACAAGAAGTAACACATGTTCGGAAAGGCTTCTAGTGGACCTCACAGAGACTGAGGGAGAAACAGGTCTGTCCACAAAAGAGGCAGACTCGGTGCCCATCTCATCTGACTGCACCGAGGACAACGGTGCAGAGAAAGACTGGCTACTGTTGTCTGCACCAAAAAAGTCATCAGTGCCGAGGTCATTGTCTGCAACGACACAGGGATCAGTGCCGAAGTGGTTGTCAGTGCTGAAGTGGTGGTAGTCGGTGCCCAAGCTGGAACCAACAAAACTGGAGTCAACAATAAAGGCCTCGGTTCCGAGGAAGATCTCGGAGCCGACACAGTCAAGGTCTGCACTGACTGAACATTCGGTGCCTATACAGTGGTAATGGTCTGAACTGAGGAGCCCCTCGGTGTCGATATGTAGAAGGCTGCAGGAGAGGACGCACCCAAAATCACTAATGGTGCCAAAGGCCTCGGTGCCGAAGGTCTAGGCACCAAAAGCACTGCGGCTAACTGAGAGAGCTCCAGAGCTGAAATTTTAGCCCTTTTAGGTTTTGGTTGGTGAGTGTCCCCAGTCAGGGATGAAGGCAAGGATTTAGCCTTAGTAGAAATATCCATTTTCTTATGGGCTTTAGGAGGGGTTGAGACCTCCAACCCAGAAATAGCATCTGAAAAGGGAGATTTTAAAAGTCCCTTCAGTATCAGCTTGTTTTTCCTTTCTAACAAAGTTCTATTAGAAAAGTTCTCACAAATAGTACAGGGTGGTTCAACAGATAAATGGGAAGCTCCCAAACAATAAGCACACAAAGAGTGTGTATCAGAAGTAGGCAGTTTGTGTCCACAATCAGAACACCGCTTAAACCCCAGACTACTTTTTTTATCTGACATATTAATTAATAGAAAAGTACCAAAATGATACAAGAGAGTACCCGAAGGTATGAAGGAGAAAAGGGAAAAGATTACCAATGATGGTAAAGAGAAATACCTCGCGGTAAAAACCGTAAGTAAAAGACAGAAAAACCTGAAGAATTTATGAACTCTAGATGCGATAGGGTAAAAGACAATAAAATATCAACTTTTCTGACAGAAAAGTAATTTGTAAAGCAATTAAACAACAATTGACTGTACTTAGCTCAAGAGAAGTAGCTTGACACGACTGGATGGCAATGCGGCAAACGAAGTCTGAGGTAATAGGGAGAGGGGGATTGTGGGTAAGAGTTTAGCTTAAGAGTTTGAAGCTGATGCGAGCTTGGAAAATGTCCGGCTCGGTTCCGAGCTCGGAACCGATACCCATGCGTAAGGAATGAACGAGGATTAACAATATCAGATCAGTAGAATTCTACAGCAGGATAGAGAAAAAGTATGGAAAGAATGGCAAATATATTAAACACTACAATATCTCAAAAAAAAATCAGAACGCTCTGTAAGTATAGTAAAAAATCAAATAAATGATGACAAAAACTACACTTATATGCAACAACATTCAGAACAATAGTAACATAACCTTAAAAAGTCTGGCTAACCATTAAAGAAATTTTACATCCAAGCCACAAAAAAAAAAAAAAATACAACCCCTAACCCCTCTCCCAATAACTCAAGACTCAAAACTGCAATAGAAGCCAACTCTTTTTTCATCGATAGTTTAGCATCCCAGCTAATGATTCCCCAACATTTTATCCCAACCCTGCCCAACAGCTACATATCACAGCATCCACTTTCACCTTCAAACCTGTCCACATCCTATATAAAATTGCTCTTAAACAAACTCAAACCATACTCAACTTCAGCTGATGATGTTCTAAATAAGTATCTTAAAATAGCAGCCAAAAGCATTGCCTATCCTGTCCCAGTCCTTTTAAATATGTCAATCTAGGAATCCCAGTTTCCCTCTCTCTGGAAAAAAATCTCACATTAACCTCTATACAAAGGAAGAAACTCAACAGACATCACTATCTTAGACTTACAGCAATCTTATCATGCTTCTCCAAAATACTTGAAAAATGTATTCAACATAATTGCTAAACCATCTCCTGCTGGCAGAGCTCATATCCTCCAGACAACATGGGTTCCATCCTGCTGTTACTAACACTGTGTCTGACCTTTATAGATACTGTTAATAAAACTAGAGATAATGGCAAACTAGTCTACTCATTATTTCTAGACTTGTCTAAAGTCTTCAACACAATTTGTCACAGCAAACTTCTTCCAGTGTATCTCAGCCCACACTTGTATGGTTTAAAGGTTACTTTTCCAATAGGTATCAGTCAGTAAAACAGCAATCACACCTCTCTCCACACCTCTCAGTCAACAATGGTGTTTCAGAAGACTCTGTCCTTGGTTCTCTATTCTTTAATATTTTCACCAACACCCTCCACATATCCACACAACAGATCTCCCTAATACAACACACAGATGACTCCACACTCATTTGCACATTAGACAACACTGCACATATCCAAAAAAAATACTCAGGAAGTTTTAACAGCCACTGAAATATGACTTTGTAATTCACAACTCATGCTCAACACCCCCCCCCCAAAAAAAAAAAATTTTCTTCCTAAATCCCTGTTTCATGAAAAAAGTATTAAAATCCTTTACTTTAATAATGCAATCATTTAAGTCAGTTCTTATAGCAATGAGGGATGATAGTGGATGATAATCTTAAATTTTACATGCATAAACAAAATTGAATAAAAAAATCAACAAAAACTATGGCTTATTGATAGATCCAAAAATGTTCTCACCAATGCAGCTAAAACTACACTTGCCACTATGTACCTCCTTCTCTCATTACTTTATGGCACTCCCATTCTTAATAACCTCTAGGCATCACAACTAGGAAAACTTGAACAATGCTATAATAAATTGGCTAAATATGCAGCAAATAGTCCTTTCAGAATCCACCACTGTAAAGCACTAAAGCCAACACTGGTCAGAACTACCCCATCAACTATCCTAATCACAGCTTCTTATTGTCTATAAAATTAGCATTATCCATCTGCTTGTCCAACATTAAAATACCATTCTATACAACTATGTTCCCACACGGTCATTACAATCCAAGGACCAAAAACTTCTCTGTGTGCACAAAACTATCAAATTTGCTGGGCACAGTCTGCATTCATACCATATTGCAAAGGCCTGGAAATCCTTACTTATATCCATCAGGTCAATGCCATCCTTTCCCGTCCTTTAAAACCATTCTGAAAGCCTTCCTAGCTAAAATCTGGCTCTAGCCCCAGGATAAACTATATGCCTAAATATGAACAAAAAACTATTAATATCTTATAGATTCTCACTCCCTCTTCTTTACTCACTTCCTAATGTCAATCAATTGTTCTTCCCTGACTCTCTATTTAATCATGCCACAACACTGTTTTTTACTTCACTTCATATTGCAGTTCATGTTTGTATTATACCAAGATAGCTTTAATTTCTCTAAACTGGCTAAAAACCTAAATATTGAAATATTTTCATATAATGTATATCTAATTTTAACCAATGCTGTCACATTATGTCTAGTTTGATATAATTATTTATATGGTAGATGTCTTTGTATTATTTTTTAAGTTTGTAAAATTATTATTCTTAAAATGTTTTTGCAATACTTTGGAGATTTCCTTCTTGGGCCTCCAGTGAAAATGGGAATCAAACCAGATAGACTTTCGTGGTAATAAAATGTCAATAAATAAAACTTATCGAAATGACATTCATCAAACAGCAACTGACTGAGCACAACTTGTAGATTGTCAGATGATCAAAGTTAACAAAAGAACAACCTTGTTTTATGCAGGAGGGCAAACCCCCTGTACCTCCAAAGCCCCTTGCTTGTTATACAGCATGTATTATTAAATTGTACTTCTTCATCTTCTTTTGGCTTTTACCGGTTAGGGGTTACCACAGCGGATCACCTGTCCGCTCATGATTGGCAGTGGAGTTTTACAGTGTCGAGTTGCCAGCCCAGCACCCAACCTTCCACAGAAAGCACACACACATGCACTCACACCTAGGGCCAGTTTAGAGTGCCAATCCACCTGCAGCATGTCTTTGGGATGTGGGAGGAAACCGGAGCACCCGGAGGAAACCTACGCCACCACAGGGAGGACATGCAGACTCCGTACAGAAGGCACCCCAGTCGAGGATCGAACTGGAGAACCTTTTGCTGTGAGGCAACAATGCTAACCACTGCAGCACCATGGCCACCCTTGTATTATTAAATTGTACTACAATGTGGAAATGGCAAATTCCCTGATCCCCACTGTACCACCATCTCAAACAGAACAACTGCCAGCACATTCAATAAGCTGATTTTCGAACAGGTATATAGGTAGTTTACTGGGTTCAACAAGCTGTCATTTGATGTTACTAACCCATACATTTATATATATATATATATATATATATATATATATATATATATATATATATATATATATATATATATATATATATATATATATATAGATATTTATATATGAAAACATTAAATAATCACATGTAATATAGAAACCCTGGGCTTGAAAATCCAACAATCCAAACTGGGTAGTCCTCCAGGACAAACACAAAAGTGGAAGTAGGATATGCCAAATGGTAGCAGTTCAGATGCAAACCAATGACCAGATGTCCAGTTTTGAATGAAGAGTGTAAGCTTACTAAGATTTAGGTTGAAAGACAACTCTGCAGCAAACAAGATGACTTTTTAGATCTTTATGGAAAGTAATCATGATGAGCGCTTTAGTCAATTAAAAGACTTCTTCAGGTCAAGCAGTAGTAACATGGTTTAGTCAAGTGTCTACCCCATGCCCCACTGCTACAGCATTTAAAAACCCTGTTATTAATGCCTCATCTGTAGAAGTCTTACAACTGATTAACTGCTCATTACAATAAAGATCTAAAAAAGAAGTCTTCCTTACTGCAGAGTTTTCTTTCCAGTTGCAGCTTAGGAAACGTATGGTCTTTATTCAAAACTGAACATCTGGTCATTGGTTTTTAACTTACATGTATATATATATATATATATATATATATATATATATATATATATATATATATATATATATATATATATATATATATATATATATATATATATATATATCTATATGCATTGTAAATGATCTGCCATTGCACGCACTTATTGTATGTTAAAATTTTGAAAGAAATTCATTGGTTGTACAGTTGGTTGAATTCTGTAACAGATGAAATTCAGGAGATCAACCGTTATATAATTCAGGAGTTTTTCCCTTTCTTCATGGTTGTGCAACCCTGGAGTCAGTATACTTAATTTTTGAGATTGTGGTAGCAATGCCCTAACATTGAAGGGTTTGAGGAGCACCCCACATAAAAGCTGCTTTTCTTTATTTTTTGGTGATTGCAAACATAGCCTATTGGTTTACATTTGTGATCACATTAGTCAGAATTCTTGAGGTAGCAATGAATGTGATTGTCAATGAGTTTGTTTTTATAACAGCCTTATCTGTGATTACTCATTATATACTTATGAAAAAAAAAAAAAATATAAATATATATATATATATATATATATATATATATATATATACACATATATACATATATATATATATATATATATATATATATATATATATATATTCGTATATATCTATATATATATATATATTATATATATACATTCGTATATAGATATATATATATATATATTATATATATATATATATATAGAGAGAGAGAGAGAAAGAGAGAGATGGGTTTACAATCACAAACCTGAATCCCAGAATCTTAAAAATCAAAATCCTGAAACCATAATATCAAAAGACCAAAATGTTGAATAGCACAATTTCTAAAAATCTCAAATACTGAATTCTTCCACCAGTGTGAACCCAGGATCAAGTGCTAACATGGGTCCTGCAGATGTATGAACCCAGGATCAAGTACTAACATGGGTTCTGTAGATGTGTGGACCCAGAATCAAGTGCTAACACTGCATGGGGATAAGCCCAGGTGTTTGATATTGTAGTCTTCAGAGTTTTGGTCTTTCAGTATTATGGTTTCATGATTTTGATTTTCAAGATTCTGTGGTTCACAGTTATGATAGTAAATATATATATATATATATATATATATATATATATATACACACACACATATATAAAGTCTTTTGGCTTTTCACGGTTTGGGGTCGGCACAGTGGAACTCCCATTCGCTAATGACTGGCAGTGGATTTTTACAGTGCCAAGTTGCCAGCCCGACACCCAACCTTCAAAGAAGGCATGCCCATTCACGCACGCACCTACCTGCATGTCTTTAACATCACTCGACCACGGAGAGGATATGCAGACTCCACAAAGAAGGCACTCCAGCTGAGAATCGAATGGGAGAACCTCTTGCTGTGAGGCGACATTGCTAACCGCTGCACCACCGCGGCATGATATATATATATATATATATATATATATATATATATATATATATATATATATATATATATGTATAGATAGATATATATATATATATATATATATATATATATATATATATATATATATATATATATATATATATATATATATATGTATATATTACTTTTAACAACATAAACAATAATCAGCTATATGATGTCAGTACAGGCAGTGAAACACAAAATACATATTTCCTTGAAACAAAGAGCATTCTGTAAGAAACAGACTGACGTTTCCCTTTAATAGAAAAGACAGGAAATGAGATGTAGTATTGCAGTAATGCCACGAGGTGTTACAATTACACATTACCTCTCAGCACAAGTATGTTAAATTATTTTTGCACGTTTTTGGCTTCTGTAAACACAGACCATCAAGTGTTCCCTTACTGTAGTGGTGGGTTCATATTGTCACCCACAGTCTTTGCATACATGTGCACTTGCCTCCATGCTCTAATACCTGCTGGAAAGCACTAGGAAGCCTTAAACTGATACAAGCACTCAACTCTCCTTGTTAATAAAGAGAAATTAATCATAGGCATTAAACATCCTATAATTGTAAAGTAGCTTGCTAAGGTAAGGAAAACAGCTCCTGTACTTTACAAAAAAAGCATCAAACCAGGCATGTCTAAGAGTCAGCTTCCGTTGATTTCTCCTGTCCACCTGGTGAGTCTGGGCATACTGGGGCAATGCAGCAATTGTCTCATATACACAGACAAACCTCTCCTCCTACCACCCAACACTACAACCTGTGAGAGATGCACTTACATAGTCAAAATGGAAGCAAAGCTCTCTCCACCCAAGATTGTGCTAGACAGTCAAGAGGAGAAGGTTAACACTCGCACTACACCTCAAACAACACATAGCCCTTCTAAACCCACACCACCAACACCCACACATAGCAACACTAAATCCACATATGTGGAGGCCCTTAATTGTAACCTGCCCAAGCAACAAGGACCTCCGAAGCTGAAATGCAAACAAACACCAATCACAACCAAAGTGTCACATAGCTCACAACACCAGTGTGCCACCCAGCAACAGCCCCTAAGGCAAGACAATGTACCTAACACTTTAGTCATAGGTGACTCTATAGTCAGGCACACTGATGTCCCACACACCAGGCTGAACAAGGAGAAAATTACAGTTAGCTGCCTGTCGGGTGCCAGGATCCACCACATAACACAGGCACTCAAGTCACTACACAACAAGTACAAATATGACTCTGTCATTGTCCATGTTGGAGTGAATGACTTGAGACATACCTCCCTGGACTACATGAAAAGAGACATGAAAGAGCTCTCAGATCATGTGGCCCAGACAGGTATGACCCTAGCCCTGAGTAGCATCTTGCCTTCACCCAGAATGATACCACAATATAATGACAAAATGATTGACTTCAACAATTGGCTAAGCTTCTGATGTCATTCAAAGGGGATCCAGTATCTGTCTGCCTGGGATGACATGATCGACAGACCATGATGCTTTGCCAGAGATGGTCTGTACCTGTCGCCCCTGAGATTCAGGTTACTGGCTAAGGCTCTTGCCAACCCTATAGTGCCTTTTTTAGGCAAAGTTCAAAGGACAAAACCACCACCGTAACAGGTGCAAGCATGAAAATCTGAAGGTAATGCTACTCAATGCTAAAAGTCTAAACCTCAAAATGCACTCTCTCGAGGCACTCCTAAAAATGGAGAACATCGATATGTGTGCAGTAACTGAGACCTGGTTCAAGGCTCCAGAAAGCACCCGTGCAATACCAGGCTACAACTCTTACCACACTTTTTGGCCACCAAACCAGGATCAAAATACTAAAGGTGAAGGAGTGTACATAGTCACCAAGGATATTCATACCACCAGGCTAGTTGCCCAGCACAATGCATCTGAAATTCTCCAGGTGAAACTAACACTAGGTAAGACTGCAATCCAAATTGTAGCTTGCTACAGATCCCCCACCATGCCCCAAGATTCTCACTACACCTTTCTAAACATTCTGGAAAATATTAAGATACAACCAAACACCCTAATACTGGGTGATTTCAACTACCCTGCCATTAACTGGAAAAACTACTCGTGTACCAACACCTTTGCCCAACGGTTCTTGGAATTCATGAATTCCAACGCCCTGGATCAACTAATCCATTGTCCCACCAGGGGCACCAATATCCTAGACCTGGTCATTACCAACATTGGAAATCGATGCTCCACACCTATGGTCACCCCCTCATTGGTCAGGTCAGACCATAAGCTAATCACCCTTAACATCCACATCCCTCCCCCACCCCCCAGTAAGGAAACCTCCATAAAAAAGGAAACCTCCGTAAAAAACTTCTCCAAAGCCAACTTCATGCTACTCAAGTCAGAAGTGACAAACTTCATGACACCCATGCAGATGGGAACTGAAAGTTCAACTGCTGAGTCCTACACTAAAGCACTGTACAAGCACATCCACTCATGCATGAATCGTGCCATCCCAAATAGAACCAAGATGTTCTCCTCCAAAAAAATGAAGCCAATCTGGTGGTCCCCTGCCATAAACAAACTTTACAACAAAAGGAAGAAACTGTTGCAGAAAAGAGGAAAATCCCAGGATGCAAAAAACTCCCTTACCAGCCTCAGTAAGAAGCTGAGATCCCTCATAAAATCCTCCAAAGCTAGTTAAAAAAATAAAATTGCCAAAGATTCCAAAGACAACCACAAGGCATTCTATAACTATGTCAAAAATCTAAATGGCAATGCTCAGATCTGCTCTGAGCTACAGCAGAATGGCATTAAATATACTGATCCCAAGGATATTGCCAATATCCTGGCAGATCGATTCAGTGCCGACTTCACCCCCCCTCTCACCCCCTAAATGGCCCATCTTAATACTGGAAGATTGCCAAATTCTGGTAATAATGGCCACACAGGTAAAAAATGCACTCTCCAAAGCTAAGAATACAGCATCCATGGGACCAGATGACATCCCAGGCTGTGTATTACATGAACTACAAAATGAACTAGAGCCTTACCTAAGTGTCATGTTTAATCATAGCCTCACCTCAGGCTTCATGCCCACTGAGTGGCGAACAGCTATAGTTATCCTACTCCACAAGGGGAGATCCACCTTGGAACTACCGCCCCATCAGTCTGATGAGCCTGATCTGCAAGGCCATGGAATGTATTATCATGGAACTTATAAACAAAGACATTGGCAACCTTCAAACACTGGACCCCACCCAGTTTGGGTTTGTGAAGGGCCAATCTTGTCTCCTGAACCTGATTGACTTCTTTGAATCAGTCTCCCGAGCCATGGACACACAGCCTATCTGGACCTCACCAAGGCCTTTGATATCATCCCCCACTCTGGAATCATAGATAAACTTACTAAGCTGGGCATTAATCCCTACGTCACTCGATGGGTTGCCAACTGGCTTACTGACAGAACCCATACTGTAAAAGTAGCTGACTCCAATTCCAGCTCCAGACAAGTGACAAGTGGAGTACCTCAGGGTTCAGTCCTAAGGGACTCTGGCTAACAAAGTTTGCAGATGACTGCAAACTGGGAGCCATTATTGAATCTCCAAATTATGTGGATACTCTACAAAAGGGCCTTACAGAAACAGATGCTTGGTGCCAGAGCCATGGGCTCAAGCTCAATGCCAAGAAATGTATAATTATCCTCTTTGGGAAAAAAACATGCACCCATGAATTACCACATAAGTGGCAGTACACTAAACATCGAAAGTGTGATAAGAGACTTAGGGACACAGGTAGACAGTGGTCTCACCTTCAATAACCACATCGCCACAACAGTCAGGAAATCCTTCTATGTGGCACACATCACTAAGGGCGTTTCATCCAGAAAAAAGGAGGTCATTGTCCCATTGTACTCATCCCTCATTAGACCCATTATAGAATACAATGCCCCATTTGGTATGTACCTCTCAAGACACCTGCAACAACTGGAAAGGCCGCATAAATACCTCACTAAAAGAATCACAGGCCTAAAGCAGATGCCCTATGCTGACTGCCTTAAAAAACTCCAGCTATACTCTATCGCATATCGTCTACTCAGAGGCGATCTCTGCTTAACATACAAGGCCATGTCAAACCCAGAGCTGTTGGACATGCTACACTTAAAGAAATCCCAATCCCTCAGAGCCACATGCTCCAGGTATCTAAACCTTGTCATCACAATAATCAAAACATGCTGGAAGGATAGGTTCCTGATCCAGAGACTTCCCAGAC
Source organism: Protopterus annectens (assembly GCF_019279795.1). Classification (NCBI taxonomy): domain Eukaryota; kingdom Metazoa; phylum Chordata; order Ceratodontiformes; family Protopteridae; genus Protopterus; species Protopterus annectens. The sequence continues at coordinate 254,569,162 of NC_056746.1, read as the reverse complement.
TCTGGAATAGACTGCCCATACATGTCAAGCAGAGCATCTCTTTGGCCATCTTCAAAAGGTACCTTGACGATTGGATCGGAGAAAGGAAATTCACCCCGGGGATCACGTCAGTTGCCCTGCTAGACAGGGGTCCAGGTAGTAAATAGTGTAGAAATAAATAGCCAGGGAATTGTTATGGCTAGGCTTGTATAGGCCTTAGGGCCGATAACCTAGTACCAACCTATGAACCTATACTGGCAATAAGGGAATTTTTCTTTTAAGTCCTAGTCCTTCTCCCCGGATGAGGGATATACAACCAATGGCAGTGGGGGGCATTATGCATGAGAAGGCACGATGTCCCCTGGGTAAGGGATATACAGACCAAGTCAATGGGGGCACTATGCCTTTCTAATGCGCATGCATGCTTTTAGCTTCATAGGTTGATAGGTGACCACTAGACTAGCTGCCCTTGTGGATCATTTTCAGCCTAGTCAATTATGTCTTTAGTTAAAGATAACCATATGTAGTTACTAGCTCTATGTTTTTAGATTACCCATAGAACAGTGATTAATTCTAGATGAAATAGTGATTTTTAAGGAATATCAATTACTGTTTATAGGAGCCCTATTGTAGGAAAAGCTTTTAGGTGCTGCCTCTGTGCATACGTAGTACAGGGGACATTTCTGGTGTAAATTTCCTCTCTCATCCACAGATCCAGGGTATGCTTGAATAGGAACAGGGATGAAATTTGTTTTATGTGGACAGACAGTCTGTTCCAGAGTAGTGGTAACCTCTGGAAGATGCACCTGTCTCTCAACACCATTCTGTTAAGTTACAAATTAGGTTTAGGGGGTCCCTGAAATCAGTATTTCTGATACCAAGTGACTTGTGGATGTGCAGTAGGTCCATCACTATATGGGTCAGAGGATGCCTTATAAGCCAGACACAGGTCCACTCTCAGCAGTCTGTAGGATACTGAATACAGTGACAGTACTTTCATGTGGTCTGTGTAGGATTTCTGTTTTAAGCCCTGTATTCTCTTAAAAAGGTGCTTGGTATGACATCTGGACAGAGGAAGGATGACAAGGAGACATGGGGGTGGAATGAGGAAGTACAGGAGAGTATACAGAGAAAGAAGTTGGCAAAGAAGAAGTGGGACTGTCAGAGAGATGAAGAAAGTAGACAGGAGTATAAGGAGATGAAGTGCATGGCAAAGAGAGAGGTGGTGAAGGCTAAGGATAAGGCATATGAAGAGTTGTATGAAAGGTTGGACACTAAGGAGGGAGAAAAGGACCTGTACCAATTGGCTAGACAGAGGGACCGAGCTAGGAAAGATGTGCAGCAGGTAAAGGTGATAAAGGATAATGAGGGAAACATACTCACAAGCGAGGAGAGTGTGTTGAGGAGATGGAAAGAGTACTTTGAGGGGTTGATGAGTGAAGAGAATGAGAGGGAGAGAAGGTTGGATGATATGGGGATAGTGAATCATGAAGTACAATGGATTAGCAAGGAGGAAGTAAGGATAGCTATGAAGAGGATGAAGAATGGAAAGGCTGTTGGTCCAGATGACACACCTGTGGAAGCAGGGAGGTGTTTACGTGAAATGGCAGTGGAGTTTTTAACCAGATTGTTTAATGAAATCTTGGAAAGTGAGAGGATGCCCGAGGAATGGAGAAAAAGTGTTTTGGTACCGATTTTTAAGAATAAGGGTGATGTGCACAGCTGTAGTAACTACAGAGGGATTAAATTGATCAGTCACAGCATGACTTTATGGGAAAGAGTAGTAGAAGCTAGGTTAAGAAGGGATGTAATGATTAGTGATCAGCAGTATGGTTTCATGCTGGGAAAGTGCACTACAGATGTGATGTTTGCTCTGAGAGTGTTGATGGAGAAGTACAGAGAAGGTCAGAAGGAGTTGCATTGTGTTTTTGTAAACTTAGAGAAAGCATATGATAGGGTGCCTAGAGAGGAGTTGTGGTATTGTATGAGGAAGTCAGGAGTGTCAGAGAAGTATGTAAGAGTGGTACAGGATATGTACGAGGGTAGTGTGACAGCGGTGAGGTCTGAGGTGGGAGTGACAGATGCATTTAAGGTGGAGGTGGGGTTACATCAAGGATCAGCTCTGAGCCCTTTCTTATTTGCAATGGTGATGGACAGGTTGACAGACGAGATCAGACAGGAGTCCCCGTGGACTGTGATGTTTGCAGATGACATTGTGATGTGTAGTGAGAGTAGGGAATAGGTGGAGGTGACACTGGAGGGATGGAGATATGCTCTAGAGAGAAGAGGAATGAAGGTCAGCAGGACTAAGACAGAATATATGTGTGTGAATGAGAGGGAGGATAGAGGAATAGTAAGGATACAAGGAGTAGAGGTGGCGAAGGTGGATGAGTTTAAATACTTGGGATCAATAGTTCAGAGTAACAGTGAGTGTGGAAGAGAGGTGAAAAAGAGAGTACAGGCAGGATAGAGTGGATGGAGAAGAGTGTCAGGAGTGATTTGTGCCAGACGAGTACCAGTAAGAGTGAAAGAGAAGGTCTACAAGACGGTAGTGAGCCCAGCTATGTTATATGGGTTGGAGACAGTGGCATTGACAAAAAGGCCGGAGTTTGAGCTGGATGTGGCAGAGTTAAAGAAGTTAGGATTTGCACTGGGTGTGACAAGGGTGGACAGGATTAGGAATAAGTATATTAGAGGGTCAGCCCAGGTTGGAAGGTTTGAAGACAAAGTCAGAGAGGCAAGATTATATTGGTTTGGACATGTGCTGAGGAGGGATGCTGAGTATATTGGGAAAAAGATGCTAAGGATGAAGCTACCAGGTAACAGGAAAAGAGGAAGGCCTAAGATAAGGTTTATGGATGTGGTGAAAGAGGACATGCAAGTGGTTGGTGTGACAGAGCAAGATGCAGAGGACAGGAAGAAATGGAAACAGATGATCCGCTGTGGCGATCCCTAACAGGAACAGCTGAAAGAAGATGATGATTCTCTTTGTGAGGAACCTCTATGGGCATTCAAGTTGTTGTACATGCCTGGTGAGATACATGCCAAATGGGGGATTGCTCTCAAATGACTGGCCTGATGAGTGCAGAGTAAAGGGGCCAATAACATCCTTGGACCTGGAGGCTATCCCTTTGCTTATATGCTGTGTAATATAGAAGGACATTTTTACTACTGTGAACACAAGTTGGTCAAATATAAGGTTACATTCCACAAATTCTGAACTACAAGTTTGTCTCTTAGTGGCATATAGTCAATGTGTAGTGAGATTCCAAAAAGTTACAATAATGCACTTTTTAGGTTCACAGGTTCATAGGTATATAGTAGGCTAATGACAACCAGGGCCTTTATAAGCCTAACCGTGCAACCCAGCCTAATTGCATCCCCTTGCAACATGTACATTTATATCGGAGGAGAATAACTGTTAAGATGGGTATGTTAGTTAGGAGGGGTGTGTTAGTTAGGAGGTTACTAAAAAGTTATATGGAGGGCTTAGTTAGGGAATGTTTACTAATGGCATCTGTCTATAGTAGACATTGGGTGCTAGCAGTAGATCAATTTAGGATTATCCATCAAATGTAGTTAGGGAATGTTAACTGTCAGCGTCTGTCTATCAGAAGCATGGATACTAGCCCAGGGATGAATTTATGTCTTCCCATATAATGGTTAAGGTTATGTTTGAATAGGGTTAGGGAGGGAGTCTGCTCAACATGGATGGATAGCCTATTCCAGGGCATGGAGAGCCTTTGAGGCATATATCTGTCTCGCTAGCATGTTCTACTTATGTCACAAGGAAAGTTCAAATCCCGGAATTTAGCATTTCTGATGCTGTTCATTTTGTGGATATGCAAACGCTTCATAAAGGCTGGATCTAAGGATGCCTCATATGCCAAGCACAGATCACCTATCGACAAGGGTGACCTTAGGAGACTAAATATAGAGACATGGATATAAGACGATCTGTATAGGACAATATGTTAATACCCTGGATTCTGTTAGTGAAGAATCTGTGTTGGCATTCCAACATTAGCATATGCCTAGTCAGGTACATACTGAATAGGGTGTTGTACTCAATGAAATATCTGATAAAGGCCAAATAGAGTGGTATTACAACTTCCATGGACCTAGATGCCATTCCATTACTTATAAGTTGGGAAACATAGAATGATTTTCTTACTGTCTCAGTTACTTGTTGGTCAAAGGCCAGATTATGGTCTACATATATTCCAGGATCTCTAACTACTGGGTCAGCACTTAGAGGTGTTTTATTAATTGAATAATTTGTCAGGGTGGATGTTTTCCTAAAAGGCACTATAATACACTTTTTTGACAACAGTCACTTCTCTGCTTTAGACCCTCTTTCAGGACATTAGCATCATAGTGGAGTTTGTGATAGCTCCCATTTTGCAGTGACCTGCGAACTTAGTGAACCAGATGCCCTTGACATTAGCCTTGACCTTGAAGAAAAAGATGCCAAACAGGAGTTGGCCCAGCCGTGGAGTACTGTGGTACTCCGCTAGTTACCTGCCTCTTGGCGGAGGTGGTCTCACCCGTTTTGACTTCTTAGGTCCTATCATTAAGCCAGATGGCAATCCAGTGAGTTATGTATTGTCAACAATATCTGAGTGGGGTACTGTATTGAACACCTTAGCCAGGTCTAGGTAGACAGTATGCACTGTTTTCCCTTCACTGATTGCCTTAGTTTCCTTCTCAAAGAATTCTTCCAAGTTAAGTAGGTATGACATTCCTTTGACAAAACCAAACTGGGATGGGGCAAGTTTCTGCAGGTTTCCACTGTCTTTGTTGATCATTTCCATGACAATTTGTTCCATGGCTTTGCATATTAGACTAGTTACTGTGATGGGTCTGAATTTTCTGGGGTTGTTTGATGTTCCACCCTTGTGCAGGGTGATAACTGTTGCCATTCTCCATTCACTTGGTACAGACCCTGTTTTGAGGCTGTAGTTGAAAAATGACTCAAGTGGCCCTGATAGGTGATGTTTCAGTCTATTTAGGTGGCAAGCTGGAGTATTGCTGGGCACCACTGAGACTGCGTTTTGCAGGGATTTTATGAGGGGTGGCAGGGGGAATTTGAGCTGAATTTGTTGGAAAGCACACTCATAATGTCAATCTGCTCAGTGAAGGTAGTACCATTTACTACCAATTCTGCACATTGTTGTGTGTTACCTTTGAGGTTTCATACATAGTTGTAGAAGTCCTTGTGGTTATCTTTATCCTGAGAAGCTAACTTGACCTCATAATTAGCCTTGCTGTATTTAATCAGTTCTCCTAGTTTCCTGTTTAGTTTAATTAGTGAGCTATTGTCATTATTAGTTGCTCTTTATGACCTGGGCCACGACTTTTTCCTTATTATATACCCTGTTAAGATTAAGATTCCACTAGGGTGGTTTGTTTTTAGGGTTTGTTTTGGGCTGCAGGTACTGTAGCCTCAGTGCAGCTATTTACATGTTTGGACAGTGTTTCTGTGAATAATTCTGCATAGGCTGTTGTGAACTCTGGGTTAGGCGGAGTATTGAATTTTGACAAACTGTCACTAAATAGGATTCATTTTGCTTTACGTTTCCTAAATGTAAGAGGTTTGATATTTTTTTTTCAGTTGATTTTTATGCTGAATGAGACAACTTTGTGATCTGTCCTTACCAGTTAGGATGTGACATATATGTGTGTGTGTGTGTGTGTGTGTGTGTGTGTGTGTGTGTGTGTGTGTGTGTGTGTGTGTGTGTGTGTGTGTGTGTGTGTGTGGGTGGGGGTGGTGCAACTCTCTCCCATACTGGTGATAACTAGGTCCAGTATGTTTGAACCTATTGAAGTGTGTACTAACTGATGAAGGACTTTTGTGTTAATAAAGTCCAGAAAAAGTTATGGCTGCAAGTTGGAGACAGTGTATGTTTCTTAGTCTATAGTTTTAATCAATGGCTCTAGCACCAGTTATTTGTTTGGGACAAGCCTTCCTGCTGAATGGCTGAGTCATTTGGGGATTAAATGACTGTTCCTAACATGCAGTCATCCACAAACTTTGTCAGTCAGAGACCTTTGGTGTTTGCCTTTATTTCAGAGAATTAGGTGCCAAACAGTACAGTCCCAGTATCAGCCCTGTGAAACTCAAGTGGTGACTGGTAACTTTGTGGAGGTAGTTTTCCTTATCCTGACATCTTGAATTCTATCTGTGAGCCAGTTGGAAATATAGCAGGTAATGTAAGAGTTTATTCCCAAATGGGTAAATTAATCCACTGTGCCTGAGTGAGGTATTGTGTCAAAAGCTTTGACCAATTAAAGCAGGTGGTATGAACCATCTTGCCTTTAACCATTGCTTTGTTGACCTTTTCAAAGATGTCTATTAGACTGAGTAAGCAAGATCTGCCTTTGACGAACTCAACCTGGGATGGCTCCTGTGTTTGGAGGTTCCCTATGTCCTTATCGATTAATTCCATGAAGAATCTTTCAATGGCCCTACAAATGAGGCTAGTTAGGTTTATTGATCAGTAATTGTTTGGGTCAGTAGATTGCCCTCCCTTGTGTAAGAGTATGACTATTGCTGTCCTCTATTTGCTTGGTACAAAGCCTGTGTCTGAGGTTAAACAGCACTGTTAGGGGCACAGACAAATAATGTTTCATGCTATTTAAGATAACAATCTGGGATATTGTCAGGGTCCATTGATGCAGTATTTTTGGACTTGGACAACAAGTTCAGGATAGGTCTTGTGTGATGTCATTGGGGGTATTAGTTGCTGGGGCATCTTGTGAGAAAATAGGGAGTGAAAGAGGGTGAAGATGTAGCTGACTTTACCATCTAGTAAATTTGCTATGTCTTCAGCTTCATTGCCCATAATGTAGTTCACAATCAGCTCAGCATATTGCTGTGTATAGCTCTTGATGTTGTGAACATAGCTAAAGAAGGCTTTATGGTTGTCCTTTGCATGGGTGCCTATCTTTGCCTCAAACTTGGCTTTGGTTGTTTTGATTAAACTCCTGAGTTGCTTACTTATTTTAATGATGATGGATCTAGCCTGCTGTGGGTTACTCTTGTGATAACTGGCAACAATTCTCTTCCTTTTATTATATATGTTGCGGTTCCATCAGGGAGGTTTATTTTTGGGACTAGCCCAACTTTTTTTTCATACAGGGTACAGCTGCTTTTATTCAGCTGTTGAAATGCTGGTACAACTTAGAGGTGTACATGTCCACGTACTCAGCAGAGTTTAATGTGTGCCTGTTAGGGGAGTTAACATGCTAACTGCTTGGTGAGCTGAATGCAAACTACAGAGCCATCTACAAATGTTGCCACCCCTCTTACAAACAAGTGTGAATAGGATGACCCTATTCTACTTCCCCTGCATAGACAGCCACACCCATCCTCCCTACATAAGCATATGGATTCATCAGTGAAATATTAAGTTCTGCAAGTGATTCCTTTCTCAAAGTAAGACATCTTAGGTAGTGTCCCTGTAATCTCTTTTTTTTCTCTTCATAGTTTTCATATTTATTACAGGGTAACTGCAATTTTCAACTCTGAAAGACTGTGCTTTTAAAAGAGAGGAGCAGAAAAGGGAAGAAGCTTGAGCTGGTTTTAGCTTCAGATGCAATCATTTTGATTTTTGTTTTTTTGTTCCTATTAAAGTGAACTTGTTTATATTTGCATTGATTACATATTAAGAACTTGGTGGGTTTACAAATTAGATTTTTTGTTTGCTTTACAGCTACTCACAGTTGGTGAAGATTTACAATTCTAATGCGTTACACAGTTGATTTCAAAACTGAGAGTTATAGGCCTTTCAGACTTTCTTCCTGATATAATTGGTATAGAGCAATGAACACGTAATTTAAAGCACATTATTTCAGACTTTCTTCATGATATATAATTTTTATAGAGCAATGAACACATTTTAAAGCATATTTTTTTTTCAGATTTGTCTGCCTTACAAAGCAGTTCACTGTATAGTGATTTAGATTTATACACATTGTAAATTTATTTTTTTGATTTAGTTAGTACACAAAATGTGAAAAGGTGAATTATTCAAGCCTACTATTGTTAGTGCTTATAGCATGTTTAAGTCTCTCTCTCTCTCTCTCTGTATGTGTGTGTGTGTGTGAGTATAGAGAGAGAGTACATTGAACTATGTTGAAATGTAGGTTCAGGAATTTCCCCGCCCCATCATTGTGCTGAGTTGTGCTGCTGTGAAATTTAATGATACAAAGTCATGCACATTACCCTGGAATGTGTATGTCAGTGAATAATTCCACTGAGCAGCTAAAACACCTGCACAGTGGTGCGGAAACTACTAGGAAGACCACACACTGACAGAGACGTCCCCCAAACAGATAAGGCACACTCACATACCCAGACATACCCCCTCCCACACACACACATTAGGCATTCATGCACTAACACCCACTGACCTGTTTGCACTCTGTCCACATATTCACACACAAAGTGGCACACAGCAGCTCTTCTCTGGCCTGTGCAGATTCACATCACTGAACTCCAAAGGTGTGCAGGACAAAATTGCTGCGTCCTGGTGCTGCACAAAACACATGTAGCACAATCATCTTTCCGTCCCATACTGTGCAAGTTTCCTAATAGGGCAGTGCAGTGGGAAGCATCTTAACACTGACTTTGCCCACAGCGTACCGCAATTGCACACAGTGGTACAAATGTCATTGAATGGAACTGCGTAGCACTGCTTATAGGCAGCAAGGGTGGAGATGTAGGAATCAAGACAGTCTTGTGAAGTATGCAGTACAGCTTTTGATCAAAAATACTCCAGTTTATTTATTTAATTGGGCACTTTCAAGGTTAAACTGAGGCAAGGTTTTTATATATGGACAGCCTCCTGAATGTTTTTTCCTGTAGTTGCATTAGTTTATTTTAGCTTCAATAGAATTTGGTCTGCTTTTCTGGTAATGAAGTTTTCTGACTGGCTACTTGCAGTTAATCAGTCAATGTCTTCTTATGAGTTAATTATTTTATCATATTGTTTTCTTTCTAATAAGAATATATTGCACTGCTAGGAGACTGATTTCAGTGGGCAGTGTTGTCCTGGGGGATTGCGGCTTTCCTGTGTGCAGTATATAAAGTTACTTTTTTCTTTTTGCATTGTAGTAAATATTTAATGTCTCTGTTTCATTTTATTATTCTTTCTTTTATTTTACAGCTTTTAAGTAAGTTAAAGACAGATTTGAATTTGAAGGATTGTTTTAGGGGAACTAGTGTATTTTTGAGGGGTATTAGTGTGTGTATGTGTATTATTGTATGCAATATGTGTAAAATTACTTTTTACAATGAATAGGCGGCCACGGTGGTGCAGCGGTTAGCGTTGCCAATAGTTGGGCCAGTGTCTGTGAGGCCTGATGCAGCTAGAATGATGAATAGACAGTTGCAGAAGAGATTTAATGCAAAAAATATGAAAGGTTATATACATCTTGGTTTGGGAAACCTTAGAAAATACACATTCATAAAGATGTCTTGGAAAAAAACATTATGACAAACAGGACATGAGCGTTTTAATCAATTGAAAGTTGAATGGTGCCGAGCAGTGTGAAAGGACTTTTCCCTAGGAGGCTGAGTGCAGATCATGGAGAGGAGATTCTAGTAATACTGCAATGATGTAGCTATAAAACATTACTAAAGTCATATCTGAAGCATTTTACCCACTGCCAGCTGCCAAACAACTGACACAAAATTACACTAATAGAAAGTGTGCAATGCAGGTTACCAAAGCTGTGATAAGAAAAAAAGACACTGGTATGGGGGGAAATACTTAACTAGCTAGGAATTAATGCACTAGGCTACAGAAAATAAAGGGTGATATGATGTAGACACAACTGACTACCCTGTGACACCAGATATGAATAGAGTCGAAAAGGAATGGCAGATGGAGATGAATGGTACAGTATAAGGGGTATAACGTGCTGGAGCATGTTTAAAGGCAAACTAAAGGAAATATTACATCACAGGCAGTGCAGGAATAGTGCATTTGAAAGCGCTACCAGAGGCAGTGGTATTAAATATGTCTGCAGAGGTAGTCACTGAAGAATATTACAGTGGGGAAGGAGGTGGGCAGTTACTATAAGGCTTTAATGGACTTGTTAGATGATCATTTACTTATGGGGCTGTCACAGACTCATCAGACTATGACTACCATCCATCAGCATAATCATATAACAAACATGCATGCCTAAGGTACAGAATAAAACAAGAAGGAGCTGGTCAATCCCATGGACACAAAATCCAAACTTTGTCTAGAAAGGGTCTAGACATGACATCTTGTTCCTCAAAGATGAGCACTTTGTTGAAATGCTTTTTCACTACATAAGGCTGCTGCCATCAAAGTATGCAAATACTGAGCTGATTATGCTAAGTTTAGAGGTGTATGTAGGAGAACCCCCCCCCAAAAAAGTATGGTTTCAAAACCTTTGTTAATCCTTGAAGTATTAAATGTTAGCTGCAGTTGTCCATCCATCTTTCTAGCCTCATATAAAGCCATGCAGAGGAAGGATGACAACATTCATCAGCTGAGATTCTCTTCCTGCCAATGTGCATACAAAGCACACAAGGCATTTATTTCAGTCCGAATATATAAACCGAATCCTCTGCATAACATCCAGAATAGTGATCACTCCTTAGAAACTGAACTGAGTCATGCTTTATCCAAGTGAATACTTTCCAAGGGCCATAACTTTAATCCTTGGAATAAAGACCTACAAGCTAGAATATGGAATAGTATGCTGTCCCAGGGTGCAGAATTTCAGGGTAATTTTGCCTACTCAGAGATAAAGTGATCTCAGTATTTGTATATACAAATAGCACTGGTGTGCATGGTGCAGCCCCTACCCCATAATGGGGAGTATAGAACAGCACCTCCAACTTAGCAAAAACACTGATCTTTTTTCAGTGTCAGGAATCTTATGTAGGGTCTCACACTTCTGGTAAGCAACTGATTAATTACATAATTTCAAACACCCATGTTGTGTCTTTTGGCTTTTCCCAGTTAGGGGTTGCCACAGCGGAACTCCGGTCCGCTAATGATTGGCAGTGGATTTTTACGTGACGAATTGCCAGCCCTGATGCACAACCTTCAACGAAGGTACGCCCATTCATGCATGTCTCCACACAGAAGATACTCTAACTGAGAATCGAACAGGACAACGTCTTACTGTGAGGCAAAAACACCCATAAATAATCAAAATTAGTATAAGATGCAATAATGTGCAAAAATATGAGCATATGTTATCTGTGCAAGCCAAAAAGCACCCTCCCTGTTAACACTGATGTATTTTTGTTGCTTTCTGATGCACAGTTCATGTAGCATGAATACACTTGAAGCTGTAGCCATGGTTTAATACAGTCATGCTTCCTAGCAATGGATATAAAAAGTATCTCAAGCTTTATGACAAAACATTAAAAAAATACATTTGGAGTCCGTACATAATAAGGCAACATGCAGACAGGGTTTGCTGTGTAAGCAAAGAAAGAAGGGAAAAGGTAGCGGTAACACTGCTGTGTAAAATGAAAACAGTCTAATAAATACAGATTGAAAAGGTGCAATCAAAAGTAAATGTTAATGAAGCGGAGCTCAATAGTGTTTTAAAAAGGGAGATTATCATTTGATACTTTACTGAAAGTGTTTTTGCAGAAAACAAAAGAACCTAACTCTTGCAAATTGGTAATGACACAACCTCAGGCAATACTATTCCACTTTTCTCTTACAGAGGAGCAATCTTTTCTGCATATAATAAACCCATTTCAAAAATCTGTTCCTCTTGTGGGAATATAGCTGGGTTGTCTTTTTGCAGTGCGTTTACCACATAAGCATAGCTAGCTGGTAGAACACCCATTGCTGCTACATCAGATGGTACAAGTAAGAAATGGACTGACCACATGTTTGCTAATGTCATTCTGAAAATGAGGAAGAGCATTCCTTTCATACCCAGAGCAAATACCTACATATTTATATGAGCATACCTTTTCACTGTCCATGAGCTTGCGGAAAGTCCATGATTTTGGGCTATATATTTCCCATGTCCCTGTAAATTTGTTATGATTTTCTGGTAAATAACTGAGGATTACTATTAGTCATTATTGCCAGACATTAGAATTACTGTTCAAAAATGTATGCTGATACAAAAACTTGTGTTATTAACTTTTTAAGTGAATTATTGAGGAAATAAGTTGAAGTTATGTATATGAGGTGCCAAGTTGCCAGACCCCACATCACATCATCATAGATGGTACAGGACATGTCAGAAGATGTGGATAGAAAAAAACAACAAAACAAAAGCAACAATGCCAATAAACAGTTCTGTGTGTTTGCTCAAGAATTATGGACAAATCCAAAAATAATTGGGGGACAAAAGCCCAAAATCTAGGAGAAGTTATATATAGTACACCAATTTAATTTATTTATGAAGTTAAGAGAATAGCAAGTTTTGCATCAACATGCATTTTCTGAAGAATGAGAAGAATTAAACTCTAATGGCTGACTGTAATCTTCAAATCAAACCTTTCCTGAGTGACAGGCAAAAATATAAGGCTAAATCAGGGATGTTCAGCAAAACAGGGGCAACTGATTGCTATGGTGGTGAATCTATGTCTGGTAGTGCAAAAGGCTAAAGCTATGAGCTGTTATTGAGCTGCTTTCTATGCCCATGCTACATGGTTTGGTTCCTTCCACTTGCATTTGCCAACTGTGTGACTCTTGAGTATGCCACTTAGCAAGGCAGTCCTGGGTTGCCCCTGAAAGTGGTTATCATGTCCAGTGGGGTTACCTAAAAAACGCATATGCTAAAAAGTTCTGTTCAACTTACATTTATGTGTAGTGATTTTTACATAGTCAGAAAATAATTCCTACCTTTATACTTGGTGACAACAGCAGAGTTTACACTGAGAGGCTCTTGGAAGGATACTTGCAAGCTGGTGCTGTCAGTGACAAAAAGATGGACATTTGTAGGAGGGTCTGGTGTCCCTGCAAATGAGGAAATCAGAGTTACATCACACATCAAATATACCAGACATGTGAAATCTAAAAGTACCAGAGGTTGAAATCCAATAAAAAGTCATAAACAGACATAATGCCTTCCCTGTTAAACAGCAGCATAACAGTATGCCAGATGTCAGGCACTGACTTCATGCAGGTTTTGAACTAAGTCTCTCATACCTAGTCATAGTCCCAATGCCAAATACTGCTCAGTACTGTCAGCAACAGTTATTCAAAACTAGCCTCAGTTCCAAATCCAAATATTGATAGTCATTCTGATCCAGCTACAGTCAAACATACAAAACTATGCGGTAATTGTAATAGTATTCACTTAAACTCACTTACAAAGCCAAACAAATCCAGCATCAGTCCTAAACCCAAAACACTATTAGCATCACTATTATTCCCTCAAACCTAGCCTCAGAGACCAAAGCACATAATATTCATTCAAACTGAGTCATAGTCCCAGGTAAAAACCTATGAAGTAACTTCAGTAACATTCAGTAAAACCCATTCCCATTCCCATTCCTAGTGCCAGCAACAAGCACTGTGAAGCAAACTCACTTAAATTTTCTCAGACCCATTCCCAAACCTAACTCAAACACTGCATGTTAATGTAAATAATATTTACTCAATCCTTGTCTCAGTGAGAGACTCAAATACTGTACAAGACTCTTGTTAATAGTGACTCTCATCCACCCTCAGTCCAAGACTCAAACACTGAGCAATAACCTCATGGATATTGACTCAGGCTTAAGTCTTTATCCATACGCAAACACTGTTTGAGTAATCTAACAATTTTACAAGCAAATACTGTTTGTGAAATGAATTCCTGCTTTGGAAGTACACTTGAATGGTCCCAACAGATGGAATATAAAGCATTTACCCAGGGTAAAGTGGGGTGGTGGCAAGCTTAACCTTAAAGGGATCTTCACCAGTGCACTTCCTTAACTACTATAACCTCCTTCAAGGCTGCACAACCTTTGGACAATTTATAAAATTTCCATTGTCAAAGCTGTTTGATTGCTTCTGAGGTATCAACTATACAAACAGAAACCCATGTAAACATAAATTAAAACACTGGATCACAACCTTACTAACGCATCTTCTAAGTTAACCTCACTTCAAGCCTAAAATATGTGTGACAGCCTCAGAAGCAGTCACATAAACAAATCCTCAGTTCCTAACCCAGTGCACTGATATGAATGATTATTAGTTAGTCACTAGAGCTAATGTCACTGACTGTCATTTTTGTACCTCAAAATGGCATTCTCCATCAAAGGAAGGAAAAAATGAAAGAAAGGGAGAGAAAGAAAAAAGAATGAAAGAAAAGTAAGACAGAGACTCTTGTGTCTATTCAACCTCCAAAAGAAATGGAAAAGATTGTATGTGTTCTGTTCCAAAATCACCACATTTAATGAAAACAGGAATTTCCTGTTTGCAGCCAATTTAGTTTCAGGTTGCTAGGCTCAGCAAGCTATGTTTCCTCAAGCCTGCCTTTCTGGAAAAAAAAAGTAGATTCCTAAATAATACCGTAGACCGAACCTTGGTCCCCAAACCCAATACTTCTCTATAACTTTAACAACCATTCAAACTTAGCTTCATTTTTCAAAGCCCAACACTAGAAAGCCAGATTATTGATCATCTTTCAAGACAAATCTCAGAAGTAAATGATAACACTGTTCAGTAAAAGAAGTGGCAGCCTCACAAACATAACCACAGTCCTACATATCAACACTGAATAGCAAGTTCACTACCGGGTTTATAACCCAATTGCTGTCCTATGCAAAAACATTTTTAAATTGCAATGCTGAACAGCAAACTAAATGTCTCATGATCTGTATATAGTCCTAAATCTCATCACTGTCTTCTGAACAGCCCTCAAGGAGAACAGCAACACCCACAAAGAATATTATATTTATAAGGTAGCAGAAACTATGGCAAGACAGGAATGGAAAAAGGAGATTTTACCAAAAGAGATTACTGAATTAGGGATATACAAAACAGGCAGAAGGCAAATGGAATTTACTGGAGAAAATTAGCAAAGGATCAATGTACTGTGAGCAAATAGCTAAGGAGGGAACGATAATAGAGTGGAATGGGGCCAGGCAAAAGCTTGGACTGCAGTTTAGAGACTGCATTTCATATCAAGGATTGGCTACAGAGTATTGGCAAAGCAAAAATGACAAGGGAATGCTAAGTAAAAGTTCAGTTCTGGTTAAAGAACAGAAGCTGTTGTTAAAAATGGATAATTAGTAGGGTATAAAAAAATATCCGATAACTATAAGAATTAATCCAAACAGGTTAGAAAACATTGGGAAAAGAGACTGAAAATGCAATTTAAAAAGACACATTGGGAGGAAATCTGCATGGGCCCTCAAATATGTAACAAAGTCTAGAAAATTTAAGTTAAGATTTAAGGTTTTTCCATGGAATTATCTGCCTTGGTATTTTCTATGCCTGGCATGTCTTCACAAACTTTTTCTTTAAGTAGACAGCAAATGATTGAGGTACGACATGACAGGCACAGGTAATTAGGAACATATTTTTTTTGGAATGTAACAAGTTGGTAGATTTTAAAAATGGACTAAAATCATTCAACCATGCCAGGATCCCTCATTCCTAATGTCTTTCCTCCATTATGCCACTAACCATTTCCTCAAATGAAATTTATCCTCTAGGATATGGTATATGAAGACATGGCCACCTATCAAAACAAAGACACAGCATAGCAAAACTCTGCATCTCGCACTTTCCATAAAATCAGTACCCTCCTTTACTGATGCAGATGACACCTATGCCATTAACATAATGGCTCTGTACATCTCACCAAAATAACAACATCAATGTTATTACATTAGAGTACATTCTCTCCAGGACATCTCATAATATCCAAACTGAAACATTCATTCTTGGAGACATACCTCACAGCTCTCCCTAACTTTGAATCAAATTTTAGCTCTGTCCCTCTTAATTCCTTATAAAAATGGTAACCTTTGGAGAAAAGCTCACAAATTAGCCTTAGTAAATAATGACAATAATTAGAAGTGCAGACTTCTTTTACTTCAGAAAATGTACATTAACTCCTACTCTCTTACTCTGTCACCATCTTGAGTCCCTGCTTATTTCATGATTTGTCCCTCATTCAGTTGCAGGATATGCTTGGAGATGCAAATATCCACTGGCCTACTAACTCTGACTCTCCCTCCCCTACATCCTACCAACTTTTGCAAGTTTACCCAACTCATTCATAACCTTACCTGGTATAATAAAACAAGTAGCATTTTTTCTACTAAACACACCCAGAAAATATATTTCAATCAGATGTACTATCTGATTTTCTAGTGACCATTTCCTAAACCCATTCTATCCACACTCTTTCTAAACTTGGCAAATTTACTATTTATAACTTAGCCAGAAAACTTTCCACATACCCTTAGATCCTACAACTAGAATCATTTAATGTGTCTTCTCTTACACAAAGCCGCAAAGCTGTGCCATACTTCATAGGTTCATAGGTAAGTACTAGGCTAAGTGTTCTTGCAGGCCATTTTATGCCTGGCCATTTTCTCTTTTTGTGCTCAAAATAATCTATCCCATTTGGTTATAGATTAACCTTTCCTATCCCATAGTCAATAATTATGTATTACCCCTAATAAGAATAATTTCAACAACTCCTGAGTATATAAACTATCATGGTCCAATCAGAAAGAAAAGAGTCAAAACTTCTACGACCTCATGTTGCCTATCTATAAAACAACTAATCAGGCAAAACGACAAAATCTAGCACAACTGGCAATCTACCAGAACCACTGCCAGCTATCAACTATCATCACCTCTGTAATATCACTAATGCCCAAGTAGAATGTGGCAAAAAATTCAAATCCCAAGAAGAATTTGATTTTAAATTGCATAAATTATTTCGGTACATGATATCTAAACTCCTCAAGCTTGGTAAACCTTCATAACCAAATCTCTCACTCACTGAAACAAGCTACAATGTGGCAATGTGGCATGCACTTTGAACTCTCACTTTATCAGCATATCTTTCTCAAAACATAATCTAAACTATAGCAAATATTTAGCATCCATCATTTGTAACACGACACAACCATTCATTTCCAACTAATTCCTACTTCTACTTTCAGACATCTCTGCAACTGAAAACCACAACCCTTGCTCCAGATACTCTTCTGCATGAGTACCTAACAGTAGCAGCAAGGGCAATGGCCTATCCTGTATCAGTCCTAATCAACAGATCCATCCAGGAATCCATCTGCCCTGAAACCTTAAAAAATCCTATATACTACCCATCCATAAAAGTGGCCCTTCACCTTCCCAACACTGATCTTGTCCTTTCTATGGTACTGATACTGCCCTCTTATTCTTTCTAGATTTAAACTGACCACCTGATGAATACCTTCTAAAGTTTAGGACCCTTCATATGAAATCAACTTCCTACAGATATAAAAACCTTACAACTATAAAAACATTCAAACAAACATCTATGTTAAGCAATATTTTCAGAAAGAAACTAAGTGCACTTGCTTCACAGCCACTGACTAATGTCGACAGATTATTGAGGTAAGTTGTCATCATCATGATCATCATTATCCCCCTTTTTCCCATTTTTCTACATGGGGTTTGGGTGTCGTATCAACTGTCACCATTTATCTGTCTATTTAAAGCTTTCTCCAGCACTCAGTTTGCCCCAATCTGACTGGTGCAGGTCATCTCTCACACAGTCCATCCACTTCTTTGCTGGATGCCATTGTGTACTCTTGCCTTCTTCTTGTCTGCCCAACTCTTGCTCACCAGAGTGACTTCTGCTTTTCTGCACATGTGCCAAACCACCATAATTTGTTCTCTTTGACCTGTTCTGCAATTTGAGCTACTTTAGCTTCTGATCTTATGTCCTTATTTCTTTGCCTGTCCACAATGTGCATCCTGCCACCTATCTCAGGCACTTCATTTCCATCACCTCTAGCTTCCTCAGCTGTTCTGCATTTACTACCCAGGTTTCTGTATCATACAGCAGTACTGGTTGCACCACTGTTTTGTACACCTTACTTTTAGTTTCTTTGGCATTCTTCTATCATATACTATACCTGACACTCTATGCCAGTTGACTGCAGCCTCTCTGATTCTAGCTTTGACCTCTTCACTCAGACTTACCTTCTCCTCAATCACCCCTCCTGGATACTTGAAGCTGTTAATCTGTTCCTCTATTTTCCCTTCTATCTCAGTTCTCAGCTTCTCCTGATTTCCTCCATTTGCTGCCATCACAAATGACTTATCTATAGTCAGTTTTATCCCATGTGCCTTCAGTTTTCTAGTCCATTCCCCTATTTGTTGAAGTTCTTGTTCAGAGTCTGCTTGTAATGCCACATTGTCTGAATACAGCAACTTTGTTGATCTGTCCCCTCCGACCTGTTTGCTAATGTAGTCCATCACCAGTATAAACACCAGTAGACTCAGAGCTGACCCCTGATGCACATCTACTCCCACTGGAAACTCCTCCATGAGGCCGAACATTGTTTACACTTGAATTAATGGGTTCTTGTGCATAGCTTGCACTAATTCTACCAATGTTTCTGGGACTTTAAACCACTGCAGGACTGCCCAAATCAGTTTCTTGGGACCTTGTCATATCCCTTCTCCAAGTCTAGAAATCCCCAGTTGGACTCTTTCCTCATCTCTACCTTCTTTTTAACTATCTGTCTCACTGCAAACATCGAGTCATTTGTGCTGCATCCTGAACTGAATCTGAACTGCTCATTTCCCATCTTACTTTCTACTACTCTGTGCAGTCATTTATCATTCATCCTTTCCAGAACTTTCATGCAATGTGACAGGAGTCTGATACCTCTGTACTGCCTGCAGCTGTGAGTGTCCCCTTTGTTCTTGAACACTGGCACTAGTATACTTACTCTCCAGTCATCTGGGATGTGTCTTTCTCTCCACACAGTTATGAGTACCCTCAAGAGCCATTTCTCCCCTACCTTACCCAGTATCGTTATCACATCTACTGTGAATTCATCTGACCATGCTGGTTTCCCTGAATTCATTTTCCCAAGTTCTGTTCTTACTTCTTTTATGGTGGGCTCCTCCTATTCCCTCATTGTAGGCTGTGCCTGGACAGTACATCTTCTATGGGGTTTTCTTCATTGAAAAGCTGCTGGAAGTACTCCTTCCATCTGCCTTTGATCTCCTGCTGACTGATCATAAGGGATCCCAGCAACAACCTAATCAAGGGTGTCTGACTATCTTCTTTATCTTTCTATCTTTGCCTTGCTACCTGATATAGTTTCTTTGTGCCATCTATTGACTCATTATCGAGAAGGTAGTAGAGTGCCTTTAACACCTTGTTCTTTGCTACTGCAACTCCTTTCTTAGCTAGCCCGCCAGTATTCCTTCCTAGCTTAGTCTGTCCTTTCTGTCTCCCATTTTTCCTGCACTCTTTCTTTCTTTTGATGGCTTTCTGGACTTCAGCATTTCACCACCAGCTTTCCTTATGTTCCTTATTTCCATACCTGGCTTGACTGCATATCTGTTCTGTAGCCTATATACATGCTGCTTTGAGGCATTGCCATTCTTTGACAACTCCACTTATTTCCTCTTCTTACTGAGAGGTAAGAACCCCCTAAGTAATTCTTTGACTGTAGTGCTTTATTATCTCCAACTTCTGTCCAGGTCTTCTGCTCTAGAGTTTTTTTTAGAGTTTTCTCAGCTACAGCTGATTGTAACCAGTGGTTTTAATATATTTTTATATATTTTTTTTAGGATGATAGGACCGATAATAATACACAGGAAGGGAGATGTGAACAATTTATTGGGAAACAAAGAATGTATATATAACAGGCAGGCTTAATGCCAGTAATGATGCTAATAAATAAACATATTTTTTTTTCTAGTATTTTTTTAAATTAAATGTATATATATTATACATTATACATTTTACAACAAACAAGTAAAGAAAATAAAATAATTATGTAGTAATTTACATTAATAAACAAATTATTTAAAACATATAAAAATAACTTACTGCTTACTAGTTAATATTTAATATTTACATTTTTTAATTTTATATATATAACCGTGACAAGTTAGATGCATGGTTGAATATATTTATTCTTAGAATGAGAAGTTTTTTTAAGTATTTTAAACAGATATATTTTAAGTATTTTAATAGATATATTTTTGGAACATTGTATGATTTATTATTTACTTATTTATCATATATCAGGTTATACTCATGAATTAGGTTTGATATATATGAAATTCATACACAGGGAGTTTCTAAACAGAAGTGATATTTTTATATGTGCATTAGTTTCTGAAAAACTTTTTTGGTTTGTATTATAAGTGAGGCGTTGTGTTGCTAACTTAATTTAATCTAATTTAATTAAATGAATTAACGTAACTAAAGTAATAGGAAATGAATTTAATTAATGTAGACAACTGATTGGTTGCAGAAAGATTTGAACTATATAAAACTGAACAAGGTTTCTAAATGTTTTTTATCCTTTCTTAGCTAGCCCGCCAGTATTCCTTCCTAGCTTGGTCTGTCCTTTCTGTCTCCCATTTTTCCTGCACTCTTTCTTTCTTTTGATGGCTTTCTGGACTTCAGCATTTCACCACCAGCTTTCCTTATGTTCCTTATTTCCATACCTGGCTTGACTGCATATCTGTTCTGTAGCCTATATACATGCTGCTTTGAGGCATTGCCATTCTTTGATAACTCCACTTATTTCCTCTTCTTACTGAGGTACAAGAACCCTAAGTAATTTCTTGAACTGTAGTGCTTTATCTCCAGTCAACTGCCAGGTCTTCTGTCTCTATTGACTTTAGAGTTTTCTCTGACCACTGCTTACAGCTGATTGTGGCAACCAGTGGTTTATGCTTATATATTTTTTATAATTGATAGGATACCGGAGAATAATCACAAGGAAGGAGATGTGAACAATTTATTGGAAACAAAGGAATGTTTATGGCAACTCAGGCTTAATGCCAGTAATATGCCTGGTATAAATGAACATATTTCCATTTCTAGTATTTTAAAGAATAAATCATATTGTATATAACATATACATTTTACAACAAACAAGTAGAGCAAAGAATATATGTATAGTAATTACATTAGATAACACTATTATTTAATACATATAAAATATGCTTACTGTAACTTAGTTAATATTTAATATTTACATTTTATGTATTTATATATATGAAGAACTGTATAAGTTAGATGCATGGTTGAATATATTTATTCTTAGAATGAGAAGTTTTTTAAGTATTTTAAACAGATATATTTTAAGTATTTTAATAGATATATTTTTGGAATATTGTATGATTTATTATTTACTTATTTATCATATATCAGGTTATACTCATGAATTAGGTTTGATATATATGAAATTCATACACAGGGAGTTTCTAAACAGAAGTGATATTTTTATATGTGCATTAGTTTCGTTTGTATTATAAGTGAGGCGTTGTGTTGCTAACTTAATTTAATCTAATTTAATTAAATGAATTAACGTAACTAAAGTAATAGGAAATTAATTTAATTAATGTAGACAACTGATTGGTTGCAGAAAGATTTGAACTATATAAAACTGAACAAGGTTTCTAAATGTTTTTTATCCTTTCTTAGCTAGCCCGCCAGTATTCCTTCCTAGCTTGGTCTGTCCTTTCTGTCTCCCATTTTTCCTGCACTCTTTCTTTCTTTTGATGGCTTTCTGGACTTCAACATTTCACCACCAGCTTTCCTTATGTTCCTTATTTCCATACCTGGCTTGACTGCATATCTGTTCTGTAGCCTATATACATGCTGCTTTGAGGCATTGCCATTCTTTGACAACTCCACTTATTTCCTCTTCTTACTGAGGTATAAGAACCCTAAGTAATTTCTTGAACTGTAGTGCTTTATCTCCAGTCAACTGCCAGGTCTTCTGTCTCTATTGACTTTAGAGTTTTCTCTGACCACTGCTTACAGCTGATTGTGGCAACCAGTGGTTTATGCTTATATATTTTTTATAATTGATAGGATACCGGAGAATAATCACAAGGAAGGAGATGTGAACAATTTATTGGAAACAAAGGAATGTTTATGGCAACTCAGGCTTAATGCCAGTAATATGCCTGGTATAAATGAACATATTTCCATTTCTAGTATTTTAAAGAATAAATCATATTGTATATAACATATACATTTTACAACAAACAAGTAGAGCAAAGAATATATGTATAGTAATTACATTAGATAACACTATTATTTAATACATATAAAATATGCTTACTGTAACTTAGTTAATATTTAATATTTACATTTTATGTATTTATATATATGAAGAACTGTATAAGTTAGATGCATGGTTGAATATATTTATTCTTAGAATGAGAAGTTTTTTAAGTATTTTAAACAGATATATTTTAAGTATTTTAATAGATATATTTTTGGAACATTGTATGATTTATTATTTACTTATTTATCATATATCAGGTTATACTCATGAATTAGGTTTGATATATATGAAATTCATACACAGGGAGTTTCTAAACAGAAGTGATATTTTTATATGTGCATTAGTTTCTGAAAAACTTTTTTGGTTTGTATTATAAGTGAGGCATTGTGTTGCTAACTTAATTTAATCTAATTTAATTAAATGAATTAACGTAACTAAAGTAATAGGAAATGAATTTAATTAATGTAGACAACTGATTGGTTGCAGAAAGATTTGAACTATATAAAACTGAACAAGGTTTCTAAATGTTTTTTATCCTTTCTTAGCTAGCCCGCCAGTATTTCTTCCTAGCTTGGTCTGTCCTTTCTGTCTCCCATTTTTCCTGCACTCTTTCTTTCTTTTGATGGCTTTCTGGACTTCAGCATTTCACCACCAGCTTTCCTTATGTTCCTTATTTCCATACCTGGCTTGACTGCATATCTGTTCTGTAGCCTATATACATGCTGCTTTGAGGCATTGCCATTCTTTGACAACTCCACTTATTTCCTCTTCTTACTGAGGTACAAGAACCCTAAGTAATTTCTTGAACTGTAGTGCTTTATCTCCAGTCAACTGCCAGGTCTTCTGTCTCTCTTGACTTTAGAGTTTTCTCTGACCACTGCTTACAGCTGATTGTGGCAACCAGTGGTTTATGCTGTGGGTTGACTGTTTCACTAGGAATGACTTTGCAGTCACCGATTCTACCCCAATGCCCTCTCCTTACTAGGAGGAAGTTGCATGCTGACCACTCTTGTATGTGATCTTCTGAGGGTCTCTCTTTCTGAACCACGTGTTGGTGTGATCTTTTGACTGTCTTTCTTTCTGAACCACCTTCTGGCTACTATCAAGCCATTTACTTGACAGAAGTAGTTGAGGCAGGTACTTCAATCATTCTACTTGTATACATTTGTACATAAAACACCTATGAAAACACTTTGTACAACTAGTTCATTCTTTAGCATATATGCAACACTTCTTGTATAAATATTATGCTATGCAGCAATTTGTTGCCCTCAAAACTTTTATTTTACTGACTTTCTGCTTTAATTTGCTGCTGAACTACTGAATTTTAATGAACTTTTGTACCAAGGTCATGCCTGAAAAGGGTCAGCAAACCAGTTCAATTTCCTAGTTATCAAATGGTAAAATGAAACTTAAATAAAATATCTTCCAAGTGCATTGGCTAGTTTATTAACATTAGACACTTAACATAGTCAAATTAACTTCTTTTAACTGTTAAGGGTTGAAAAGAGTACTAACTTGAGTTTTAACATGTAGTTTTATATCATATTTCTGCATTTTTCTCCTTTGTCTGATATTACTAAAAGCATAAGCAGAATTAATAGCCACAAGCTGAACATAAAGTATGAAAGAAAATATGGAAAATGCTTTGTAAATCAGCTTGCAAGCAAAATTTGTCTTGTTACGTTTCATAGATTTATAATGAAATTTTGCCCTTCGGGGAGGTTAATGATGCAATACCCAGTTAAAGTTTCTGTTTAGAAAAATGCTGCCTTTTGATCTATGAAACCCCGTTATTCCAAGTTAAAATAGAGAAAATGAGACAAGATAGTGACAATATGGGGTATTAAAACATGGCAAACAGCAGCAGCACACAGACAAGGAAAACTCCAATGATAAGTTTAATTTTCCATTAATAGCTGCACATTGCTAGTGTTTGAATAGCTCAGCAAAGAATGTTTTGTGTATGCTTTATATTAAGACTTTTATACAAATCAGTGCTGTTAGTGTCGTAACCAGCCAGCAGCTCTTCTCTTAATCCCTCTAAAGACAAATGTGATAGGCAATGACTTGATGTTATAGAATACATTATAAAGGGAACTATTTAAAGTAAATAACAGCTGCTTATGTCCTCCTATATGTAAGTATAACTTTAAACAAACTTCATACACCTCAGTAGGAATAGGTGATGACCATGATAGCTTGAGATTTCTCTCTCTCTCTTTATATATATATATATATATATATATATATATATATATATATATATATATATATATATATATACATATATATACATACACACACACACACACACACATATATTTATATATATATATATATATATATATATATCTGTGTGTGTGTGTATATATATCTATATGTATATATATATATATATATATATATATATATATATCAGTACATGTATATGATAACAGCAGAACAAAAATCATTAACAACAATAAGCTTGCTTTGGAGCAAAACTAATGGGAAAAGTTAACACTGGGTTCTTTACCTCTTAAAAGAACAGTACTCTCTGACACCGTTACCAACAGCACTATGTCCCCTCTCCCCTAGTCTAATACTTTCCTGCCCTAATCTTGGATTTTATCCCTTTTTCACTTGGTTTAAATTTATTAGCACAGCCTCCAACAAAAAAGTGTTCTTAACTCTGGGAGAAGCATAATTGAAAGGGTGCACTGCTTTACACACCTTTGGCAGTAACAGAGGAGGCAGCAGACACAGCTTCTTGAATTGCAGATCTTCATTTTTCAGATTTTATACTTACAACCTTGCATATGCTTGGAGAGGGCCTTGCACATGGTGTAAACAATTTTTATATCAGTTGCCTTTTAAACTCGCATATGATCCATTTTCATGGACTTGATGGCCTACACAAAAAAGAAATCACTGTACTGACAAAAGAATGTTTTCAGGCCCTAATGTTACAATAAATGCTTAGAATAACAACTACCTTGCTGTTATATTTTCTTTCAAAATATGAAGCGGGATACTGATCATACTACCAGTGACTGCTTCATTGAAGAGCATTAAGTCAAAACTGACTGACCGAATTGTCAGTCTAAGCATCAGGGACCACATTGTGGCAAATTATAAAAATAATGCATTTATTCACTGTGTCTTGCCTTTCCATCTTTTTCCTCTCGTATCTCTTCATTCTTGCTGTGCACTAAACTGTTTCTAGCAGTTTGTTCTATCCCTTCCTTTGACAAAATGTACAGATTTTTTGAAGCCTATTCCTCCCTGGAATTTCTCTGCTGTTCATGCCTGTTACTCAGCAACTGTGAGTCTCTCATTATTTTGGGGATAAAGAAAAGTTACTTACGAGCATGCTCAAATCCTGCTTTCATCCGCTTGTAGAGCCGATACCTCCACTCCCAGGCTTTCAGCTGCTTCTCTTTCTCAGAACAGTCTGTGTTGAGGGCTTCATTTACAACCTGTGCTGTAAGCTCATTGACCCGTTGCTCTGCTTCCCGTACAAGTGTGGCTAAGTGAACTGTGCGACTCTCCAAACTTCCAACTACAAGCAAATGAAGAAAATTCATACATACATAAGATTAGTGTAGATTTAGACTTATATGCACATGCTCTACATTTGCTCAGATTAAAATGAAAAACAGTATAACCTGTGAGCCTCTACTCAAGAGGTGGTTCTAACTTTGAAGACAGTGCTCTTGTACCAGAATTCATAAGAATTACCACTAAGACAAAGTACAGGTGGAGTCAGATCTCCCACAACATGCTATTATGGCGTAGTTCAGAAGTAATGTCAGTCATCCTCTGAAGAATGTCATTACAAAACACCAGTACTACTATACATATAGATTAGCTATTTACTTAAGTGAGCTGGTCCTTTTTACACCTTTTTTGTCAGTGACCTAGCAAATGTTTCATTATTGGCCACATCAACTAACATCTTCATACTCCTCACTCTGCTGTACTGCAGACAAACATCTGCTTATCTGGCTCAGTTTCTGTAAATAGTGTATAAAGTCTGTTTCTTCACACTGTTATGTATCACCTGTATTTTGCATACATACTGTTTAACATATATTCTCACATTTCCTGCATGTATTGGGCTAGGGCCAAAATTGATCCTAAACTACAATGCCCTATCCAGGTAAACAAATTTAAATAAATAAAAAAAGTAAGTCGAAAAATAAATAAGTAACTCCATCCATCAATCAATAAATACGGGAAACAATAAATACACTATAGATAGGGACAGTTTAATGTAGCCAATCAACCAGCTTGGGAGGATATCCGACACCAATTACAAAGATAAGAACAACAACAACACACACACACACACACACACACACACACACACACACACACACACACACACACACACACACACACACACACCTGAGAAACAGACCACTCAGCAACCATGATCCTCACATTGAAAGCAGAATAGCTGCTAGTTTATTATGACCTAACTGTTCCACTATATGTTTTAATTCTTGTTCTGCAGGGAGAAAAAGCCATCTGTCCTCTGTGCTACTTTTTACTGCCTCTCTAGTTGGTGAGGCTTTATCTTCTATAGGTGTAAACTCCCTCAGAATTAAGCTTACTACAGTGTTGCAAAAACATAATCCTCAAAGAGACTTGGGGTGGTGTGACTTTATGTTCTCCTATAGTTATTGCAATTCAAAGATTAGTTATGAATGACCTGCAGCATGTCAAAGACTTAGCAGCTGAAAGTAGCATTTCCTGCAGAAGGAAACAGACCTGCAGAAGCACGAAGCTCTTTCATGTAATATCTGGAAATAGTGCAAGGTTTGGATGGAATTTCTATGAACTTGTACATTTGAATTATCTAAAGACAACTCCTTGCTACAAAATTCACATAGTTCAAAAGTTAAACACTTTTTCCCAGGAACCTGGATATGCAATACATTGAAGTACTTGTGTTTGGTATGTATCAGCTTTGAAACTACTTTTTTGCAATTTCATTTAAACATTATTTGGCACCTACTCTAGAGGTAAATGTGCATTAGGATATTTATAAGGTGAGTGTTTCAGAGCATAGCAATCCTCTCCATTTACGACATAGTACTGCTTAGTCCAAACAAAGAAGAAGCAGGACTTTTACAGCTAGTGACGCCTGGCTTATTGGGATGATGACATTATCAAAGACTTGTGTGTCACAATGCATTCAAAAACTAGTATACTGAAATTTGCATATGTTCTCATGTTGCCTTGATAAAGGGAGGACTGTAAATGTTTTTGTGCAGTTTAATAATTATACGCAATACAGATATGGGCAATAAATTGATATGTTTCTGAATTGCTCATGCCTATACCTGTTGCGCAGTTCCACCATATGAAAATATATTTGTCTGCTGTAGCATTGCAACACCTGTTTATAGTATTGCAAACTTGTTTAGTTTAAAAATTGCAGCTTGACCATCAACTACTATGTTTCCCTTCTGTTATCTCCAATCTCCACTCCTTGTACTACCCCTGTGCTTGGAGCCAATAAATCCCAAGATGGACTGCAAAGGGGGACTAGGATATGCAACTGTGTGAGGTATAAAGCAGTACGACCATGTGCATCATTATATTACTATATTATGTTACTAGAACATTTTTCAAGTATACTATAACCAAACTCTTGAATGTTAGGTTACATAATTTAGATGCGGAATGGCTTTTCTTCATTACTCAATATCTTGGTATTAACCTCTAGTCACATCTCTCATAGCACTACAAGATCATGTGCAAGCTGCCCCTGTACCCCTGTACCTTCCTTCCTAAAAGGGGTGAGTGGGCTTTGACTCATCACTGTTCTCGCCCCCCCCCCCGTCATCAGCTCTTCCAGCATCACGCCCAATTACACAAACCCTGGGTTGTCTAGGTTGTAGTCAAGGCTTTTACTCCGTGTCAGAGCCATCTTACAGCAGACACAAGTGACACAGTGTTTTCAATGCTACTTTGGACTGCAAGGGAAACAATTTATGTGTTAGGAACCCACTCAAACTGCTCATTACACTCGCTTGACTTTTTAGTGAAGTTGTTGTACAGTGATCCCAGGGTTCTAACAAATGCAGATGTTACCAAGTATCTTTGGCTGTCCATCTCAATCTCCAACACCCTTTGCACTGCTAACATATATGTATTACACTGAGCATGATAGGTATGTTTACATATGCATGAATTGTCTTCAGTGTGTCGCAAATCATTAGCAGGATTCACTTTTATAAATCACACTAATGTCCACACTGCATAAAGTGTAATAGTGTACATTACTTTAACATAACAACAGATAAAAATAAACCACTGTTGCAGTAGCCTGCACTATATGGGACAGCAAGCTAGCCACTGTATAGCAAGAGATCAGTGGTATAAAACCAATGGCTTGGTAGTCAAAATCTTCGGAGCCTTCTTGCCTCAGAAGAGGGAGGCTAGAGCCCGTGTCTATATTACAACATTGAAGCTTTAGTTAACTGAATAACTAAAGCTCAATCTTGTAATATCAAAACCATAAAATGTCGAATGGATGATTCAACCCAGGGAAACACTTCCCTTGGCCACATCAAAAAAAAACAAAAAAACTTTAGACCCAAAGTCAAGTGGGGGGGGGGTTCGCCACCCACCCCCCATGTGGGGGACTGTACCACCCACACCCCCCCAACTAAATCTACCAACTCTGAGATTGCTCCAAATTGGAGAAAAGGGCATAATCCACATAACGGCCAAAGGAAGTGCTTCCCTGGGTTAAATCGGCCGTTCGACATTTTACAATTTCGATATTACAAGATCAAGCTTTAGTTATTTGATTAACTAAAGCTTTGATCTTGTAATATAGACCCTAGAGCCCTGCCATATAGGAACAGTAATAGTAAATATCCCTCATCCTGTCATAAAAATAGCAAAAAAGAGATGGTGAGAGCATGTAGTTACTGCAACAGTGATCTATTAGAACATCTACTGTTAATTCTGGCCAAAGGAATCATGAGAGTAGAAGAGACCATAACACCTAGAATTCTGAGAGATGGCAGATGTAAAAGTCTGGTTATAAAATACGAAGAGCTGTTACCTGTAACACTTGACAGTGTCCTGAGGAAGAAATGTCATCATTAGGATTTTATCCAATAGACATCCCCTAAGATGGGCTGAGAGAAGATTTATCTATGTTCACCTGAAAACCCAGGGTGAGTAAAACACTTTTTAGCAAAGCCATGGATTCTTTATGACTTGTGAAAGAATCTGCAAAAGTAAGGCAGTTGTCTACATATGGAAAAATGTGAATACTCTGCAACCTGCCAAGGGCTATTATAGGAGGCAGGGATGATGCAAGCACTCTTATAGTTGCTGACAAAGAAAAGGGCACTGCAGAAATGTAAAATGTAAACTAGCTGTTAAAAAAGCATAACAACTACCCAAATTCTTTCAAAAAGGAATGTGATGTAAAGGTCTAAAAAGAAAGGACATGGACAAGTCTTCAGGTTCCTTCTTTCTTTAGCATCAGAAAGATCCTTGAATAAAATCCATTCCTCTTAGTCCTGAGAGGACATGTTCCACAACCAATAAAGCATCTGATCTAGAACAGGAGGGAATAGATAGGTCTGATTTCTTGGATGATGAGGAATCTCTTGAAAAAGAAGAGGAGAATCCCTCTGCCAGTGGTAGCCTTTTCAATGATTCTCAGAATCCAAGTGTCTGTATTTATCTGGTGAAACAGAAGGAAGTGGAGACCTAAACTTGGGAAAGCTTTACAGGATTACAGGGGGGGGGGCATGTAGGCAGTCTGTTTTCTTGCATTACCCTTAATTTTGGGAGGAGCCTCCTTTCTTAATTGAATCTCCCTGCCATTGCTTTTTGAAATTTTGTTTTTCTGTGCCTTGCAAAGAATGCTTATTCCACTTCCTAAAAAGGGAACCAGAATTGGAAGAAACATTTCTACTATATTTGGGCAAGGAGGGTTGATAAATTTGGGTACCTTCCTGAATTAATGTTTCTCTTTCCAACAATCTTTTAAAGACCTCAGCAAAGGAAGGACTAAAAAGGACCTTTTTGTCCATGGGAGCATTCAGGGTCTCTCTCAGTTTTGACACCCGTCTGGTAAATTCACAAAGTGGCCAGGCAAATCTACTTATCACTGACCTAGTGGCAGTGCTCTAGAAACATCAGCAGCAGTGTCATGAGCACATTTTAGGGAATATTTGGTTACCTAAGACACAGAGGATGCTAACGAATTTAGAGATGCCTTAGTCTTTGAAGAAGGGAGGCTGGTAATAAATTTTCTCGAATTGTCAAAGGAATCTGTCAGAAACATATATGTGATCCGGACAATTCACTGTTCCGAAGACTAATGTGGAAGAAGTATAAACTTTGTTTTCAATCTATTAAGGCTTTTCCAAGCTTTTCAAAAGGAATATGGCTAGCTGCCATAAGGTGCTTAGCAGAAGCTGATTTGACAAATAAATTATTTCAGGATCTGACCTAAGGTTTGAAAAAAAGAACTGGAGCAATGGTGGCATGTAACATAATTAATTAGACTTTCTGGGAGAAGGTGGCTGACTGTCAGACAAATATTGGCTGCAAAGAAAGGATCCTCTAAAGCTGGCAACATTGGAGGAACAGCTGCAGGCTTTGGAAATCTACCTGCAATAAATTGTAATATCTTTGATACAATTCTGGTATTTCTTTTGTACCCACTGAAACAAGTCCTTCATTCTAGCAAAAGTATCTGAAAAATACAACTCTTCAAGAAGAGAATTTGAAGAATGATTCTCAGAATCCAAGTGTCTGTAGTTATCTGGTGCCACAGAAGAAAGTGGGGACCTAGGCTTCAGAAAGCTTTACAGGATTGCTGGGGTGGGGAGGGGAAAACATGTGAAACAGCATTTCATTATAGTTGGTTGCCCCAATCTGTGGAGTGGGAATTTGAGAAACATAAGTCAAAATCCTGTTCTTCTGACTAGGGATCAGATTCTGAGAGAGAGGAAGACTTGGCATGTAAAGACCGAAAGCCTTTAAATAAGCCTCCAGCAAAGCCCAGACAATCTTTCTTATTTGCTTTAAAAGATGTATGCCTAACCTTATGTTTCCTTTTTCTAGAAAACCCCACCCCCAGAAAAAGAAAGGCCTGAAGGACTGCCCCTTCCCCAGGAATGAAACTCCTCAGAGCAGCTTAGCAGAGGAGCATCACCTGGTCCCTTCCCTTACCCAACAATGGCAGTTGAGCAGCCACAGAGGAAATGCCTACTTCTCAGTCCTTGGTGGCTTCCTGAGGAGCAGCACCAGTGGGATCAACAGAAAATTATGAGAAATTTAGGGAGCAACACATGGCTACAGCATAGTCACCCATCATGTTTTGAACAAAAAGTAAAACTTATTGGAAAGGCATCTCACAACGGTAAACAAACTGTTGCAATTCACAAATACTGGTTTTCTAAAATTTTCATTCAAGGTGAATCACCAAGCCATTGGTCACATCTGGGTTTGGCACTTAGAAAGGATACCAATGGGTGTTTGTTGTCTAAAATATACAGGGAGCCCATGTATTCAAATGTTTTTTTTTTTTTTTACATTTTGAAAGTTATCTTCTCCAGCAGAAAAAGGCAGTTTTAAAAGGACAGTTGGTTCGGGTTTTGCGGAAGAATGTTTTTTGTTAAAATCCATGTTTTTTTGGGAAGTGGATATCCTGAAGCCTTTGTTGATTCATCTGTAAATTGTCATGATTAAAAGACATAACAATGTATATGTGGCTATTTTAAAGCCACAGTTGACACCCTCAAGTAGGCTGGGGGAGTCATCATCTAATGGGGGGTCCAAAGTAATGACTTGTATAAGTGGAACTATTTCTGAATGACAAGTAGTTGCTTTATCACCACTTTTTTATTAGATCAAGCAGATGTTAGAAGAACAATTAAGAAAACTTGGTTAATTGTCAGAGAAGATCATGAGTTGGCTAATAAGTTAGGAGACAAGCCAACATTAATTTTCAGGAGAGATAAAAACTTAAAAGATTTCCTGGAAATGCCTGTTACTTCTTCCCCAGATAATCAAGTTCTTACTATGAAAAAATAGGGGGTTTGTAAAGCTTGCCCCAATATAAAATGTACCCAGGCATTTGTTATCAATGGGAAGACATATTAAATGCAAGGAAATTATAACTGCAATACAAAAAGAATGGTGTATGCAGCCCTATGTGAGTCTTGCACTGCTTTTTATGTGGGCAGGACGGAAAGGGCATTAAAAGATAGGATAAGGGAACATGTATGCTATTTCTAAAGCACAAGAAACAAATGCTTTAGCTAGGCACATTAAATTGTATCCTGCACATTGTTTTAAATTTGTTGTCTTGGAGAAGTTGATTGAAAATCCAGGGGCTGGTCCTTTGAGGTTGCATTTGGACAAAAAGGAACTGCTGTGGCAATTAAAATGTAATGCAAGTGTGAGTCCTGGTTTAAATGAGTTGATATCTGTCCAGCCGGTTTTAAAGCTTAAAGCATTGCAGAGATGTATGTTCATATAGATACTACTCAGCAACAGCTCCTCGTGGTCCTGCAGAGTGGTCCTAGCAGCAGAGAACTGAGAAAAGTGACTACTTTCCTGATTTATATTTTTTGCTGTTTTTTTACCTGAAATACTTTCTTTTGCTTACCTTGAACAAGCTTAAACTGTTTTTTTAACTGTTTGTTGCATTATATATTATCTGCACTTAAAGTTTCATTTAGTCGAAAATTGGTCGAAAGTTGTTTGTTTGTTTGTTAAATTTAACTGTTGAGGCTGCCCACTAAAGTGTGCTAACCTGTGTAACTGATTTATTACTGTTTCCTGCTTTTCTGTGTACTTTCTATCTCAAAAACAAAAAAATCAAAAAAATATCCTTGTTTTCCCGCCTCTCCTCGACTAGTTTAGACCAGTATACAGGCTTTGCTGTATTCTGGGCTGTGGTGTAGTTCCTGTGTTGTCCATTGCCTTACTTGGATAGAAGGAAGTTTCTTTGCTCATCAGTGGGAGTGGGGAGCCTTGAGCAGCCTATCTGTCCCTGAAGGAGTGACCTCAGCACAAGAGCTTGTAGTAATTGGTTGTTTTGGACCATTTCTAGCTCTTTTGAAGTTCCCTGTTTAAAATCTGCCTCTGAGCGTTTTTTTCTGGCTATACTACTCAGCAACAGCTCCTCATGGTCCTGCAGAGTGGTCCTAGCAGCAGAGAACTGAGAAAAGTGGCTACTTTCCTGATTTAAGTATTTTTTGCTGTTTTTTTACCTGAAATACTTTCTTTTGCTTACCTTGAACAAGCTTAAACTGTTTTTTTAACTGTTTGTTACATTATATATTATCTGCACTTAAAGTTTCATTTAGTCGAAAATTGGTCGAAAGTTGTTTGTTTGTTTGTTAAATTTAACTGTTGAGGCTGCCCACTAAAGTGTGCTAGCCTGTGTAACTGATTTATTACTGTTTCCTGCTTTTCTGTGTGCTTTCTATCTCAAAAACAAAAAAAAAACAAAAAAAATCATTGTTTTCCTGCCTCTCCTCGACTAGTTTAGACCAGTATACAGGCTTTGCTGTATTCTGGGCTGTGGTGTAGTTCCTGTGTTGTCCATTGCCTTACTTGGATAGAAGGAAGTTTCTTTGCTCACCAGTGGGAGTGGGGAGCCTTGAGCAGCCTATCTGTCCCTGAAGGAGTGACCTCAGCACAAGAGCTTGTAGTAATTGGTTGTTTTGGACCATTTCTAGATCTTTTGAAGTTCCCTGTTTAAAATCCGCATTTGCACGTTTGTGCGCATAGCGCAGTGCTGGTTAAACAAGGTTAAACTTTTTCTGGCTCCGCCAAGTCTGCTCTTCAAATTTTCCCTTAAGAAAGCTCTACTCTTATAATAATCAGTCTAATCGCTTTATTATAAGCCTAGCACTTGTTCTCAAAACCTCTCTTCTAAGTAAGCACTCGCTAACTAAAGTAAGCACTACATCCACCCACCTTCCCTGTGAGTACCCACTTCCTTTAAAGGCACAGCACTCCCTTATAATATTCTAGCATGTCGAGTGGTAGATTACTAGCATCCTCTCCGGTTCAGCTGGTTAGTCTGGGAATCTTGAGACAATGCTACAATTGTCTGATGTACACAGACAAACCTCTCCTCCTCCCAACAAACACAAATACATGTGAGAGATGCAACTATATAGCCAAACTGGAGGCTGAACTCTCTCAACTCAGGACTGGCAAGACCAGACAGGAGGAGAAGGTAACCACACAAACACCAAACCCAGTCCCACATAGACCTACCACAACTGCAAACCAAACACATAATAACACAAAGACATACTTGGAGGCTCTAACAAAAAACTTACCAAAACAACAGAGGCTCCCAAAGCAGACACCCAAAAATCCACCACCTCAAAACATAACACATGCAACACATACTTCAATAAATCAGTGTGTCAAACAATCACAGCCCTTAAGGCCAAACACCATGCCTGATACACTAGTAATAGGTGACTCTATAGTCAGACACACTGACGTTCCGTTTACCAGGCTGAACAAGGAGAGGGTAACGGTGAGCTGCTTATTGGGAGCTAGGATCCGCCACATAACACATGCACTCAGGTCACTCCAAAGCAAGTACAAATATGACTCCGTCATTGTCTATGCCAGCGTGAATGATCTGAGACGTACCTCCCTGGACTACATGAAAAGAGACATAGAGGAGCTCTCTGATTATGTAGCCCAAGCTGGTATGACCCTGACCCTGAGCAGCATCTTGCCCTCACCAAGAATGATGCCACAATACATAGACAAGATGATCAGCTTTAATAATTGGCTCAAATACTGGTGTCATTCTAGGGGGATCCAATGTCTGTCTGCTTGGGATGACATGCTGGATAAGCCACGCTGCTTCACAAGGGATGGCTTGCATCTGTCACCACTGGGCTTCCGGATATTGGCTAAGGCTCTTGCCTCCCCCATAGTGCCTTTTTTAGGCAAGACTCAAAGGACAAACCCACCTCCTTAGAAAACAAAAATGGAAAAAAATTAAGGGTAATGCTGCTCAACGCCAGAAGTCTAAATCTCAAGATGCAGGCTCTCGAAGCACTCCTCAGTATGGAGCACATCGATGTCTGCGCTGTAACTGTGACCTGGTTCAAGGCTCCTGAGAGCACCCCAGCACTACCAGGCTATACCTCGTATCATGCTTTTTGGCCCCAAAACCCGGGCCAAACGAAAAAGGGAAGGGGAGTGTCCATATTCATCAAGGACACCCACACCTCCAGGTTAGTGGCAACACATGAAGCATCAGAGACCAATCCAGGTGCAATTAACCATAGGCAAAACTGCTATACAACTGGTAGCATGTTACAGACCACCCTCCCAATCTCAGGAACCCCACTCAGCCTTCCTGAAGACATTGGAGGATATGAATGTCTCACCAAACACCATCATATTGGGAGTCTTCAACTACCCTAACATAGACTGGGTGCATTATTCTAGCCCAAACACCCTAGCCCAAAGGTTCCTGGAATTCATAAATTCAAATGCAATGGAACAGCTAGTCACCTCTCCCACAAGGTGAGATAATATACTAGACCTGATCATCACAAACATGGGGACAAAGTGCTCCACACCGGAAGTATACCCCTCACTAGTGAGATCTGACCACAAACTAATCACCCTGGATATACATATCCCACCTCCACCCCAACACAAAAGACTACAGTGAAAAACTTCTCAAAAGCCGACTTTACACTTCTTAAAACTGAGATGGTATCCTTTAAGCCCACTGGGCCAGTGGAAACCACATCCCACAGTGCAGAATCCTTCACAAATGCTTTCTACGGACATCTCCAAGAATGCATGGATCATGCAATCCCAAATAAAACCAAGACCCTCTCCACCAAGGGCAGGCATCCTGTCTGGTGGACCCCAGCCATAAACAAATTGTATAACAAAAGAAGGAAGCTACTGCAAAATCCCATAAAGAGAAGGCATTTCTGATCAGCACTAGTAGAAAGCTACATTCTCTCATAAAAACATCCAAGGCCAACTCTGAGAGAAAAATCGCTATGGACACTAAAGATACCCACAAGGCCTTCTTCAGCTATGTTAGAAACCTGGGCGCAAACCCTCAGATATTTTCAAAGTTAGTTCA
This sequence comes from Protopterus annectens, assembly GCF_019279795.1. Classification (NCBI taxonomy): domain Eukaryota; kingdom Metazoa; phylum Chordata; order Ceratodontiformes; family Protopteridae; genus Protopterus; species Protopterus annectens. The sequence continues at coordinate 254,532,815 of NC_056746.1, read as the reverse complement.
CAATGACAAAAAATACACTGAACCCACAGATATTGCCAACATTCTGGCAGACAGGTTCAGTGCAAATTTCTCCCCTCCCTCACCCCCAAAAGAAGAAATACTTATCCCAGCTGAATGTAACCTCCCTGTCATCTCAGATGTCCAGGTGAGAACCGCCCTCAGCAAAGCTAAAAACACAGCATCAATGGGACCTGACGGTATCCCGGGTTGCGTGCTACGTGAACTCCAAGAGGAGCTAAACCCGCACGTAAAAATGCTATTTAACCTTAGCCTTACTACAGGATATGTACCTGAACACTGGCGTACAGCAACAGTAGTCCCACTCCACAAAGGAGGCACCTCTACAGACCCTGGTAACTACCGCCCCATAAGCTTAACCAGCCTGGTCTGCAAAGCTATGGAAAGAATCATTATGGAACTCATAAACAGAGACATTGGGGACTTACAGACACTTGATCCCACCCAGTTCGGCTTTGTAAAAGGCAGATCCTGCCTTTTGAACCTGGTTGACTTTTTCGAAACAGTCACTAGAACCATTGACGAGGGCAAAGCAGTCCATACAGCCTACCTGGACTTGGCTAAAGCTTTCGACACAATACCCCACCCTGGCATCATAGACAAGCTCAACAGCTTAAATGTAAATCCATTTGTCACAAGATGGGTGGCAAACTGGCTAAAGGATAGAACCCATAAAGTCAAAATCGCTGGAGCCATGTCAGACTCAAAGCCAGTCACAAGTGGTGTCCCACAGGGCTCTGTCCTGGGACCCTTCTTGTTTGGCATTTATTTCTCAGATGTGAAAGCAAACATGGGAGGGTTGTGGCTGACAAAGTTCACAGATGACTGCAAACTAGGCGCCATAGTCGATACACCAGCTGACACATACATCATACAGAAAGGCCTCACTGAAACGGACAACTGGTGCCGGAGTCATGGCCTTAAACTAAATGCCAAAAAATGTATAGTCATCCCCTTTGGGAAAAACAAAGTGCCCACAAATTATCACATAGACAGTAACCCACTGAGTACGGAAAAAGTAATCAGAGACCTGGGGACCCAAGTCGATAGTGACCTCTCATTTGACACCCACGTTGCCAAAGTTGTTAGAAAGACTTTCTACCTTGCCCACCTTATCATGAAGGGATTCACATCCAGATCAAAGGAGGTCATTGTACCCCTATACTCCTCCCTTATCAGGCCCATGATTGAGTACAATGCCCCATTTGGTATATACCTCACCCGGCACTTGCAACAGCTAGACAGACCCCAAAAGTACCTCACCAAGAGGATCAAGGGTCTCCAACATATGTCATATGCTGCCAGACTAAAGAAACTCCAGCTCTATTCAGTAGCATACCACCTGCTCAGAGGTGATCTGTTCCTGACGTACAAGGCCATGTCCAATCAGGAGTTGATGGACATGCTCCACCTCAAAAAATCCAAATCCATCAGAACCACGAGAGCTAAAGATTTAAACCTCAGCACAAATATGAATAGGACATGCTGGAGGGACAGATTCATAACTCAGAGGCTTCCCATACTCTGGAACAGAATCCCAGTTCATGTTAGGCAGAGCCCCTCACTGACTCTCTTCAAGAGAAATCTTGACGAGTGGATGGGAGATCGTAGGTTTACCCCAGGGGTCATCTCTGTGTCACTACTAGACAGAGGCACAGTATTCTAAATCTATACTGTACACTTTTGTACCATTACATGGGGTGGTGAAAGCCACATCACTATGGCTAGGCTTATAAATGCCCCAGGGCAGATAGCCTAGTACCAAACTATGAAACTATATATATATATATATATATATATATATATATATATATATATATATATATATGTTCTTGTCAACAATTATTTTAATGGTTATTTAATTCTTTTTTCATCTTTTCTAAACATGCTTTTAAGTGGATCTGTTAGTATTATGTGATGCATCACACAATGCTTATAATAGTGTGTGGGCTCTTTAAATGTGATATATTGGTAGTCACATGATGATGGGATGAGTTTTAAATATGGTGGAACATTTAAGTGTATTTTATCTGATGAAGTCTGTCTATCACAGAAGAAAGTGCTAACTGTGGTTATTCTACTGAATAAAGTTGGACTACTTGCCATTTATGGATCCTGCCGCTTTTTATTGTGGATCTCACAAAGGTAACTGTGACTAAAAATTCAGATCTGAGGTAAAGTTATTATTGCAAACTACTAAAAATGCCAGTTCCAACCTTTAGCAAATATTTCCAACAGAAAAGAACATGTCTTTACAGAAAATGTGAAAAGTGGAGAGTATTACCCAATGGAGTACTTACTGGCCTGACCGACTGTTGACCACTCAAAGCCCACAGGGAAGAGTGCTTTGAGAGCACGAAAGTTCTGAAGTTTTGGTGCCCCAGCAACTGATGTTACACTGTTTTCCTCAAGCTGCACTGTGGCTAGGGGTTGCAGAAGGTGCCCTAAAGATCTGGAAGCTATATGGCCGGTCCAATCCTTGGCAAGTTGCCCCATACAACTAAGGCTACTGCAAAAGTGATCTGATGTTGAACATCATACATCATGCATTCATACTGCTTATGTGACTGAACATAAAGTTTATTAATCTGCAAGTGTTTTATGTTACTGGACATTCTATGCGGGTGCTATGATTTCAAGGATGCTATGCTTTTTTTTTTCTCACAAGGTGGTACTAGATATGTTTTTCACATCTATAATGATACAGACTCCAACAAAATACACACACGCACATACAGGCTCAATTTCTGATCTTTCTCACTGCTTTAAAAAAGAAATCAATATCTGAAGTCAAGTATGTGCTTGGCAACTTCAGACATTTGCTGTCTGTGATGCAGGACAAACGCAACTGCTTTTTCTTAATATTTCAGAGCATCTCAGCTTTGTCATTTTTGGGCTGATGCTCACTTAGGCTTGGAGGCTAGAAGGCTATTTTAGGTAAGCCCACACATGGGGCCAGGCATCCTTAGTGCATGATGGTGATAGACACGTGACCAGTACAGTCACATGGGAAAATGAGAATTCTTTTAAACAAGTAACATGATGAAACTTATTCAAAAATACAAAATGAAGTATGTGACCTTTTAAAGTGTTCTACCAAACTGCTGATAAAAAAGTAGTAACATATATATATATATATATATATATATATATATATATATATATATATATATATATATATATTCTCACACACACACACACACACACACACACACACACGCAAGTACAGAACTTTTACAACTGAGTTTGGCTCAGAATATTACACTAAGTAATTATTTAAGCTAATTCTGATACAAAACCTATTGTTATCTGTTATATTTAACTCTGGTGTTGTTTTTGTTAGGATATACTGAACCTTGATATAGAAAATTTAAAGATGGGCACAAAATAGAAGAAAGTTAAATTTACACATACATCTGTACACAATCGTATAAATATATACCTGACTTGCACAAAGTAAAATTAACTCATGCCTGCCTAGAAGTTTTGTGCTGAGGACTAGGACTACAAACTGCAAATAAGTTGCATCACACAGTCCTGGATTTGATTCCATCAGTCTCTGCTTAGAAAACTGTATGGCTCTGAGAAAGTCATTTAACCAGTTAGTGTTCCTGGGTTACTCCTGAAAAGAGACACAACTGTCAAAGCATATAAATATTTGCTGACAATGAATATACTAAATTAGGTTTTGGTGAAATAAAAGAATATAGTAGTGATACTTTAGAAAATGACATTGCTATATTCTGTTCTTTTAAAATGTACATTATTGCAAGGGAAATATGTATCTGATAGGCAAGAGCTGTTTTTGAAAAGTATAAAATAGATAAATACACAATACTTAGAATGAAGAGGTTTGCTGAAAGAAGAACAGATTCAGTGAAAGCAAAACAGTATTAGTTACACTGAATAAAACTTGTGAGTAATTCACATGTAAAAGAACATTCAAATAGTACAATTAAAACACAATTTAGAAACTGTTACTATAAGCAAATCAAATCTAGGAAAAAAGCAAGCAGGAAGTGTTGGACATGTTGCATGGAGCAGTAGAGGTAAAAATTACAATGCATGCCAAGATTAACTATAAAGCTAAGCAAACGGCAACAGGAATACAGCAGGGACTGTTTAAATAAATACTCTGATGCACAATAAACACATAGAAAGCTATATACACAGATTGTTATATAATAAAATGCAAATTAAGCATGCATTTTATGCTATAGTTACATGCAGAATTAGATATGTACATTTTTTGTAAAGTTATATGCAAAACTAGTGTTGCACAATCATGTGAAAATCTAAATATGTGCATTATTGTTCAGTCAAATGCAAAACTAAATATGCATACACCTGCATGTCTCTGTATAGTGTCAAACAAAATCAAATATGCATGTTAGCAACTAAATGTGCACACTGTTATATTTTCACATAAAAAACAGTTTTTATTTCTTTTATTTGTTTTCATTCATTAGCATTTAATAAATGGGATAGTCCAGATAGGAGTTTTTCCTCTTCTAAGCACAGGCTAAAGAGAAACACTTCAAGTAACAGGGAGATTACAAGCAGATGTAACATACAAATAATAATACAATTGTCTTCAACACTGGCAGTCATTTGGACAGTAAGTAGTATAATATGTCAGGTTTACCATCTATATATCCTTATCAAAAAAACTGGAAGTATAATATAAATACTGACAGTATGATTAGGTAGAGGAAAAGTAATGGAAGAAGACAAGAAAAAAGAACAAGGCGAGTATAGGCAAATATGCAAAGGAGTATTAGTAAAGTTAAGGTTAGTAAGCAAAATGAAAATGTTTAGAAAGGAATAAAAATATTACATATGCAGAGGACTGCAGTAATCTGTTCTTTAAGAGCTGCAGAAACAGAGACATGAACAGGCAATATATGTTTTTATTTTTCTTGCAAATGTTTAGGAAGAATAAGGTTCCATAACTTGGCTGCATGAAAAGAAGAAATGGAGCTACAAAAATGATTGCTAGATTTGATAGAGACAATCTGATTTTGGTTTAGGGTTTCACTTGATGGGATGTGAAATACTGATGCATAAGAGTTGACACTGCATGACATTTGTTTGAGCTATATAGAATATGTTGTAAGTTGATGTTAAGTAAAGACAAGTTAGTATTCTAACCACTGGGATAGTGAAATTGTTACCCAATTTTTTACTTTGTTGGGTAGATTTTTGGCAAATGTGATGATTCTGTAGTAACAATTTTCATGACTGTTTAGAAGTGCCTTCTTAATCTCAGTACAGGGATGCATATAAAAGAGTTGGAAGGAAAATATTTGGCTGACTATAATTGGGCTTGTGAGGTTTGGTAAGGTTTATGCTTTCACTGAGTACCAAGTTTTTAGTTAGCTTAAAAAACAGCACAGTCAATGTGGTAGTCAAATTTGAGCTTTCTTTCTATGATTACCTCTAAATGTTTGTTTGATGCAACTGTTCTAGAGGTGTTTTACTGTTTGTGGTAACAGAGATCTCAAGTATATTAATTATAATTGTGATTAAGTGTAAACAGCATTCATTTTTGGGGGATGCTCAGTATTAGTTAGGTTTTTGTCAGCCATTCCTCTACCTTAGTGAATGTAGATGTTAGTTCTTGGAGATTACAGATTGACTTAGAAGAGCAAATTAAAGTAGAGCTATCAGTATAATATATGGTAGTACCATTACCAGTTTTGTACATGTTGTTAATGAAGATATTAAATAATAAAGGGTCCAAAATACCTTATTGAGCGAGTCCAAAGGAGTTGGCAAAGAATAAGATAAGTATCTTTCCATGTAACAGGTTGCCTGCATTTTGAGAGAGAGCTTCAAAATATATTTATTCTAAGACCTAAGTCAGAGAGCCTCTTAAACAATAGTTTGTGTGATATATTGACAAATGCTTTAGAGAATTTTAAGAAAGTGGATGCAGTGAAACATTTTGATTAAGGTAGCTATTTGTAGTGTTTCGGAAGGATAAGAATACTGAGTTAGTATTATGTATTGTACTGAATTTGTATTGTTGTGTGTTCTTATGGTTATTTTTAAACGGGTCTATATTATAACAACGAATGATCAGATGCTCGAACATTGTTATATTGACCCCTAAATGTCGAAAATCCAAAACAGCGAACAACCAGAACAGCAATTTTTTTTCCCAGGGAAAAATATCGCTGCCCCCCCCAAAAAAAACACTAAAGTGGGGGGCTGTGCCCCCCCACACCACCCCTACTTAAATATACCAACTCTGAGATCGCACTACAGTGGAGGAAATGGCACAACCCGGACGGCAGGCCCAGCAATTTCTTTCCCTGGGAAAAAATTGCTGTTCCGGCCATTCGCTATTTTGCCGGTTCGACATGTAATGTTTGCTCTAACAGCGTTTGATCATCTGATTGTTTGCTGTTATAAAGTAGACCCTTTTAAACTACTGGGCTTTTAAATTAGTTCCACATTCCACAGTTCATTTTCCTTATTACTTATTTGTTTTCATGCTTTGTACAATTATTAGTTTGTGAAAATGCAGAATAGCAAAAAGTAAGATGGGAGTGATCAGTTTGGATTTGTATCAAGATGCAGTGCAACTGATCAAATGTTTGCAATGAGATAGCTGAGAAGAAAAAATAGAATGGTCTAAATGTATGTTCCAAGCATTACAGAAGCATATGACAAGGTCCCAAGAAAGATGACTCAGGCAGTCCTCAGATGGTTCATATTCCTGGAAACTTTGATTTATTTAGTACAGGCTATGCACAAGGTCCCGATGAGAGAAGTGCAAACAGTGTTTGGACTAACAGAGGGATTCCTAGTGGGAGTGGGTGTTCATCAGAGTTCAGTCCATTAGAAGTGGGTATGCATCCTACTCCTGGTCAAACTGGTGATGGACTTCAATAGCAAGCAGGATGGAAGGAGACATATCAACAAAGCTTCTGTATGCAGATAACGTGACACACTGGTTATGGCAGTGAATGTGACAAATCATCAGAAATTCTCAACTGAGAGAGAAGGGAAACAGCGGAACAAGTTAACAGATTCAAGTATCTGGGGGGTGTGGTTGAAAAGGATGGCTAGCTGACTGCTAAGGTCAAAGCAAGAATAAGAGGTTTTGCTAAATCTGACACTTTGTGCCAGTTGGATACATGTGACACAAGAATGCCAAAGAAACTGAAACCTAAAGTGTAGAAAATAGTGCTACAACTAGTGATTCTGTACAGCGCAGAAACCTGGGCAATGAAAGCTGATTTCATTTATTTACGTTAGGAGGGGATAAGGGAGTGAAATTTTCACCAAACCTGCTAGCAGGTTCGCTATTTCTGTTGGGTCAGTGTGTGTGATATCATTGGCCACCTGCTCTACACATAATTGGGTCCTACCCTGTAGGCTATGTACATAGCTGTAAAAGGCCTTACAGTTATCCTTGTCAGTACTTGCGAGGTTTCTCTCAAAGGAGCTCTTGCAGGATTTAACAAGTTGTGTTATTTACCTGTTAAGCCTGAGGAGGATGCTTTTCCATTGTTGGGTCCTTGTCTTTCTTTTCTTGGACAGCAACCTTCTGCATTTGTTGTATAGTGTGTTGATGATGGAAGTTCACCATGTCATCTTAATTTTACTTGGGGCTCTGGCTTTGAGTCCGTCTGGTACAGCCATGTTTATACACTTATGTAAGAGATTGTACAAGGCTTTAGTGTAAGGTTTGGCATGGTTGACACTTTCAGCTTGGGGTGGGGCTTGGAATGCATTTATATCTTCACCTAGGAGGGTGCAGTTTGCCGTGGTGAAGTTTTTTAGTCTGACGTCACCCTTTGTGGGTTCTGGTGTTAGTGACAGTTTGAAGGTGACTGATTTATGGTCAGTTTTAACTAATGAGGGTCCAACAGTTGCAGCAGTGTACTTGTTTGACATGTTGGTGAGGACCAGATCTAGAATGACTGTTCTTCTTGTCAGGCTATGGACAATTTGTTCCAGGGCATTTGAATTCACAAAGTCAAGGAACTTTTGTGTTAGCGAGTTTGGGCTACAGTAGGTTTCCCAGTTGATGGTGGGATAATTGAAATCCCCCATAACCAGTGTGTTTGGTAAAATTTGGATTGTCTTCAGTTTGGTTAAGCAGGCTTCATGGGTGTCATGATCTATGGAGGGGGAACTGTAACTGGCTAGGATTTGAATGGGGGTCTTAACCCACTGTAACCTGGACCTGGAGTAACTCCAAGGAGTTGTCCTGTGTAACTAGACGTTAGGCAAATTTATAGATTGAAACACTGCCTCCTTTGGTTTTCACATTCATTTTGCAGTCCAAAGGTGTGGAAGGCATTGTAGCCTTTCAGGGTCGGGGTACTCTCTGAGGCCTTAAACCAGGTTTCTGTGACTGGACAGACATCTACATATTCTAGTGATAGGAATGCTTCCAGGGAGTGCATGTTTTGGTTTAAGCTCCTAGCATTTAGCAGCATGACCCTAATTTTGTTCTGATTGGTTAATTTTAAATTAGTAATGTTGTTTTTGAGACCTTGCCTAAAAAGGCACTTTGGGGGTGGCAACAGCCTTTGCCAGTAGCTGAAACCCTAGGATTGCCAGGTGCAAACTGTCTCTGGCAAAGCCACGAGGTTTGGCTACCAAGGCAGACAGGAGGACAGGAACAGGATCCCCTTGGAATGACACCAAAAACTAAGCCAGTTATTGAAATCAATCATTTTTTGTTTATAGTGTGGCATCATTCTAGGTGAGGGTAGTATGCTGCTCAAGGCTAGGTGCATACCTGCCTGGGACACATACTCAAAGAAATCGACCATGTTTCTCTTCATGTAGTCCAGAAAATACATCTGAGGTCATTCACACCAACATGAACTATGACAGAGTCATAACGGTACCTGTTGCTGAGAGACCTGAGTGCATATGTGATTTGACGGATCCTGGCACAGGACAGACAGCTGACAGTGACTGTTGCCTTGTCCAACCTAGTGAATGGGACATCTGTCTGTCTCACTATTGAATCTCCAATGACAACTAAAGTTGATTTTTGAGTGTTAGGCCTTATGGGCTTGGTGGGTGAGGCACTGGCATTGCTATGTGTCATGGATACTGTGGAAACTGTGTTAGCTGTAGCAGACTTGTGTTTTGGAGGTCTTTGGTGTTTCAGTAAGTTTTTCAAGAGAACCTCCACGTATGTGGATTTACATGTTTGATGCATACTATGTGTCAGCATAGTGGTATATGTATGAGTAGTGGTACTATGTGAATATGTAGTGGTGGGTGAGTTGATAACCTTCTCCGTGTTACTGTTTTGAGTGAGACAGATCATGGATTCTAGATTCTTGGTGTAAATACATCTCTCACACTCTGTATTAGACTGTGTTATTAGTAGAGGGCTGTCTGTGTACATGAGGCAATTGCTACACTGCCTCAAGAGACTCAAGTCAACAAGGTTGGCAGGATAAAAAAGGGTAGTCCAACTGTCCATAATGCTAAGTTGAAGATTGCTGTCACTAGGTGGCTTTTCAAATATGATCATGAAGAAGCTCGGTGAATGGATATTTCTGCCTGGGCTTTAAGGCAAAATCTCCTGAATTTAACTGTCCAGCTTTGGCGCACAATTGCTCGGAAGTGTGTAGTGCTGTATGGCGCACAAACAAGCAGATGCAGGGCCTAAATACCAGAAGCTAAAACTTGAAAAAACTCTTAACAAAATTAAAAAAAGACCAATGAGGATGCTTATTCCAAGCCCTGGTCTGGCCTCCCTTTATCAGTCAGGTTCCACTCAACATACTTCTCTCACAACACAAAAGTGCAGATAGGCCCCTTCCAAAACAACATGGCTTAGAAAATATGCTCAGAACAAACAAACCACTAAACACAGTTCCAGAAGCAGCAGGCCTGGATCTGGACTATGCTACAGCTACTAGCTACCCTAGCTTCAGTGGGAAACACTAGAGAATGTTTAACACAGCAGAAAGATAGCAGGGAGACACTGAAAAAAACATTTAAAATTGCAGAAAATCAGTCAGGAGGCTCTAAATAATGATTTAAACAGTTAACAGGTCAGTTGATTAAGTACTGCTTGGTGGTAGAACCAGATCAAGCAGAACAGATAGCTTTAAAACAGTGAAAAATGCCAGTAAATACTTAAACAGTGGAAACAAAAAAAAAGCTTGCCAAACAGTGATAGCAGCAATTAACACCTCAGTTCAGCTTGGTACAACAAGCTGTATGGAAAATATCTGAAGGAAAATCATGAATGCACTGGATTGAGAACAGTGAGAGCATGGTACATTCTGATAAAAGAGCAACATATCAAAACATCAGCATAAAGCTAATGTAGAAGATGGCATGCCTGTTTAAATTCTAAAGAAAGACAGAATAGCTGAACTGAAAGTATGGAAGTGGAGGAATATGCGCCAAGTCTAGGAATGAGGTAACTTAGAGTATTCCCCACAGACCATGGTGGTATTGGAGATAGTATAGGTAAGTAGCAGTGAAATGGGGAAGTGCAATAGCTCTCAGTGAATCAGGGACAAATCTTAGACTCAATATCAAATCCAAAACTAATCAGGAGCACTTAAAATATTAGTACTATTAACGTGAGATATCAACAGAATAAGCAAATGCAAATTAATATACATTGTCTGAAGTAAAAAAGTGTGCAACTGTAATCATTATCATTCTTTATAAACTGTATTTCACCAACTTTTCTCCAAACTCACTAGTTTTAGAAGGAATTAAGAGGGACAGAACTAAAACTTAAGTCAAAATCGGGGATGTGTGTAACTATCTCCCCAAGTTAGAAGGTGTAGCACTTTAAATTTGAAAGAGCAAGTTTTACACTGTTCTGTTATTTGCTGGCATTGCAATTTATTTATTTATTTTGCAATTGTTGGCACTCTCAGAACTGTGTCTCATACGTCTGATATGGATGTTGTAGTAATAAAAGATGTGTGTGTGGGCATTCAAAAATAAAGGAAGCATAAATTTAGCAGGGTTATTTAACATATCAATGGGAAAAAGTAATGAAATATGTTTCTAACGCTGTGTGATTTTGACCTGAAGCTCTCTCTGAAACCAAATTACATCCTTTTGAAAGTTTTATTTTGTTAGTTTTCTTTGTGTGTGTGTGTGTGTGTGTGTGTGTGTGTGTGTGTGTGTGTGTGTGTGTGTGTGTCTGCGTATATGTATGTGTAAGAGAGAAAGAAGTTATCACTCCGTTTCAAATGATTGCTACATTTTTTTATTTTTTTTATTTATATAGTGCTCCAAATCGCCACTGTTTTTCTAATTCATAAAATGTGTGATTGATTTGTGAATAGTGGATCAAGTTGGGCTTATAATATGAGTTTTCTTTTCTAGTTTTCCACTATTGTGCAATCTTTAAGTAAAGGAGACTGTTCTTATTAAATTTGTGTGACTTTTCAATATAATATGCATTTTTACTGCAAAAAATGCACTTTTTACTGTTTGGTTTCATTTCTGTGAATTTTTAGTTTGGGACATTTGCTTTCCATAAATCCTTGAAGATATGTAACATTTAGAGGGAGTACCTAAAAGAAAAGCAAACATCAAGAACTATGACACAGGAATACAAAAAAAAAAAAAAAAAGATCTGTAGGGGAAATTAAGTCTCTGTGTCAGTGTTTGGTTATCCCTAACATTATGCATGTATGTGTTACTGAGCTCATATAAAAGGATCTGATTGGAAACAGTGGCCTCCTGCAGGAATGAATTCTGTTGGTACTCCAGCTGGAATGCTGATGCAGTAACTCCTTATAGTCTTAACACACACACACACACACATATATATATATATATATATATATATATAGATATAAATATATATATATATATATATATATATATATATATATATATATATAGATATATATATATATATATATATATATATATATATATATATATATATATATATATATATGGGTCCACTTTATAAGTTTGAAATACTGAAATCCCGAATTTCAGTATTTCGAAAATATATACCCGAATCACAAAATCGCGAAAACACAGAAGCATGAAATTCAAAATCTCGAAGCTCGGAGATGTTGAATTTCGCGCATCTGGTGGTGTGGTGTGTGAATGGATGGATGGAAGTTTAGGTAAGTATGTATGTGTATGCGTGTTGGTTAGGGGCTTTAGTGTGTGTCAGTGTGTGTTGTGACTGTGATGTGTGTGTGTGTGAGGGACTGTGAAATGTGTGGGTGTGAGTTTCCTTTGCGTGTCTATGCGATCTCGGAGTTAGTATATTTAAGTAGGGGGGTGGGGCTCAGCCCCCCCACATGGACGGTGCAGTGGGGTTTAGACCTTGATTTCCATTTTCTAGTAATTTGTTTTTTGGCAGAAACCAGACTAAATGTACAAGGCATTACTATGTCTAAGCAATTCAGATAATGTATCCCAGATAAAAAAAAAGCATTTCTTTAGTTACAGCCATGCCCACTCAATATGTCTGACAGACATGTCTGAGAGAGTACTCTCTCTGGAATTTTTAGAGGTTTGCCAACTCATTACAGTTCCAAAACATATATTCCCAGTTTTTTGTTTCTTCCCCATCATTCCTGCAACATTTGCTATGTTGTTCTTCTTTCGGCTTTTCCCGGTTAGGGGTCACCACAGCAGAACTCCGGTCCACTAATGATTGGCAATAGATTTTTACGGTGCTGAGGAGCCAGCCCGATGCCCAACCTTCAACGAAGGCACGCCCATTCACGCATGTCTTTCAAATGCCACTCGACCGCGGGGGTAACATGCAGACTCCACACAGAAGGCGCTCCATCTGAGAATTGAATGGGAGTACCTCTTGCTGTGAGGCGACAACGCTACTGCTGCGTATACCTGTGAAAAATTCTTTGGAGTCTGCTTGGGTTATAAAATACTTAAACAAATATTTCCAAGCAAAGATCCTAAATCTTCTAGACTTTGTATTATATTTGTGAGCTGTGCACGTGTCATCCCACTGTTTCCTTGTGAATTGCTTGTACAGTCTCTGTTCCCAATATTTTTAACCTCCTCTGACTGATTCCTATAGTTATCATGCATTATTTATATGCCCTAATAATAATCCATTCTTAACAGCAGCTTCTGTTCTAGATTTAACTAAAAACTCTTACTAGAGCAAGTCTTTCACTTGGGATTCCCATCCCTTTCTCTTTGCCTGTGCTCAGATAGTCCCTGATAGGGAAGGTAGTTTCTAGCCTGCAGTCCAAATGCCTTCTTGGCCTCTTCCCATTCTGTTATCTTTCCCTCTCTGAAATCTCCTTTTCTGGTTCTATCAGGTAAAAAATAATATCATCTGCAAATAAAGCCAACTTTTCTTGATTACCATACCGATTAAATCCTTAAATTTCTGAGTGCCTTTTTTTCTTTTCAATGGCTCTAAATATAATGCAAATAAAAGGGGAAAGAGGGCACCCCTGTCTGGTCTCTCTGTTCAGACACTACTTATCAGAGAGAAACTTTTCCACATTAATTCTTGCCTCTGATCCCTCATATATCCTTCTAATTAACCTTATTATTGATCAGGGAATGAATCTGCTCCCATTGTCCTACTCATAAAATCCCAGATTATTCTGTTGAATGATTACTCTGTATCGAGACCCACCAACAACAGCAGTATTTTCTTACATTATGCTTCCCTTTGGATCATCACTGTTCTATTAATGTTGTCAAATGTTTGCCTCTCCTCCACAAAACTACATTTGATCCACATCTTCACAATTTTGGTAATGCCTTTGCCATTCTTTTAGTTAGTATAGACTTAGTTTATAATCATGATTTAAAATTGAAATAGGCATATACACACACACACACACACACACATATATATATATATATATATATATATATATATATATATATATATATATATTAAAATATATGGGTCTGATGAGTTTTTACCATCTTTAGGTATTGCAGCCACTACACCTTTCTTACAGGATGTTGGTGCTCACCTTCTTTTTAAAATACTGTTAAACAGAATGTTCCAGATCTTTACCACTTTCTTTCCTCCTAGCTTCCAAACTAACAAGAATTCCATCTTTTCCTGGAGACTTTCCTGCACATTTATTATACGGTACCATTTTTATTTCAGTTTCTCCTATCTTAAATAATAATTGTTCATCTATCTCTAACCTTGACATACCTAATTCTTCCTCAAATATTTCCATTTATTTTTTTTTTCTTGATTTTCATGTTCTTTGACCTTATACAAACTTTCATAAAAAAATTCTGAAATATCTCTAATACCTCTACAGGATCACTGGTTATTGTCTTATTATAGGCTCCCTAGGTTTGGTAGCAACCCTTTCTATTTTTTGTCGCTTAAGTCATTCTGCTAAACATTTTTGTGCTCTGGAAATCTTAATAAAAACACTTGCTTAACAGCAGTGTTTCTAAATTCATGCATATATTTCAGATACTCCCTTATTTTCTCTTTAGCACTCAGCAATTCTGCGTCTTCCTGTTCTGTGAGATTCTACTTATTCTGCAATACTTTAACCTTTGTTTGCCCCTCTAAATAATTCTACTTTCTTCTCAACCATATCTTTTTTCTTTTATTTCTACTTTTAAACTTCACTTTCATTTTATCTCACTTAGTAGCTATACCTTCTGAAGAAATTTCTGCCTTCCTCATGACTCTAATAATTTCCACTACCCAGTCCTTAAATTCCTCTTTTTTTAACAGGTAAGTGGGGAAGTGCCTGTGCATTAATTGAACTTTTTTACCCTGCAATGTTATCCTAGTTGTAACTGATGCATTATCTGAAATAGTTATTGGATATGTGTCAGAGATTTTAATTAAATTCATATTTTTCTGTGAGATATAATTTCTGTCTAGTCTAGCCCATTTACGAAACCTCAGGGAATAATATATACATTCTCTCTGAAGTTCTACTTCTGAATTCAGATCTTCCTTACCAAATATTTTCATAAATTTCTTCAGAAATCTATCCTCTTTTGTTATATTTTCCCTTCTAGGCCCCCATATACATCCTCACTTTTGAAAATCAAATTCACGTCCCAATCCATAAGTAATGTTGCCTGCCAAAAGCTGATTATTTCTCCCAAAATGTTCTTAAGCTCCATAACAGCAGTTTTAGGTGGAGTATAAATACATGCTAGAGTAATCCTTCTCCCTTGTCAGCAGCTCTTTATTACCACAAATCTACCATTACTATATTTTCCCCCTGTATTATCGCTATTGAAACTACTCTAGCAATTAGTATAAGTACTCCCATTTTCCTTTGTCCCTGATATTCTGCTGGATATCTATCGTGAAATCCATCAAATTTCACATGCTCACATCTTTTCATATGTGTCTCCTGTAGAATTAATATTTGCACTCTGCATTTCTTAATATAATTCAATAATCTTACCTTTTTGTCTATAATTGTGAGGCCATTCACATCCCAAAACAATATGTTAATGTAGCCATTATGATAAGACACTATTATTCCTACATATTATATATGGCAGCTTTTTTAAATGTCTATTTCCAGCTTTTGTGTTACATGTACCCACCATTGTTTGGCAGGTTGTTCGTTTATACAGTTGTTTCTTGTGAACTCTATTTAAACCAATGTCACATTTTACAAGACTTTTTTTTCTTTTAATGAAAACTCTTGAACAAAAAAATAATCAAACACACCCCCAGAACCTATTAACTTAAAACAAATAAACAAAACTTTGTACATCTTCATATAATGAAGTTTAACTCTCTTGATTATAACAAATATCACAAATCGACAGCTGAATCCACAGGCATAAACTAACTTAACATTAAACACACACTGGAGCCAGAATAAGTTGAGTGCTTTCGTTCGCTATTGTTCTGAAGAAGTTCTGTAATAAACGGGATGAAAGCGCTCAACTTATTCTGGTTCCAGTGTGTGCTTTTTGTTTTAAAAGTTGAAGTGAAGAATTTTGTAACTTAACATTAAGGTTATCCATGCTAAAGTAAATGTTACAGCCTGTGCTGCTACTTACACTAATTGCTATATGTTCTTGTCTTGTCTTTATTCCCCTCACAGAAGTGAAAAACAGCTTATATGCTTTCAGAAAACATTAATTTTTAGCCTTAAGTAAAAGTGCACCATGCATTAAATTATTTAGTTACCAGAAAAGCTGCTTTCTCTTGTTCACTTGCAATAACTTCCAACTGTATTGTTTACTGAGCTTCTTGTCCTTTCACCTTTTAATTTTATACTTCTCTTAGTAAACAATATCTAGACCTCTAAATTTATTGCCTTCACCTTTAGTCAGCTTTTTCCAAGTAAACATAAGAACAAAATGTATTAACAATGAACATGTATTTACTAAAGAAAAACTATTCATAGCACTGTTGCCTCTCATTAAAAAAACACTTGCTTAAACAAAAACTTGCCATTAGATTAAGCCAAGGGCATAAATCAAGACACTCCTATACAAAAGTAAAAGAAAAAACTTCAATTCCCTATATATTATATTCAGTGCACATTTATACCCCATCTCCCACCCTAGCAGCCCATTAACTGTCCATTAACTCAAATGTGCTTTTTTCCAATCTTTCTTCTCGTTTTACATCATAATGCCTACATTTCTTAAAACCAGGAAATGAAAAAAGTAATTGTTTAGTTTAGTCTCTGCATCACAAATAATCACTAAAATGCTTTACTATAAAATACAATTTATATCATGATATGCTTTATACAAATATTGTTAAGAGTAAAAATTGCTTTCTCTATCTTCCCACCTTTTAGTGTCCTTCCAAACATCAATGACATGAAGTGGGGAATATGCCTGTCAGTTCCCCCACAAGTTTAACAAAGTCAACCAAACTCCAGTCGTTCAGCCTCTTTTTCTTATAAAGCCATATTTCATAAATGTGATTGATGCTTTATAGTCTCACATTGATTCACTAATTTGAGTGTTGCTGGTCTTCTTCCTGTTACCTTCCTTCTCCCAACTCCAAACTCCAGTTCAAGTCTAAGTAATTCCAATTCTTCTAGTTAACTCCTGTGATTTTTTTTCTGTCTCTCAAGTATTTTCCTTTGGAATATTGGAAAGGGTTTCACTAGCAAAGTCTCTCTATGAGCTTTATTATCAGACACATGAGAAGCAGAGTCCCATTCTGTTTGATGGCTCATTTTTTGTTGGACAAACTTTTGTACTTCCTCCTTAGCCTGTTCAGCCACAAAAATTTCTTTCATCATCCAGGAAAAATATTTTAAAGACAGACAGATACAGCAGCTTGAATCCCACACCAGCCCCTTCACATTCCCTGAATGCCAGAATAAATGCGGTTCTCTTCTGCCTGGTGTACAGTGACTAATCATTTTCCACAAACACTCTACCATTTCCAATTTTTTATATTTTGCCCTTCTGCCAGTTTTGTCAGGATCTACTATTTCTGCTGGCATGATTGCATCTTTGCTAATATTGTTTCTGGCTGTTTTCTCATGACCAGGTTTGCAGCAAACACACAATGTACCTTTCAAATAAGAAATCCTGCTTTGGAATACCAGTCCATTTACTTATCTCTGCTTTCATAAAATTAATACAGTCTGTTCCTTCCAGCTTCTCTGGTACAGCATAAAATCTCAGATTTTCTTTGTGTATTCTGTCCTGTAACTCTACCATTTTTGAAGCAGCTCTTATTGAGCAGTCTCATACTCAGCCAGCCTTTTCTAACCTCTGATTTTTGCAGTTTTATTATTTCATCTGAACATCTGTTTACAGATTCTTCCATTTTCCATCCTTTTGTTATTTGAGGTGATATGCTCCTTCAGTTTCATTTATTTGAATCCACTTTGGCTGCATTTGACTTATTTTTCATATAGATTACTGGAAGCTGTGTTCTGTATAAAAGATGAACCTTGAACTGTTGTTTGCTGAACCGCTGCAGGATTCTTCCCAGTCAGTATTTTCTCTTCACCTTTTCAAGTTGATTTTTTTTCAGGATCTCTAAGTTTCTTCTTTGCTGGCATTCAGGCAGTGTAATTACTAGCCAGCAACTGGATTTTACTAAAACAGACAGATTTACTGGCCCTTATCTATCAGGTTTTTTTTTTTAAATGTGAGTAATGAAATTAGGCTGTTGATCAGTACACATCCGTCCTGGAAAGCCCTACTTAACATATTTATTAATACAAAAATGAAATGAAGCTTTGCACAGAAGCAAATTTCTCTATCCTCTCCAAAGCCCTACTAGAATAGTACTGTAACTCTGAGGCTTTGTAAATCTGAGCAAAGGGAGAATGCTTAGTTTTGGTTAAACTGTATGACTTAGAATATATTTATTAGTGACAATTCAGAAGCACAACCTCCCCAGAGGTACTTTGATCCACTGCTCTATATTTGTTTACATTCTAGCATGTATAATTCAGCAAGACTGTTAGTTCTGTAGTGTGTTGCTTAAGGCAGTTTCATTGTAACACGTTACTCCTTTATATCCTGCTTTCAACTTACTCTTTGGTACTTATACAGCAGAGGTTCTAAAGTCCTGTATGTTTGAACATTTGTGTGCTAAGTTTGTTTTACTTGGCTGTTTGAAATAGATATCTGTATGGGTGTACATATGTATTTATGAATGCATATAAGAGCTTCACTATGACTTTATGAGGCTACATGCCCTAAAACACAACTGCTTTGCACAAAATGCTGAAACCTGACACCCGGAATGCACAGATACTCAAGATACATATACTTAAAGCAAATACATAGATGTGAATGCATACACACACATAAATGCACGCACAAAAAGCCCCCCACATCCCCTAACTTTATTACTCTCACTGACAGATCATTGTAGTTCAGAGAAAGTGTGAACAGCAATATAGTAAAAAATGTTTCTCTTTCTCCTGAGGGTTGTAAGCTCTGAGACTCTTAAAACTCCTCAAATGTCAAGCAATAGGAAACTGCTGCTACAGGAAGTGAGCAGCAGCATATGACCATCTGCCATCTAGATCAATTATGGTTGATTAGAGCACGAGAGAAGCAAGCAAGCAATTTTGTATCAATCAAGTATGAGACACACACACACACACACACACACACACACACACGTGTGCATGTGTGTTTATGCATGCATTTACATGTAAGCATATGAGTATGTATGCATGTTGAATGCATGTGTCTCTTGGTCTGAGGGCATCATATCTGTGAAATAATGTAAGTGCATGTATATATGTTCATAACAATATGCTCAATATTTATAAAGATAAAAGTAAGAACCCAGGTATTATATGGCCTAGGATGGGAAAGCAGGACTGCATAATGGGTTTGTGAGCAGCTAACAGTTTGGAAAAGCTGCACATTTCTAAAGGAATGAGAATCAAGTCTGAGGGAGGCTCAGTCATATGTTGTATAAACTCCTGATGTTTCCCTTCCAATAGCTCCTACTTCATTTATGCAGACTCTTGCACTAGACATTATGCTTCTATACAATTGCATCTCTGGTTGTAAAAGTACCTGTAACAATTTGATGCATCATTCACATGCTGGTACCTAAATATAAAAACTGATTAAAATGGTAATGAAAATATGAACACAGAATAGGTCATTTATTTATATGCTGATCAGCTACAGTACAAGTGTCATTTTCTTATTCTTCATTTAATTTGCTAACTGTGCAGAGAACTTCAGATTACACATTGCCAAAAATGTTAAGTAATCAGAATGAGGCTTTACTTACAGTGTGGGCTCTCTTTAGCACCAGCTTCCAGAAGCATTTTTGCCATTGGTACATTGTTGGTCATAATGGCAATATCCAGTGGCAGGAGACCTTCACTGTTGGGAGTATTCAGATCAAGTTCTTCAGGAGTGTACTGCTTCAAGAGAACTTGCACCAGATCCAACTCCTGCCTCTCCACTGCTTCAAAAAGAGTCTCACTGCTATGGAACTGTGAAGAGACCTAGAAAACAAATAGAAACTTAACATTAGCCAGAAGATACTTACTACTCAGTATGGTAAATAAATTAATGTAATTAAGGATACCCAATACTCAACATGGTAAAAGTGACTATAATAGCAATAGGAATTCCATTATATAACATAAATGAACACATTAATAAGTCAGTATCCATAACCTTACAGAGTAAATTAATGCATTAACAACAGGGTACTCACTGGGAATGCATTAGTAGGAGGGAGTCTAGTACCTAATATAGTAAATGAATACATTAGTCATTGGGTACCTACTACCAATTATAGTAAACTACTACATTAGTAATAGGGTTCCCATTACTTAATTTAACATGGTAAATCGAGACATTAGTAATACAGTAATTACAGCCTAACATGGTAAATGAGTGCATTAATATTAGAGCACCTACAGCCAGACATGTTAAATTAATACAATAGTAATAAGGTACCAACTACCAAATGTGGTAATAAAACAGAGATTTCAGCATTGGTAATATGATACTCACTATGGAAAATGAATACATTAGCCACATGGTGCCAGGTACCTAAGCTATTAAGGGAATGTGTTAGCACCATGGTGCCTACTACCTAATAAATTAATATGTTAGTTAAAATGTATCAACAATGAAACACAGTAAGTTAGGGCTGTAGTAATAGTATGCCCACAATTTAACTTAGTCTGTGAATACATTAGTTTGAAGATGTCCACTAACAAACACAGTGAATTAATGCATCAGTAAAATGGTGGCCACAACTTAACATGGTAATTAAGGAATACATTAGCATCAGTACAATAAACCAGCATGGTAAACCAGTGCATTAGTAATAAGGTGTCCAGTGCATAAAAATGCAAATTAGTATATCAGTAATATGGTACAGACTACCTAGCACAGTTAGGGAATGCACTATTAATAGGATGCCCATTACTTAACAAACTAATTGAATGCATTAGTAATACTGTACCATAAATTCATACATTTCACTAATTACAACACAATGCCTTTACAAAGCTTGAATGCATAAATGTATATTTATATTTTCTGCATGCTTTATATGAACATTTACATATCACAATTAGTTTTGAAATAGGTTAATCAGTAACTTCTAGTTGTAAGAGGAATCTAACTTCATAGCCATAAAAATCAATGTGCAACAGATCTGTCTTTTTGTTTCTAGTGTACATGCCATGTAGTTTGCATTTCTGGCAATTCAATTTAATTGTAGTTCTCTAATATGATGTTTGCTTCCTCAGCAGAGTATTTTAAGCAAAGGTCATCAACAAAACAGGATCAAACATTGCATTATAGACAAACCACAAGTTATCTACCTCTAAGTAACTTACAAGAAACAGAATGTAATGACGGTTCCTGAAACTTTTGTAATTAGTTCCAAGTTTTCCAGCCATGTTTTTTAATAATGAACAGATGTGCCATTTCAAGGTATTTCAAGTGGCATGTTCAATGCTCACACAATTCAGCACTGCATTTAGTTATTTGTTGGATCAGTCAAGTATAAAGTAGTACAATGAAATTTAAAAAAAAATGACCAAATGTTGATTTTAAATTTATATGAACTACACAGTACTCCTTTCTGAATATAACAGAAATACACTGGGCCAAGCTGTCGGTTACCTTTATCCCTAGCTATTAGTTCCATAATGATTCTTGGCATAACTTTATAGATGGTACTGGTCAGGAGTATGGATCTCTAATTACCTGGATCTTTTAAATCCCTTGCCATCCTCCACTCATTTAGAACAAAACCTGTTTTGAGGCTAATATTAAATAGCCTCTGCAGGGGTTCTGACAAGTCATGTTTCAGGATAGATAGTGGGCAGACTGGTATGTTATCTGGCCCAATAGACATACAGTTCCTGGCCTTAGATAGTGCCTTGTGAACATGTTCTTGTGAGATTTGGGGTGTGGTGTGTAAAAGTTGGAGATAGGTTTGTCGGCCAGTAGACTGGCTACATCCACAGGGTCTGAGTGTAGGATATAATTTTTTATTGAATCTGTACAGTTCTGGGCATTGTTTCTGAGGTTTTGAATATAGTTAAATACACCTTTATGGTTATCTTTCATTATCTTATCTAATATCTGGTTTTGGTTGATGTGATCAAGTTTTGGAGTTCTTTATTTAGTTTACTAAGAGTGTTTTTGTCTTCTTGATAGTTAGATTTACTTTTGCATGCATTTAATTTTTTCCCCTTTATTATAGAGCCTGGTTATATAAGGGTTTCACTAGAGGGGTTTATTTTGGAATTTGGCATGTTATTTATTTCTGAGGGGGTAAAGATGCAGCTATGTAGCTATTGACATGTGCATAGAATTTGGCAATAAAAGATTCTGCATAAGCAGTGGGGTCAATGAGGTGGATTTTTTTTTTTTAATTTAACCAGGTCATCACTCCATTGTAGTAAACTAGCCTTCACATATTCTCTGAACATCAAGGTACTGGAGGATGTTTCAGGCTTCAATCTTATTGTGAATGTGATTGACTTGTGGTCCAATATGATCAAGGAAAATGTTACAATTGGTGGGTAACAGCTCTTTTTCCTCATCTGTAAAGACCAAGTCCAAAAGTTTATCACTCCTGGTTGGGAAATGGACTACCTGGTCCAGAGAACTTGTATTAATGAAGTCTAGGAATCTCTGGGCACACATGATTGAGGATGTATACGTCTCCCAGTTTATAGATGGATAGTTGAATTTTCCAAGGAGAACAGTGGTTGGCTTAATAGACTTTATACTGGTTTGGTGCTAGGTATGGGCAGGGGGGGGCATAGAGGGGAACTATAGCTTAGCTATGATGTGACAGAGATTTTGTTCACAGTAAGTTGGACATGGAGGAGTTTGAGGTCATTAACTTGACCAATGAGTTTGGAGGTGAGATTTTATTAAGAAAATAGAGACATCTTTACCTTTAGTACATTCATCTAATATGGTGGGCCTATATGAGTGATAGGCATTGAAGGCCTGCACTGATGCTGTGGTCTTGAAACAGGTCTCATTGACAAAGCATATACCAATGTTTTTCAGGGTAAGTAGTCCCTACAGGGTGTAGAGATTTTTGTTTAGGTTCGTAGCATGCATGGTCCAGCAATACCTTAACATTGTCCAGATTCCATTTAGTTATGTTGGAAGCTCTAGAAGACTTACCCTACCTAAGAAAGTATCATGAGTGTTTTGGCCAATATAAGGAAACCTTGGGGACAGAGGTGCAGATCAGCCCTAGCAAAGCACTTAGGAATGCATACTCTTTATTCCCAGACTGATATATATATATATATATATATATATATATATATATATATATATATATATATGTATATTATACCCCCTTTAAATGACACTAGAAGCTAAGCCAGTTGTTGAAAGCAATTATATTTTGTTCATATTGTGTTATAATTCTTGTTGATGGTAGAATACTTTTCAAGGCTAGGTTCATACCTGCTTCAGACACACATTCCTAGAACTCAATCATATTTCTCTTCATATAATCCAGGGAGGTACACCTAAAGTCATTTACACCCAGATGTACAACAGTATCATATGTTTACTTGTGGTAAAGCACATTTGTGCATGTGTTAAGTGATGATTCCTGGCACCTGATAGGCAACTGGCTGTGACCCACTCCTTGTGAATGGTATTGGTGTGTCATATCATGAGATCACCTATGACTAGGATTTGGAATGTGTGGAGGCATGCCTTATAGACTTTTAAAATGAATCAGTGTGAGTCATAGATGTGAGTTTCGTGGTGGGTGCTGTCTGCAATGTGTTTGTGAGTCTGTGTTGATTGCTGAGGGCACTTGTTTCTTAGGTTACATTTTAGGAGGCCTTTGTGGTTTAGGTAGGTTGCATTTAAGAGTCTGAACATACAGAGGGTCTAGGTGTTTGGTCGAGTTATATATGATTGGTGTGGTGTGGTTTTGCATGGCACTGACAGACCACTTGTTTTTTTTGTAGAGGCTTCTTCTGAAAGCTTTGCCTCCAATAACATTATATAACTGCACCTCTCCCAAAGTGTCAGTTTGTTTAAAGTAGTAAGTGGTTGTTAGTTAACATGTGATAATTAGTACATTGTCTCAGAATGCCCATTTCAACCAATCTGGTTGCAGAGACAGATGGGAATTGCAAATCCATGGTCCGGATGCTTGCTAATGCAGGCTAATAAACAGTGTAACACTTAGGAAGTTAATTTAAGTATTCACTTAAGGAGCAACATGCCTCTTAGTGAAAGATCAGCGCTTCTTCATGTAACTGCTGAGACAGAGCATTTAGGTAACGTATTGATTTGAGGCATACTAATATGTGTGGATAGAGAAAAGTTGGTATGAGCACCACACTAGGCAGGTAGCAGAATAATTTGTCTAAATTCTCTGTTAGATTGCTTTTGACATGCAATGATGTATTTAGCTCTGCATGTCCTTTTGAGTGAACTTTGTACCTGGCTATACTATTACAATGCCATGAAAAGTTTGTTATAAAAGCTTCAAATGAGAATGGACATATAGTCTTTCATAGATAGTCAATGTATCAGTAACATAGTATTGTGAGTTTCCACTAGGGAGATATATGACTTCTGATTAGGAGACTGAGTAAAACTCGTGTCCAGAATGTATGTACAATGAGTTATCATTACATCAGTGTATTTTACCAGATAAGGTAAAATATCAATTACTTGCAAATAAGGTGAGATCTAAATTCCATGTACTGACAAAGGCAATAAGTTGCTGTGTAAATTAAAACTGAAATACACTGAATTACCTAAGAGTCTAATGGCAGCTTTAAGGGCATTTTGTACCTGATTATCATATCATAATTTACATAATTTTCTGCTAAGAACTATCATAGGATAACTGATATATGGGTGTATACATAGGTACCAATTACAGAGGCTCTTCTTTAGCACAGTGTCTAGAGAGATGTATATGACTTCTGATCAGGAGTCATAGTGAGACTACTACCCAGAAGGTACACATGCTGAGGTGTCATTACATCAGAAGTCTTGTTTTTAATATATGTAGAGATACTTACACATGCATAAACACACACACACACACACACACACACACACACACACACACACACACACACACACACACACACACACACACACACACACACACACACATATATATATATATATATATATATATATATATATATATATATGTATGTATAACTATACAGAGTTGTATTTCAAGTGCTAGAATTGACAAACATTTCACCACTTGAAATATTAGCTAAAGATTTCAAAAATCAGCTTTTCAAACATTTCCAGTATTTTGATGTGTGAGATTGTGGTATACTGGGGAATCCATAATTCACCCTTCACTGCTGCAGTGTAGTCTTGGAGTCGGTAAATGCAAGTAGCAGGGGGCGCAGAGGATGCAAAAAGTACAGACGGGCTTGCCCCATGCAAAAAAAAAAATAGGTTTTCTTTCTCGTTTTTTTTTTTTTTTTTCAAATCTTTGTGATTCAATATTTTTTTGATATCATAGTCCTCAAACTGTTTATAGTTCAAGCACTTGAAGTACGCTCATATATAAACAGTTTATTACTACTGGCATTTCCACCACCTGCAGGAGGAAGATCCAATGCAACAATATTTCTGTCTTCTCCCAAAGTTTCACAAATCAGTCTCCCCAACTCCAGGTGACCAACTGGTCAGGGAAGGGGCTTTCTCATTGAGATCCTGGCTTATTTTTTAGAATAATATATGATTCCTCTTTTGCCACTGATATGGAGCAGAGTCAAGGTTACAAATCACCTTTTAAAAAATTGTGAACCCTTGATACTTGAGCAAGGGGCATATATTTACTGTTATACACATCCCTTACCCGTGAATACCATTTCCTTGCCATTGAAATTTTTTTGGAATTAAGTAGCTGTTATTACCTTGATTTGCACAGGTTTATTTTACAACTTCTACATTTGCTGCGTCACAGAATTTTTTTCATTTCAAGGAACACTGCTTTCTGCAAAACCAAGGTACTGCTGTGGGGGCTGATTTAACTCCAATATGCAGACAAATTTATAGATTTTTAGAAGAATGCAACACTTTTGCTAAAGCCCTCAATATATTTAGAAATAATATTAGATTAAGTGCCATGTGGATGACTGCAGGGCGCTATTGTCAGGCTCTTTGGATTTGTTTTCTGACTTTGTGACATAGTTGAATATATATTGTTTTGACCTACAGTTTTCATTTGATAGTGGTAATATATGTAACCAGTAACTTTCTAGATGTCAAGTTGCTTAGAAAACAGGATGGGTCATTAGACAGCAGTATATATTTTAAACATACCTCTCAACCTCTTAGAATAAGAAATCTAGACACAGCCATAACAAAGTGGGACAAAGGCCCAAAAATAGAGACATTATCTAAATATTGTTCTTACAAACTAACAGTTATGCATTAGCATGATTTTTTCTGAAGGATATGAAGTCTGAAATTCAAATGTCTGTCATTATTTTCTAACTTCAGTCTTTAATGATTTGCCACTAATTTGCCAGGAAAATCACAATTTTATGAAAAATGGACCAAAATATGAGGAAAAAATCTGGACATTCTGCAAAAATCTATACAGTTGAGAAGTATGACTTGCAAACCTTACCACGGGTTTGGTTATCTGCATGTTATAAGTTGTCACCCCACCATCTCGAACATAGCATTCCTAACACTCAATTTCACAGAGCGAAAAGAATTTATAGTCATATTTCAAGTTTTCAAAATTAAATCAATACAGTTAAAATTTTTTCTTAACAGGAGATGTAATGTACAGATGCTCTAGGAAGTTATTTTCAGGGTTACAGATATTACTAGAGAGAATGCTATTCATAATTGAGAACATTCTGATAAACTGAATGTTAGACCACCCATTTGATGTTTTACTACTTTTGGTATGAATCATGAAATTCATAGGATCATTAATAAGCACTGGCATAGAAATTACCCATTTTACAGAGATCTTGTGCATGATAAGATCTATGCAAGATACTAGACAGTTTTTCATAATGGTTAATTTCTCTAAAACACAGGAAATTCAACAGCTTATAACTTGTCAAACAGGCAGGGTAATTTATCCTGATATGTGCAATTATGGCTCATTTTATGTGGGAAAACTTCAAGGGCATGGGTAAAATCGACTTTCCCTTCATATGAGTGATTTAAAGGACTGATATGTCTAATGTGTTAAACATAAGATACTTGACAAGAAAGAGCCTTTATGGATTGTTAGCTTGGGAGCATTATTTCCCCAGGGCTTGATGAGCATTTATAGACTGATAAATTTTGACAGTGGATTTAAAATTTTTTTGAGGTTCCAAGTACATATTTAATCAAATAGTTAATTTAAGAAAATGGAGAAAAAAAGTTTTGTTTTGTTTAAAGTGATCAAAATGTTCTTCTAAGGTTCTTTGTGCATATCTTGCTATGGAGTTCATTAACAAAATATATATATATATTTTTTTTTATTTCTACGTCTTATATTGTTTTCAGTAGGTTTAAAATGTGTTTCTAAGGTTCTAAGTGAATGAAGAAGAGTAAAAAATATTTATTTTTGTAGGTGCATAGTTCATAGGTTCACAGTTATATACTAGGCTATTCACCACTTGGGCCTTTATAGGCCTAGCTGTGCAATTCAACCCAATTGTGTCCCTATGTATCAAAGGCATTTATTAGGAGTGGCTATGTTAGTTTGGAAGTTTCAAGCGATTGTGGGGGAATATGCTAGTATGGGCATTACTGTCTGCCTCTTGAGATATGGAGGCCAAACCCTGGATGAATTTCCAATTTTCTATCCATTGGTCAAGGTTACGCTTAAATAGGGTTAGAGCATGTAGATCCTCTGAGATAGGTATCTGACTTGCCAACATGTCTTATTTACGTCACAAGTAAACTTTAAATAATTAGATTTAGTGGCTCTGATGCTGTTTATTTTACAGATGTGCAAAAGATCCATCCGAGATGAATCTGAGTATGGCTTGTATTACAGGAATAGATTGCCTTTCAGTAACTAAAGGAGACAGAGTATAGAGATGGGGCTTTAAGGCAATCCATATAGGACAATATGTTCATACCCTGGTTTCTCCTGGTAAGAACTGTTGTGGGCATTCTAACTGTTGCATTTGTTTGATTAGGCACATGCTGAAGGGGGAATTATACTCAGTGATGGATCTGATATGGGCTGAATAAAGTGGCATTATGACTTCCTTGGACTTGGATGCCATGCCATTTCTTATAAGTTGGGTGACACAAAATTATTTTCTTATTACCTTGGCTGCATGTTGGTCAAAGGTCAGATCACTCTCTACATATGTTCCCAAACCCTGACTACTGGGACAACTCTTAGGGGTGTAATTAGCCTGGGTGGCAATTTTTCCAAAAGGCACTATAATATGTTTCTTGGCATTGCATTTTAGTCCATGACTTTAGCACCAGTCATTTATCTGTCTTAGACCCTCTTGTAAGATGTATGTGTCATGGAGGGATTCTATGAGAGTTCCCAATTTGCAATCAACTTGAAATACACTGAAGTGCCAAAGGCTTTTGACATTACCTCCAAGAAGAAGATACCAAATAACAGTGGTCCCAGAATGGACCCCTGAGGTACCCTCTTGGTGATCAGTCTCTTAGTAGAGGTGGTATCACCAATCCTGACTTCCTGGGTCCTGTCTGTGAGTCAGCTGGCAATCCAGTGAGTTATGCATGGGTTTATGCCCAGTTTAGTGAATTTGTCAACTATAGCCAAATGGGGTTATTGTACTGAATGTTTTAGCTGGTTCCAGGTAGATGGTGTGCACTGTTTTCCCCTCATGTATTGCCTTGGTGATGTTCTCAAAGAAGTCCACCAGGTTTACTATGCATGATCTTCCCTTGAAAGCGAAACTAGGTTGTGTCATGTGTCTGAAGGTTGCCTATATCTTTGCTGATCATTTCCACGATAATTTTTCCATGGCTTTGCATATTAGACTAGTCATACTAATACTTCTGAAATAGCTGAGGTCAGATGATGGCCCACCCTTGTGAACTGGGATAACTGTTGCAGTCTTCCATTTTCATGGTATAAAGCCTATTTTAAGGCTGTATTTAAAAATTGACTCGAGTGGTCCTGATGGGTTATGCTTCCAGCTATTTATGAGGTATCCTGGGATATTGTCAGGGACTACTGAGGGTATATTTTTGGCCTTAGCAAGTGCTGCCAGAGCCTGCTTCCTGTTAATAGTTAAGAGGTTATGCTAGCAGGTATTTCATGGAGGGATGCAGAGGGGCGTGGGATGTGAAGTTTGAGCAGAATTTGTCAGCCAGAAAATTCTCTATGTCACTCTGCACAGTGAAGGTGGGACCACTGACCACCAGTTCAGCACACAGATGTGTATTGCCTTTGAGGTTTTGGACACAGCTACAAAAGGCCTCATGGTTGTCTTTCATCTACAAAGTTATCTTGACCTAATAACTGGTTTGTTGAGTTAATTCATCCTCTTAGATTTCTGTTTAGTTTAATAAGCGTTGTTCTTCCTGATTTTATCCATGACTTTTTTCCCCTTGTTATATACCCTATTAAAGTTAGGACTCCACCAGTGTGGTTTGTTTTTAGAGCTTGTTTTGGGCTTACTTCTGTTATGTACAGAAACTTCTATACAGTCATTTACATGGTTGTACAGGATCTCTGTGAACAATTCTACATAGGTTGTTGTGAACTCTGGGTTGGGAAGGCTATTGAATTTTGATAAACTATTGCTTAATAGGGTATACTTTTGGAATAGTTCCTAACTGTTACAGGGTTTGCAGGGTTACCTAGTTGATTTTTATTTTGAAGGAGACATCTTTGTGGTCCAATCTCACCAGTGAGGACATAACATGGGAGGTGCAGCACTCCCCATATTAGTGCACACCGTTCAGTATATTTGAACCTCTGGTGGGTGTGTGCACTACCTGATCAAGGATATTTATGTTAATAAAGTCCAGGAATCATTGTGCCTGTGAATATGAGGCAGTGCATGTTTCCCAGTCTATAGCAGGGTTATTATTTTAATTTATATTGGGTTTAAAATGATTTAAAATGTTTTTTGAGGTTCCGTGTGCATGCCTTGCTACTGAGCTCTTTAAGGCAGAAAGAGAGAAAAAAATGTTTTTCTTACTGAGACCCTTTGAATTTCATCATGCAACTTAAAATTGTTTTAAAATGTATGTTTGTTCAGGTGGTCATAAAGCAGTATTAGTGAAACTGTGGATTGCAGAGTCATTTTGTTTCAATAAACCACTGGATTTCTAATTCTACAAGTGCTGGAGCTGGTGTCTATGTTTTCTGTGAAATTTATTCCATCCACTTTCTTCCCTTTTGTGTTTCTTTACTCCCTGTTGTGCAGTCTTGGTAGTCTGCATATATAATTAACAGGAGATGTGGAGGGTGTAGGAGACTTATTCCTTCCCCCCCAAAAATAAGTTTTATAGACACACGCGCGCGCACACACACACACACTAATTTCCAGATATAGGCAAAGGCAACATGCTGCCATGTAAATCAGTATTAACTGACAACAAAATTCTCAACGGTAGAATGACAGTTTTAAGTGAATTTTGCATTTGAGTATCTTTGGGTATCCTATTGTAGCTCTGTGAAATATTTATTAAAGAGCAAGAGGCTCTCCCTTTCAATTCTCGGCTGGAGCGCCTTCTGTATGGAGTCTGCATGTCCTCCCCGCGGTCGAGTGAGGTTAAAGACATGCAGGTAAGTGCATGCGTGAATGTGTGTGCCTTCTTTGAAGGTTGGGCATCGGGCTGGCAACTCGACACCGTACAAATCCACTACCAATCATTAGTGGACCGGAGTTCCACTGTGGTGATCCCTAACCAGGAAAAGCCGAAAGACATTATTAAGGGGAACTGGTACATGGCATTTTATACACAATTATCCCATACAATCCTTCAAAGACCATATAGTTTCACAGCCTGAAATGCCTCATACTGCATGAATAGTAGGAGCCAGCGGCTGCATCATATTCTGCCTTGACTGAAATCCTTGAGGATAGGATTTCACATTTTAGTGAATTTTGTAGTTGAGTATCATATAACCTTCCCACAAATATTAATTAAAATGTCTCAAAGGTGTTCTTACAAAGTCAGAGCTGAGATAAACAAATGATATTTTCTGTTTTTTGTCATTATAGCAAAATGTAGACATTTTCCTTGTTCAGGCTACCATTCACATCTGACACTTTGCATTTTGCCTCTTTTAAGAGCTTTTAGTTCATGTTTTTATTTATTTATTTATTTATTTATTTGACATTTGTTAGCTGGGTTGGTCCAACTGAGCTAGCACCCATTTTCGGTGGAGACCTGAGGATAAAAGCTTCAAATGCAGAAAAAGAAGACTATACAAAATGTAAAAAAACAAACAATGAGACAAAAAGAGAGAAATAACAAGATATAACTGGTGACAAATTTGAGACATAAAATTAGAAACATGAATATGTTACATACAATGAATATAGAATCGAGATATAACATTATACATGGTATATTACATAAGAAATTGAGGTAAGCAGATTAACACATAACATAATGAAAGTGTTTGTACATAGTGAAAAGGGGGTGAAAACATTACATCATTTAATGAGATACAGATGAAGGTGGTGAAGTGGAGAGAGTAAAGGATGTAGAAGTGGAAAAACAATTAAATTACAAGTAAAGGAGGGGGGTGAGGGTTTATGTGGGGTCCTGACAAGGGCATTTCCAAGAGTTAGATAGAAAGTGTTTTAATTCTTTTTTGAAGCTATTGGAGTATGTAATGCTTCTTATATTAAGTGGAAATTTGTTTGAAGTGTGAGATACTGAAACTTTGTATAACATTTTACTAACTATTCTTTGAGGTTTGCATACTTGTAGGAGATGTTGGTCTGTGCTACAGAGTGTATGAGTAGGGGTGTAATGGGTCACAAGATAGGGAGGGGTAGGCAGTGGGTTTGTTGAGTATGAAGTGTGTTACGTGGAGTTTGGAAAGTTTTAGTTGTTGGGGGAATTCTAGCCACTGCTGGTTCTATAGTGCAAGGCAGTGGTAAGAGGGATGGGGTTGGTTTGCAGCAAATCTTGCAATTTTGCTGTACACCTGTTCAACCTAGGTGATTACAGTAGATTGAAGGTTGGTAAGGATTGGTGTGGCATAGAGGAGGCTTGGAAGTAGATAAGCTTGAATCAAAGAGGGTCTAGAGTCTAAAGTAAATAAGTTTTTTATTCTTATAAAGGAAACCCAGTTTTTGGTTAGTTTTTTTGATGGATTGTTGGACGTAGAGGTCAAATTATAATTGGTCATCTATTATGATACCGAGGAGCTTTGTGTGGGATTCTACATTAATGATGGTTTTATTTAGTGATGAGATGGTAAAGGTAGATCTGAGATGAGAGAGTGATTTGGGAAGAAAAAGTAGAAGTTTGGTCTTTCTAGGATTTAAAATGAGCTTATTTTGAGTGAGCCATCTTTCCACAGAAAGGAAAGAGTTTGGGTAAGTGTGTGAAGATGAGAGATACTATCAGATAAGGATATGAGTGTGGAATCATCTGCATACTGAATAAGAGAGGAGTGGTTGCAGGATGTGCGAAGGTTGTTGGTGAAGATGTTAAATAAAAGGGGTCCAGGGATGAAGCCCTGGGGGACACCAGTATGGATGGGTAGGTGGGGGAGGAGCAGGAGGCATACCATCTGACAGATTGCAGACTGTTTGAGAGATAGCTGGAGAACCACTCCAGGATGGAAATAGAGAGGATGAGCTCAGCTAAAGAGTTTTGAGTAGGATATTGTGTTGAAGGCATTTGAAAGGTCTAAGAATAGACAAGAGACAAGTGTGTTGTTATTATGGGCTTCTGCAACTGTATGTCTGAAAGATAAGATGGCAGTAGCAATACTATGATTTGGACAGAAACCATGTTGGGAAAGTGATAGAATGTTTTCTTGGATGAGAAACGTGAGCAGCTGAGTGTGTATACATTTTTCAAGCCTTTTTGATAGAGGGGAGAGAATAGCTATGGGTCTAAAAGTAGATGGGTCAGTGGAGTTTCCTCCTTTGTGTAGTTGGATAGCATAGAATGATTTCAAAATATCAGGAATAGTGGATTTATGAATTTATCTGTTAATTAGTATAGAAACTGGATAAACTATAGAGTCAGTGGCAAGCTTGAAGGGGGGGGGTAGATTATCAGTAGAAGAAGAACATGGTTTCAGTTTCTGGAGGAGTGATTTTATGTAAGCAGTAGGGACTGGTTGAAGTGAGAAGAGAGTTTTGTTGAGTTCTAGTCAGTGTTGGTCAGATTGTGGATGGAATCAATAAAGTAGTGGGTAAGAAGGGAGTCAATTGGGTAGGGATTTGGTAATAGAAGGCTTCCTGGATGAAAGCTTGAGTTAACAGTTCTCCAGAACTTTTTGAGATTGGAGTGATGACTTGATTGGGCCTTATAGAAGAAATTTTATTCTGTCGTCGTTGATTTGTTTTTTGGTATGGTTTCTAAGTTCTTGATAATGTTGAAGCTGAGTAGGGGATTTGTTTTTTAGCCAGGATTTCCAAGCAGAATCTCTTAGATGCATAAGGTAGTGAGTGTCTTTTGTAAGCCAGGGGGCATACTTTGATTTTATCCAGATTTTTCGTAGGGATGCGAGGGTGTCGAGAATGTCTAGAACAATGTGTTTGGATTTTAGTACAGCATTGTTATGGAGAAGATTATGTAAGCTGGACCAATTTATAGATGAGAGTCTTTCATTAAATGTTACAGAGCTGAATGAAGCTAGAGAGTTTACAGCAGTCTTTATATAAGTGAGGTCTGTACAGTTGAGGAGAATATCTTTGGATAGGGGTGGGTAGGTGGTTACGTATGGTATCAGAAAGTGTGCATGGGTTGTGATAGAGGTTAGGGTCTGTAGTTACTACCCAGTCAAGGATAGTGCCGGTATTCAAAAGTTTTTTCAGGTTAGTGGGGGATGTGATGAGTTGAGTGAATCCACAGAGATTAATGCTGTGGTCTAGGGAGTTTGTACTTAGTGTTTTCCAGTCAATATTTCCATCGCCTAGGATGAATGCTTCATAGGATATGTCATGTGAGATCCAGGATAGTGTGTGTTCAAGGGTAGGGATGTTTTTGCCAGGTGAAATATAGATGGAAACAATAGCAATTTTTTTATGGGTGTTTAAATGGCAATTTAATATTAATAGTTCAGTAGGGTGGAAATTAGGAAGAGGGGTGGATAGGGGACATAGATTCAGTTGTTCAGAATGGAGTATGGCTAAACCACCTCCTTTTTGAGATTCTATCCTGGCAATAGATATTATAGCTGGGAGGCAGGATTTCATTATTTGACATATGGGGTTTTAGGCAGGTTTTGTGCTCTGTATGGATAATCATGTTCATGTCTTTCCCTGAAGTTTTTAAAAATATAGCTTGTGGAGCTACAGATATATTGTCCTTTGTTGCTAAGGTCGATTTAGGTCCAATTGGCTTTCAAAAATTAGAAAACTGTAACATTGACATAACAGCCAATTTATAATAAAAGTAAAACTATTAGCTGTCTTCAGAGTAAAAAGTATGCAGCTTGTCAAAAACAGAAATATATGGTTGTGTTGAGACTTCAGGCTTAAGAAGAATATGCATTTTTGCACAGAAGTGATTATTTTATTTTTATGTATTGGTAAAAAATGACATTTTTTTAATTAAAATTAAATGTGGAGCTGTGCCTTTGCCTTTGAGGGCATGGATAAAATTTAAGGGTGTTTATAGAAAACAATATTAATGTTGTTTCCTGAAAATTTCATAAGGGTATGTCAAATCATTGTTGAGATACATGCAAAAGTGCTGCGGAAGCAAAAATAAAAACAAAAAAAGAAGTCCAAACAACCAGTATCCTTGTGTAGGGAATATTAGCTTTGTAGAAGGACAGATGACAGCTAGGAAATCGTATATGAAAATGTCACATGATGCACCTTAAAGGATAGGCAGCGGTATGGGAGGTAAGTACAGCCTAAGGGTAGTGGATCTATAAAAACAAATGAGGAAATTGTCATTAAGTGATCAACTCCATAATGCTAGCCCTGTTTGTTTCACAGAGGACAAGTCATCTGCAGTAAATACCAAAAAGAATAGGCATTACATAAAGGAAGATTTAAAGGAAGAACTCATTTTGTACTCTGAAGGTGAACTCTTGATGTAATCTAGCAGCAAAAGAGTAGCAGTGAGGAACAAAGCCAGTGTCAGGTTAATAGATTCATAGGTTGGTACTAGGCTATTGGTCCTAGGGCCTATACAAGCCTAGCCATAACATTTCCCTGGCAATTTCTTCCCACAGTATTTACTTCCCTGGATCCCTGTCTAGCAGGGTGACTGACATGATCCCCAGGGTGAATTTCCTATCTTCCATCCAATCATCAAGGTTCCTTTTGAAGAGGGCCAAAGAGGTGCTCTGCTTGACATGTATGGGCAGTCTATTTCAGAGTCTGGGGAGTCTCTGGGTCAGGAACCTATCCCTCCAGCATGTTTTGTTCATTGTGATGACAAGGTTTAGATCCCTGGAGTGTGTGTCTCTGAGGGATTGAGATTTCTTTAAGTGTAGCATGTCCAACAGCTCTGAGTTTAACATGGCCTTGTATGTTAAGCAGAGATCGCCTCTGAGTAGACAATATGCGTCAGAGTATAGGTGGAGTTTTTTTAGATAGTCAGCATTGGGCATCTGCTTTAGGCCTGTGATTCTTTTAGTGAGGTATTTCTGTGGCCTTTCCAGTTGTTGCAGATGTCTTGAGAGGTACATACCAAATGGGGCGTTGTATTCTATAATGGGTCTAATGAGAGATGAGTACAGTGGGACAATGACCTCCTTTTTTCTGGATGAAAAGACCTTAGTGATGTGGTCTAGGTCTGCCACATAGAAGGATTTCCTGACTGTTGTGGGCGATGTGGTTATCAAAGGTGAGACCACTGTCTACCTGTGTCCCTAAGTCTCTTCTCACACTTTCGGTGTTTATTGTACTGCCACCTATGTGGTAATTCACGGGTACATGTTTTTTCCCAAAGGGGATAACTATACATTTATTGGCATTGAGCTTGAGCCAATGGCTCTGGCACCAAGTATCTGTTTCTGAAAGGCCCTTTTGTAGAATATCCACATCATTTGGGGATTCCATAATGGCTCCCAGTTTGCAGTCATTTGCGAACTTTGTTAGCCAGAGTCCCTTAGTGTTGGCCTGTACTTTAGAGAAGTAGATGCCAAACAAGAGCAGTCCCAGGACTGAACCCTGAGGTACTCCACTTGTCACTTGTCTGGAGCTGGATTTGGAGTCGGCTACTTTTACAGTGTGGGTTCTGTCAGTAAGCCAGTTGGCAACCCATCGAGTGACGTAGGGATTAATCAGGCTGCCGACTCATATGCTGTCAGAGCAGTGGAAGACCTTCACTTATGATGCAAAACAGAGAGGAAGGGGAATGGGTAGCTCTTAAAAGGTGGAAAATCTACGTCTGATTTATGGATGTACTTTTATAAAGTGGGAAAGTAAGTGGAGCATGGAACTACTTGGTAGTGAAAAAAGTACTTGTGAGGCAAAAGAAGGAATCAGGGTTGGAAGAGTTTGGGATGGGGTGAAATTGCAAAGCGAGAAGGGTGAGGACATCTATATAACAGGCTAACTGTAACACTTAACTTGACGAGACATGTCTGTCCTTCTGTTGGTTTGTACATTTGTATAATATTTGATTTAAAAACTTGCCTGTACTGCCTTTAGCATCACTGTCAAAACAGTACATATGAAGACAACTCAGAGCTGTAACCCAAGCATGTCAACTGTCTACTGATACAGAGACTTGCAGACAATGCTAAATAGTATAGTAGCATAGTGTATTACATAACTTAGAACTGCTCAGAGGTATGAGCATATTGGTGGCTTTCTTAGACATCTAGTATCCCCCTAACATTAAGCTATAAGCTTCTCAACCAACAAGAATACAAAAGGTTTAAATCACCCACATTTCTTTCTACCTTTAAGCACGGATGACTCTTAAATGCAATGATAGCAAGTCAACACCCAAATAACTTGCAATGTGAAGCATGGGATTGGAGTTAAAAAAAAAAAAAAAAAAAGATCAAAGTGCAGTTTAAATTTCAAAACATGTCTGGTGTTTCTCTAATACCAGTCCTTTGCAGTGAAATATACAAAGAATAGTTCACTGCAAGGGTGTAAATTATGCAGAATTTTGTTCATGATTGCAACAGTGAATCCTGAATTAATGGGCATTTTATTATAAGCTGGAAAATACCACACTGCCCTCTGCTGCAGACTAGTTAATGAAGGTTTTAAATGGGGTAATGATAAGATTTCCCCCAGCTGGGAACATTCACAAATCAATATTTTTGAATTATAATGTTATATAAAACAAGATATTCAGTATTCAAATCACAGGCTTTGGCAATGACATTTAGGTTTCATACCATATAAGGTTTTCTTAGCTTCTCATTTCTGCCCATCAGATTGCCCTCGTCAAAGGAATATGCCACTCTAAACTTTCCTGATAAGTTCCGATACAGTCTCTTGGCTGCATTTGGGGAAGGTGGTGTCCCCAGCTTCCTCCCCTGAGTTGGATAAATATCCCGTATTTGCTGTGTCATCTTGGGGGAGGAAGACCTGTAATAATCAGAAAAAACAATGTTAATGAAATGAACATGCTGAAAAACGCCAGGAAACAATGACAGGATAAATCTATGAAAAGGAAAGATTTGTGTTAAAAATCAAATTTATCAGTAGTGAAGAAAGGCATCCACTCAGTCCTACACAGACAGTCCCTAGGGACTTTACTAAAGTCACAGAACAAAGTCATTTACTTTTTGACCATGAACTGTGAAAACTTAAGATTTTTCCTATGCAAATGTTTATGACACAAAGCTTATCAAAATCTATACCAGTTTTGTCAAGATGGGGGGGGGTCTTGTGGGTAAAGATCTTATATAAAATGCATTTTTTCACCTCACTTTATGAAAGAATGCAATATATATATATATATATATATATATATATATATATATATATGTAAGTCTACTATCAAAAAAATCACTTTTTTGAAAAACAGAAAGTTGAACCCACTTTAGCGAAAGTGCACTTAAATGAAACTGCACTTTCCGGAACACAGATTCACTGAAGCACGCTACAGTGAGGATAAGGAAATATATTCTTTTCCCCACTGTAGTGCTATCTCGGAGTTAGTATATATAAGTAGTGGGGGTGTAGGAGACACAGCCCCCCACATGGAGGGTGCAGAGGGCTGGCCTCCCTGAAAAAATGTGTTTTTAGTGTGTTTCTTTTTTTTCAGATTCAGTGAATCGGTGTTCACGAAAGTAAACTTTCATTTAAGCGCACTTTTGCTAAAGTGGGTTCAGCTTTCTGTTTTTCAAAAAAGTGATTTTTCGATAAACAGAAGTAGACCCATATAGATACACACACACACACACACACACACACACATATATTTATATATATATATATATATATATATATATATATACACATATATAGATATAGATATATATATGGGTCTCCTTTGAACCATCTAAAACCCATAACATCTAATTTCATAACATTGAGACCAGAACATCTAAAACTTAAAACATCTAAAACCCATAACATCGAATTTCATAACATCTAACAGTACAAATCACATGAAAATAACATCCCCTAATCACAAGAAAGAAACAGCTGCTTGGAGTAGATGTTGGCCTCTCAGTAGAGAGAAAGAAAGAGACAACTGCATGGAAGAGATATTTACCTCTCTTCACAGGGGAATCAGTGCTGGAAAAGTGAATGAAAGTAGAAACTACAAAGATATGTGTTTTGTTCACTAATATAATTAGCTTTTTCTTTTTTTTTTTTTATTTTGCCTGAACACTGAATAAACTAAACTGAAATGAAGAGACCTCTGCCCCCAGTGTGTTTGCTACAATACACTGGTAATTGTTGAGGCAAAGTGTGATCTTTTTTTGGTTCATGCATTGCAGCCTGCATACACAAACACATTTTGAGTTGAACCCCCCGCCAAAAAAATAAATAAATAAATAAATAAGCAACAAGAGACCTGAATGTTTGCTTTATGAAGAACTGTTACTTCCTTTTTTTCCTGGTAGGAGTAATCACAATAAGAAGGAATGAAAAAATGTTTCCTTTACGTGAAATTCAGAGAGGTCTGTTCTAAAGAAGTGTGTTTATCGAAATGGAAGAGGGAGAGTATTCCTCCCAAAGAAGCACTGCTGAATGTTCAGTTAAGTGCTAAGAAGAATTAGGCTTCTCATTTTGCTACATCTAAAGGCAGAAAGAAATATACACAGAAACAAAAACAAAAAAGATAGACTTTTAGAATATAGTAAGTGGATACATTCTTAAACCAAATTTAAAATGAATTACATGGCATGTAGTACAGTAGCGTTTTATATTTTGTTGAATGTTTTAACAAAGTGACATGAAACTGCTGAAGGAAATGCATTGAGAATTGTTGAAACATTTATCAAAAGAAGTACATAGCACTGAAAAGATTGCTTAGCAGAAATATACATAATGACTATACTAAGCTATCGAAAGAAAAGTGTTGAGAAAATGTTCCTGAACCATGCTTAAGACTGCTAGCAAAAGAAATTGCTAAATCTGGTAATGTATATTTTGTTGGGTTTTCAAACTGCAAAAATCTCTTTACTGCATTTTTAAATATAATTTAAGCTCTTACACTAAATTTAAAAATAATTGTATGGATGCAGAATGGCAAGTACCACTGGATGTTATAACAAAAGTGACATAAAACTTCTGAAAGAAATGCCAAAACAATTGCTGAATGGCTGCTTAATAAAATAAGTACAGAGTAAATTTCTGAAAAGGTTGCTTACCAGGGATGTACATAGTACATAGTAACTATACTAAGCTGCTGAAAGAAATGTGTTGGGAAAAATGTCCTATAGGTATGAAGTATGTGATTAAATATACTGATGAAAGAAATTGCTGAAACTCCTAGAGCATTTGGTTTTCACTCTGCAAAATGTGGTTTATACCATTTAAAATTTAGAATGGAAACTGATGTACTATAAAGCACTGTGGTGTCAAATGTTACATGTGACTTGGGGGAAGCTGTAAAAATTCACAGAGAAAACACAAAGTGTGGAAAGGTGGTGTGACTGCAAAAATGTCTTGCTCATAAATGCAATATGTGGAAAAGTGATAGCTTTACAAAACATGAAACAATAACTAAATTATACTGTTGGGAAAACTGTACTGAAGATAATTGTTATACTGGCTTTCTGAGAAACTAAACCAGACAATTTGGATGTGTGCACACTGCAGTGTACTAAGGAAAATACTCCAGTAATTTTCTGAGAAAAAAAAAGTCAGATAATTCTGAAGTCTATGCAATGGGAAATGGTGACTATGCAGCATGTTTTTATCTGTAGTCTAAATATAAAGTCTGAAACAATATAATATTTCTGGAACTGTTCCAAAGTACTAATGAAGTGAGTTCAGTGGTATGCTAATTCTAAAAAACTTCAAAAAGAACTGCTGCACAGAAGTAAACCCAGTAATATTTCCACATGGTGGTGGTTTGTCTATGATGAGGAATGAAGTTCTACTGTGGAAGTGTTAAGAAAATGAACTGTTAAAAAAAGAATCGCATGTCAGCGCGAGTCTTTTGTAAAGAAAAAAGTGTTGGTTTTTAAAGAGAAGCAACTCAAGTGAGTGGGGACCTTTGCAGCAGAAAA
Organism: Protopterus annectens; assembly: GCF_019279795.1. Classification (NCBI taxonomy): domain Eukaryota; kingdom Metazoa; phylum Chordata; order Ceratodontiformes; family Protopteridae; genus Protopterus; species Protopterus annectens. Next base: position 254,492,131 of record NC_056746.1, on the reverse strand, counting down.
CAAAAAGTGAGTTATTTTGCTAAGTGGAAAGCTGACACATTCATATTTATTTGTTTATTTATTTATTTATTGTCTTTGCATTTGTTTTCTGAGTTAGACTGTCTTGGATAAAAAAAAAAGCCTCTTTTCAGTGGAGACCCAAAAAGCTCCACAGAGTACAGAGATTAGCGTTCACAGTGCACAGAGTGAAATCTTAGCAACCTGCTGAAGCAAATTCAGACTGCGTCGTGTTGCAACACTAGTCACATTGTTTACCCGAACCAGCCATTTTTTGCATTTGTGGCTTATCCTGTGTTTAAAGCAGGTACAGAAAAAAGTATACTGCTTACATAAAACAGACATTTTTTTTGTATATTTGAGTTGTTCAGTGTTTAAAGCAAATGAATACCACTAATTATTATTGCTTTCTTAAGAAAACTATATTACTTCTGAAATACACTGTTTCATCAGAAACTGCTGAATCCCTGTGTGTGTGTGTGTGTGTGTGTGTGTGTGTGTGTGTGTGTGTGTGTGTGTGTGTGTGTGTGTGTGTGTGTGTGTGTGTGTGTGTGTGTGTGTGTGTGTGTGTGTGTGTGTGTGCGTGTGTGTGTGTGTGTGTGTGTGTGTGTGTGTGTGTGTGTGTAAGCCTCCTTATTAAAAAATAAAACCATGTGTAGAACTTGGAAAGAATGAACAAATTGTGGAACTTTATAGAAACTATGTGCTGCCTATGGCAAAGTGTACACAGCACTGAATCATGTTAGGCACTGTACTTGGCAAATTATGTAATTCTATACAGTACTGAGTCTTTCTGGGTACTGTCAGTAGTAGACTGAAAATACACGGATTTGTATAAGGTATTGTCTAAGAAACCTGTGGACAAAGCATACAAAAGTAAAAGGCAAATGTTCTTGAGTAGTGAATTGTTAACACTGAGAGCATTTGCTATATGCCATACAGAAACTTACTCCAGAAATAAAATAGGTCTTTATTGCAATTAAAGGGCAGCCTGGAAAAGAAGGGTCTTTGCTGGTGTTATGCTAAAGATGTAACAAAAGAAGTGAGTCGCAAAATGTGTTTAGCAAAACATTAGTGGCATGTTTTTATTGCCTTTCTAGAATATTCAAGAAAATTGTGACTGAAGCATAATAAGAAATACATGTGAAAGATAATTTTATTTCAGAACAGCTGTCCAACAACCATGTGGATATAAAGAAATAACCTAATACTTTTTATTTTTAAGGTTAAGATGCATAAAACTAGGAATACCTAAATATTTGTGTTTCAGTAAGGCAGTTAAGTTACAGTCTTGCAAAAAATCTAATAGTTTACTTTTATTTCCTTTTGTATTTTTCCCCAGGTAAATACCAAAAACATCATAATTTTGTTATAATCTAAAAAGTGTAAACTGGAGAACAGTGTATTCATATAGGTAACACAGTCCATGAAGAGTTTTGGACACAAATGTATAAAGCATTCCTGCCAGGACAAACCAAGAACAGTCAGTGGAAGTGCTTCATATAATTTTCTGGCAGACCATCTAGTCCTTGTGCTTTGAGGGGTTTTTTTTAGCTTGAATACTCCTAATTAATTAATATGTGCCTACTGAAGTTTTAAAGCCTAAACCTTTCCACTCAAGAAACTTCTAGAAGGCTACTTTGAATTTATAATCTTCAGGTATTGTTGCAATAAGGAAGGGGAAGTCTGAGTTTTATGCCTTCTCAAAATGCAATCTAAGGATTTCCAAATTTTAAGAGAGTTTGCCGAAGCATTAACATCAGAATATTTAAGAAAAGAAAGACCTGAACTTCTAACTAGAAGTTTGCAGTACCTGGCCAACCCATTTATAAAACTTGTGGAGTTACTTGTTAACATCGGAGTTGGACTTTTTCCAAAGCTATCTCATTCTTTCTATTAATAGTGGTCTGACTCTGCTCTGTTGTCCTCCTTTTTTCTTGTACATATGCAGCTATCTGTTGTTCCCTACATTCTTAATGAGCACATATAACTCTTGAGTGCACAACTCTTGAATTTGCTGGCACTGAAAACCTGTGCCCACTGCCTTAAGCATGTGTGCAGATAACACTTAAACCTGCCCCATAAGATTGTGGGTGTACAAGCATGTGCAAATATGGGTTCTCTAGTAAAATATGGTAGGAGACTTCATATTTTAGGTGGGTTCAGGGTTTAATTTAAATAAATCCATTACCAGTACTATATAACTTGAGTAGAAGCAAAGGATAGTCATGAAATCAGAAGTGTTAGCTAAAAGAGCCAAGTCTGTGTAATGCCTATCCTATTATACATATGATATCTAGCCTGCTTCAATCACCTCGCACTGTCCCTAAGTATATTTGCCCAAGCTCAATAGTTTATTTTCTTAGTAGTCTTGACAGAGATTATAGATGTGGCATGAGCTGCACCCGGAGATGAGATCTATCTAATGCAAGATTAAAATCTCCCCGATCACTAAAGAGCACCTGTATTTTTCAACGATATAGTGAAGAATCTGCTATCATCCTTTGTGCACACTCCTAGACTGAGGTAGAGATAGAATAAAAATGTATAGTTCTACAGTTACATCCCCTGCAAACCCTTCTGGTGTACTTAAGATTTGATATTTTGTACTCCATTATTCAGTAAAATAAGTTGTGAAATTGCCACTCCCCACCTCTTAAGTGATGGCTGGGATGACTTTACTACTAACTAATAATCATTTATAGCCAACATGCAATATTCCACAAAGAACAGTCAGCCCACTTAGCTTTAAACTCAGAAATTCATTCCAGCTAAATTGTGGTATTTTTTTCTACTTTATTAACCTAACAGTGATCATTTCAGAGCGCATGCTGGTTACTGATCCTAACCCTCTATCAACCTCATAAATCAGTCCCTGTGAAATGCCTTACTATAAAAAAACACCATGCTTCAGCCTTACTGTAACCACCAGATAATGAACAAAACATTTAAAACTGTACCCTGACTGTGGCACAGAAGGGATAAAGGCCTAACTGTGGTCCAAATGTCCAGAGTTTGAAAAGTAGCTCTGGCCTTGAAATATCTAGTCAGGAGAAGATGGGAATAAGTGACATTTGCAGGCTTGCCCATTATGGTGGCTCCAGTCCAACCAACCTGCACATTTATAAGTGGAATTTTACATGCTACCAGTGGCTACTGTATTGGGGGGTATGTGTTTGTTAATCATAAGCCGGTGATGTTAGCCATTATAGAGGAGTGTTTATGGGAACATGCACATAACAGGGAAGGCAAAGGACACCTCTCTGGTGATGTGGTACATAAACTAGCCGCCAGACGCAGGGCTAAGACCAAAATCTAAATGATTCCATTGCTGGGAATGGTGACACGGGCAAAAACACCACAATGGCTGCTCATCTGATGGCCATCCTGGTCTGCTCTCAACCTCACTTGGAAAAAACTTGAATGTGGAAACAACTAATCTAAACTGAGAAGGAAAGGGTTCGATGGCCAGCAGGTTGGTGAAAAAAGCTCATAGAAAAAAATATGTTCAACAAACTGTACAAGTAAACATGTCAACATTAAAAAAAGGCTGCATAAAACATATGTACAAACTAGAAGTAGTGACCTCCAAGGTAGCAGAAGGTATAACTTCCTTCTCCATGCTTAAACTATGGATATGTGTGACCAGAAAAAAGGTGCATCACTAAGAAAAATGAGAAGGGCTCCAAGAGCTAAATAATTACATTCCTTTACAAAATTAGCTATCTAATTATCATTTCCCCTCAATGATGAAATTCAAAAATTAACATTTTAAATAGTAAACATTTGATAACTGCTAAATTCACCAGGAATCAACTTTAAGAGTGCTTCTACTAAGTCAGCAGTGATAACTTTGCCACAACCCCTCAAGACTCATTTTGCAGTGAACTTGACTAAGAACATCTCCAGGGAACCCACTATATTGTCAAGGTTAAAGAGACTTAATAAGGCATATGTAGAAACTGTTCATACTTTCTCACAGCTGTCTAAAGGCTTTACCATTTAGCCAATTGTATTTAATTCAGGATAGTGCAACTATATTACCAAAGGAACTCATTTTAGGGATCACCATATAATTGTCATAATAATGTCCTCATCCCATAGATTGACCATAGCTTTATATCTCTTTTTAAACACAGATTTTAATAGCTATAACTATTAACTGTCACAACCAAAAGTAGGTATCCAGTTGCATAGTAATGAGCATCTTTTTCATTTTAAGACATTAATATTTGCAACTTTTAGAGCAGGAACCATCATATGACAGAGATTCATACAAACGTAACAGCATGTATTTTCTCACTGTAGTAGAGTGAGTCAAACACAGACATCAGCATGTGCTAACGTTTCTTCACTGGACACTCTCTCAGGCATGCATACAGGATGTTTAGCCAGTATACAAAGAAGACATCATAGCTACTCAATATATGGTCAAACTGACCAGTCTCCCAGAAAAGGCATAGATATTGGGATTTCCAATTGTTATGTCCAACCTGAAGCAGCTGAGGAAATAACACTGTCGTACAGTAAGTCTGCCTACTTATTTTATCTTTTCCATATCATCCTTTCTGTATCCTGAAACATAACATTCTACTGCTAGTAGTATAAAACTTTGTCTGGGAAGTCCAACACCAGAGGTCCCTCTTGCAGTATAAGCTTAAGATATGCTGAGTATAATATAGTTGCCTTAATCTTCTATGGCTTCAACATTTGTGATAATGGCCACCATACATTCCTTTATTCCACTACAACCTTAGACTAGTCATTGTCAAAAATGTACCTTTCAGGCAAGACAGGTTAAAGGAGGGAATATTCTGCCATATACAGCATCATTTCTTTATTTCTGTAGCAAAGAAATTTGACAATTACTGACCACTATTTGGATGTGGCAGAAGGCCATGGAATCATTGACTTATGTGCTCATTATCTATCCAAGCTCTTGCTTACAGCAAACTTTAAGCTGGACTGAAACCAAACCTACAGACATGAAATTATGCCATGTTGCTCACATTCGTCTTGAAGTCTGAATATCTGCATATTATTTTTTGGGTAATCAATACACTCTGAAACTGTTGTGTAAAATTCAGGATAAACAACTTTATTTCTGCTTCATGACAGTGAAGATCCACAGGTGATATTTAGGAATCTAAACTGGTAGTTCTTATACTTGTGTCTGAATCCACTTCTTCAGTTCCATGGCATACACATTTAGGTTTTGTTGAAATGCCTCCATGCCAAGATGTAGTTGCTTAATCCATACATACATACATCCACAGACCCTTTTTCATATTTTTGCACATGGGGTCAGGATGTCACTTCAACAGTGACAGTCAGCTAGAGCCAATGTTTACACCAGCAGGTCATTAGCCCTGCTGTGATAGTTCTTTCACAGCACACACTCACATGAACACTCACATCTATGGCCAGTTTAGAGTGTCCAATCCATCTACTGCATGTCTTTGGAATGTGGGAGGAAACCAGAACACCCAGAAGAAACTCATGCAAACACAGGGAAGACATACAGACTCCACACAGAAGGCACTCCAGCCAAGAATCGAAACAGGGAACCTCGTGCTGTGAGGAGCCAACACTATCCTCTGCACCACTGTGCTGCATATTAACAGATAATGAGGTCTTCCTTCATTGTGGCTAAACATGTCTGTGAATCATATTCCTTGCAACTGCAAAAACTGCACATTTTGGCAATAGCAGCTTTCTTCAGCACAGGAAACATTTTCTGAATCACAGCCAGATAGTACAGTTGTGTACACTTACCATAAATGTAGATGTTCGAGTGTATTCACTGTTGCGGTCATCACATTTGGGTTATCCCTCCCAGGGTAGCCCTCAGCCGGCCGAAATACCAGAGGCTTAGTATTTCTGCATTGGTTGCTGTCGCTTCAGGACTGACGTCAGGTCGTCAGTAGTATAAAGAAAGACAGCCTACACCATTACATCAGTTTTTCTTGCCCTAACTCTCAGGAGCCCAAAGTGGGAGCCAGGTTATGGTGGAAGAACCCCACCAGTAGAAATTAAACACCAAAAAGTTCCTTGTAAGGAGAGAGAGAAAGAAGAGGGGGATGTAGGGAGGGAAACCAGGACTGCAACAGTGAATACACTTGAACATCTACATTTATGGTAAGTGAACACAACTGTACTATGTTCGTCATGTTTCACTGTTGCAGTCATCACATTTGGGTTGATTCTCAAAGCTGACGAAAAGGGTGGAGGCAGACAAGGAGATTAGGGGATAGCTAGGATGCCCTGCAAGACTGCAGTGGCAAAGCCTGCCCTGGATTTGGAGAAGATAGGCAGGTGGTAATGCTTGCTGAAAGTGTGAACAGATGTCCATGTGGCAGTCTCCAGGATGTCTCTGGTGGAGACTCCTCTGAGGAAAGCTGCAGAGGTGGAGGCTGCTCTGGTGGAGTGAGTCCTAACCCCCTTAGGGGGAGGTTTTCTGTGTTGCTTGTAACATAATTGGATGCAGTGTGCTATCCATTTGGAAATTGTTTCTTTGGAGATGACTTTGCCCTCTGCCCCTGCAACAAAGCTAACAAGTAATTGATCAGACTTTCTGAATAATTTAGTCCTATCTAGATAGAATCTGAGCTGTCTGTGCACATCTAGAGAGTGCAGGATCCTTTCCCCCTTGTTTTGTGGGCTAGAGAAAAAGGGGGCAAATGAATGGATTGGTTGAGAGGCACACTGGACACATCTTTGGGCAGGAAGGATGGGTTAGTCCTGAGGGAAACCCTGTCAGCATGGAAGATGATGAAGGGCTCCACACCCATGAGTTCTTGTAGCTCGAAGACTCTTCTGGCTGAAGTTATGGCCAGAAGAAAAGCTGACTTCCAGGAGAGAAATTTGAACTCTGCTGAAGATGCTGGTTCAAAGGTGGGGGGCAGGTGAGTTTTTCCAACACAAAGTTAAGGTCCCAAGCTGGGGTAGGTGCTCTTCTGGGTGGCCTCAAGTTGCTAGTCTCTCTTAGGAATTGTTTGATTAGGGTATGTGAAAAAAGGGGCTGCTCAGTGTGGAAATGAGCAGAGATAGCAGAGGCATGATTTTTAATAGAGGAAAAAGAGAGACCACTGTGTAGCAGGTCAGCTAGGTAATCCAGGATGAGAGGTAGGGAGGACTGTGCCATATCAGCTCCCTTAGCATGAATCCAGATGCAGAACCTTTTCTATTTATCAGCATAAGACTTTCTAGTGCTAGGGCATCTGGCCTCACATATAGCACTAGAACCTGTTTACTGAGGTTGGCAGATTGATCAGTGGTTAGGGAATAAACCAGGCTGCCAAACTGAGGGTCTGCAATTGGAGATGCATAAATTCTCCTTCCCTCTGAGTCAGGAGAGTTGGGGTCTGAGTGAGATGCCATGGTGGCAGTGGGGGCAGGCTGTGCAGCAGTGTGCACCAGTGCTGGCAAGGCCAATCTGGAGCAATAACTGTCCTTGGTTTTTCTTCCCTTATTTTGAGTGGTACCTGGTGATGAGAGGTAGTGGAGGAAATGCAAAGACCAATAGATTGACCCAGGGGAAGGAGAGGGCATCAACTTTCCAAACCATGCAGTGATGCTCCCTGGTGCAGAACTTGCTGAGCTGATGGTTGATGTGGGAGGCAAAGAGTTCGACCTTCGGGGTGTCCCATTTCTGAGTTATTAGGGTGAAGATTCTTTTGTCTAGCTGCCACTCATGTGGGTCCAGAAGATTTCTGCTTATGTCGTCTGCCAGAGAGTTTAGAGAACCTGGCAGGAATTGTGCTAACAGGTGGAGTTACATGGCAGAGGCTGTGTGCCAAAGGGTCATGGCCAGCCTGCATACAGGGTAGGAGTGAGTCCCTCCCTGCTTGTTGATATACCATATCACAGTGGTGTTGTCTGTTTTGATCAGGAGAGCCCCTGGGGAGAGAAGGGGCCTGAAGGCTGTCAATGCATGCTGGACAGCTAACATCTCCTTTTGGTTGATGTGCAGATGGATTTGCTGTGGGCTCCATTGGCCCTGTATGCACCTGCCATCCAGGTGTGCATTCCAGGCATAGTTTAATGTGACTGTGGTGAGGGTCTGGGTGGCGGGGGGGGTGGTGGTAAAAAAGGTAGTCCCTTGTTGTGGGAGCATGCTGCTTCCCACCAAAGAAAATCTTTCCTTGGACAAGGTATCACTGGTATAAGAGTTTCCAGGTCTTGAGAGTGTTGACACCAAAGGCTTTTTAAGTACCACTGAAGTTTCCTCATATGCAGTCTGGTATACTGAATGAGTAGAATGCAAGATGCCATGAACCCCAGAGCTTGCAGGATTTTCCTTGCAGATAACTGAGGTCTGGTGGCTAGTTGTGAGAAGTAGGCTGTCGGGTAAGTTTGCTTTTTTGGTGTAAGGAATGCAATCTGGGATGCTGTGTCAGGGCTTGCTCCCAGGAATATAATCCTTTGGGTGGGTACTAGTTTGGATTTCTTTTCGTTGATAGTGTACTCTAGGTAGGTCAGTAGAGACTTTACAAAGGCCAGGTACCTGAGCAGCTTTTCCTGACTGTCTGCCTGAATTAGGCAGTCGCCTAAGTATGGGTAAATTGGAATATTACTTTGTCTGCAAAACCAATGGCGGGAAACAGATATTTTGTGAAAAATCTGGGAGCAGTAGCTAAGCCAAAGGGAAGTGCAGAGAACTGAAAGTGCAGAGATTCTGCCCTGAAATGTAGATATTTCCTGCATGATTCCCTGATAGGAATGTGGAGGTAGGCCTCTTTTAGGTCTAGGGTGGCTAGCCAAGCATCCTTGGAGAGCATGGGTAGCAGTTGCTGGAGGGCGAGAATTTTGAATTTTGGTATCACCCGGAAGGTGTTTAGAATGGATAGGTCAAGGATGGTGTGCCAGGTGCCCTCTTTTCTGGGAACCAGAAAAAGTCTGGAGTAGAAACCTTGGCCTATCTGTTTTGCAGGAACGTGCTCTATTGCCCTCATAGAGAGCAGGGAAATGACTTGCTTTTTCGCCTCTGCCCACTGGTTTGGCGGTATATCTGGGAACCCTTTTGGAGATAGAAGGAGTGTGGAAAGAAAATTTGTATCCTGGGACACCATGTTAAGGACCTAGTGGTCATTGGTAATGGTGGCCCAGCTGCTTGTGTGAAAGGAGAGTTTTCCTCCTAGGGGTAAGTGCAGGTGGGCAGAGGGAGGGGGTGGGGGAGGAGAGTCATTGTGAGTTATTACCATGAGGGAGTGGCTTAGAACTTCAGGTTTTGAAGTGGAGGAACTCCATTGCTTTGATCTATGCATTCCCTGTGGCTGCTGTCTGGGGACTGCTTCCCCGGGGTCTGGGCCGAACTGACCTGGTGGGAGCAGGAAAGGACCAGTGCTTGGAGGGGCAATGCCTGCTGAACCTGGGTGGCTGGACCTGTAGGAAATCCTTAATTGTCTGCATAGATTTAGCTTTTTCTTCCATCTTTTTAAGACCTCCTCTGCCTTAGTGCCAAATAAGTTGTCTTTGTGCAAGGGTGCATCCAATAATTTAGATTTAACATGGTCTGGCAAGGGCTATTCCTTAAGCCATGCATACCTTCTAAGGACAGAACTGGTGACTGCTGCCCTGCAAGAAGCTTCTAGGGCATTAAAACCACAGTGTAAGGTGTGCTTAGTCACTTGACTTGCAGAATGCATTAACTTTTGTAACTCTTTAGATTCTACACAAGCAGGAAAGGAAGACACCTTTTGTTTGAGGGGTTCCATGGTATGTTGCTGAAATTTTAGCCTATGGAACTGGCAATTTAGTACTCTGATAGCAACAGTAGCAGAGCTTTATACTTTTTTACCCCATCTGTTTAGTGCTCGTGAATCCCTATCTGAGGGGGTGGGATTCTTAGCAGAGGTTGCTTTAATTCCTTTAGGCCCTTGTGAAATTACCTCAGGGTCAGCAGTAGGATTATTGAAAAGAAATTTGTGTGAGTCAGGGACTCTGTAATATCTGTCAGGTTTTCTGGGTGCAGGAGGGAGGGTGTCAGAAGTCAAACTGGATTCCAGGAAAACATCATCCGCAATATCCAGGACAGGGGCAATGGCCAGGAGTCTGTGCTATGGAAGATCTAAGAATTCTCTGAGTCTCTTTTTAGACTGAGGGTAGTCTTGACATTCCCATTGGAAATGCTTCCTTAAGGTATGAAGGGTTTCCCCAAAGTAAAAGTCCTTGGGTGGAGAGGCTGAAGGAACGGAATCCTCTGCATCAGAATCTTCATAAGCAGAGAGGGTTTGCATGTCATCATATTCAGATGCAGCAGAGTCATCAGACTCCTGTTCAGACAAAACTACTGGGGACAGATCTCTTTTTCTTTTGGAAGGGGTCGCTTGGCTTCGCCTGATCAGCATAATAAGGTCTTCCACCATTTTAAGCATTTAAGACTGAGGCAAGGAAACAGGTACCTGAGATTGGTCGTTGGTTTCTTGGGTGTGTGGTTTGTACCCTGGGCCTTAGAAACTCAATAGTTTTTGAAAGAATGGTAGATGAGAAAGAAGTAATCAGTTTGTGTTGAGAATCGGTAGTGCGAAATACTTCCTTGGAAGCCGGTGCCTGCTCAGCGGCTCTGGACCTATCCAAGGTAGAGACAGCTGCAGGATCCTTAGTCAATGAAGAGTTTTGCAGCATCTGAAAGGGTATCAGTAGCAGCCTGCGAATCCACAGAAGCAGGCATCAGGGGCTGTGAAAGTGCCTCACTGAGGACCGAAGAACTGATGTCTAGCTTAACAGAAGCATCGTCAGTAGGTTTGGACCTGTGTGGTCTGTCTCTGACTTTATCCTTACTTTTTTTGGAAGATCTGCTGTCAGATGGCTTACCGAAGCCATATCAGAATTCGAGGACTGTAAGCAAAAATATCTAGCTACAATAAGGGCACAACAACTTATAGTTCTGGTGTTAAACAAGGCACAAAAGCGAAAGCGAGGGCCATCGTGGTCTGGGCCTAAGCAAGTGAGGCAGTAAGAATGAAAGTCTCGGTGTGGTATTTGCTTTCCACAGGAGAGACAATTGTTAACTTTTTCTGACATCGGTTAGTGCAAGAAAAAAGGATCCCCAATGGGGTACTTAGTTTTAGATGACTCCAGCTTCAATTTGGAAGACGAAACTCAGGTAGCAGACGACTGGGACTCCTGCAAACTACTTCTGCTTTGGGCTCCTTGGCAAGAAAGACTGGTGTAATGATGTTGGCTGCCTTACTTTATACTACTGATGATCTGACATCAGTCCTGAAGTGACAGCAACCGACACAGAAATACTAAGCCTCTGGTATTCGGGCTGGCCAAGGGCTACCCTGGCAGGGATAACCCAAATGTGATGACTGCAACAGTGAAACACGAAGAACATCTACCGGGCTAGTTTTAGACCCTCTACTGATTATGAGTGTTAAGTACAATCATTGCTGTACAACAACTGCGTTCATGTCTTATGCCATTTTAAAGGCTCAAAATGTCAGACACTTCAAGTAAAAAGACAGTGGTACTTCAAGAATCTTTTGGATCAGACTCATGACTTATTAAAGAACATTTTCCTTTAATTCATTCATTAGTTAGTGGTTTAAACTACTGCATTCCACAGATTCAATTATATCCAAGTTAGTTGTTGTTGTTCGTCTTTTCCCGGTTAGGGGTCACCACAGAGGAACTCAGGTCTGCTAATAATTGGCAGTTGTTTTTTATGGTATCGAGTTGCCAGCCCAATGCCCAACCTTCAACGAAGGCACGCCCATTTAACGCATGTCTTTCAAACGCCCACTCAACCACAGGGAGGACATGCAGACTCCACACAGAAGGCCCTCCCAACCCAAGCCGAGAACTGAATGGGAGAACCTCGCTGTGAGGCAACAATGCTACCACTGCACCACCGAGCTCGATAATTATATCCAAGTTAGTCAAGTCAGCAAATACTCTCAGTGCAGTTTCTAACACAGATGTATCCAATCAGATTGTGATGAACATTTGCAACACTTAAATATACAATCCTGTTCTCCTTCACAAGTGAAGATGTGTATCAACATGAAGGAAACAATAATTACTTATTTTTAAATAAACAACAAAAGGAAATTGACCTTATATAAAATTTATTAAACTCTAGCACCTCAGCATATACCTTCAAAGAGTTGTAAAACAGCAAAAACAAATAACCATACTTTTTATACATGAAATCAAAAACAGTACTATAATTTCAGTCAGTTAACCACTTACAAAATCTTTTAAAAATTTAAAATAATTATATTAAGCACTTCCAGTTACATTCTGTATTCAGACTCTTCGGTACTAAAATATCAAATTTTAAAATATATTTAGCTTCTTTATACAGTAACCTTTCTTTAAGTAAATTATTACTAAACTTAACCCTCACTTGTTTTAAAATAGTGCCCTGTAACAATGAAGCGTTACTTTGATGATACTGGTTAAAATGCATAGCAACTTGACTTTCTACTCTGTGTTTTTATGTCTCTAATGTGTTCCTGTAATCTATACTCAAAAGCCCTTTACCCTCATCTATACAAAATAAATTACATAAACTTTTAAGGGCATAGATAGTGCCCTCTGTGTTATATGTAAATTTCTTAATAGGAAAAATTGATAATTATTAATCTTATCAAAAACCCATACTACCTGTTTGCAGCACCTTCCAGAAGGGAAGCTACCCCCCATGGATTTCCCAAATATATATTCATTTGGTTAGAAGGAAGAACAAAACAGCTATGAGCTCGTATGTGCCCTATACTGCTTCCCCATTTCTTAGAAATCAAAGGTATATTATTTATTAAGTTAAAAAAATATTTTTCTTTTATCAAAAATTGCCAATAATAGCTCAATAAATTAATAACTTATTAATTATATTATATTTTATAGGTAAAAATATTATATGTCATAAAATAAATATTTATTATATCTATTATCAGGTTACTTATTATTTCTAATCACTAGACAGTTATTAGTTTGCATTTGTATATCATTATTATAACTTTCTTCTAAAACTTCCCTAAATGATTCCATCACTAAAAGTTTTTTGTAACCTCTCCTAACAAACACAAAAGTTTAATTCCTCACTATAAAGTCTATGGAGATGCAATAATTCTCTTTATGGTAGAGAATAAATAAGCTGTGGTAGATGACAACTGCTAATATGTAAATTATTTCCACCATATGTAGCTTTCCTATATATAGTTGTCCTTATTGTTCCACTATTCAAGCTTTCCAAAAAAAAAAAACAATTTTCCTACTTGTAAACTATCAAATATGAAATCAAATGTATTTTTCTGTAAATCATTGACAGAATTATTTACTTCATTAATACCTCCATTAGAAATAAATATCAAATCACCCATGTATGTAAAACAATTAATAATATATTTATTCATAAAAATATGTCCATGTAAATATTCCATCTCAAACAGACCCATAACTAAATTGGCATACATGGAAGCAAAAGAAGGTCTCATAGCTGTACTTTGACTCCGATGATAACAAACTTCATTTAAGATAAAAAATATATACATTTTATATATATATATATATATATATATATATATATATATATATATATTGGTAAGACAAAAATGTAGCAATTCAAGCATATAATTAGAGACAGGACTGCCACCTAAAAAATAATTTAAGGCTTCAACACAATGTACACATTCAATGCTTGGATATAAACTTTTTGCATCATGGGTTACCCAATATAAGTCTTCAGTCCATTTCAATCCTGTTATTTTGTTCAAAAAGTCACAGTGTCTTTAATATATGAAGGCAATTTTATAACATAAGGAAAAAGAAAGTCATGTAAAAGAAGACATACTTGAGTGTTAAATTTCGTGTGAACATTTTCCTTACTCAATTAACCTAACCTATGACCCACTTCTAACAGCTTTTGATACTGTTTAACTGCCTCATCATATATTTCCTTACTGACTTTTATATACGTAGATTCATCTAAATGTAAATGACACATGCATGCATTGTTTATAATGCATCCCTACTATGTTATTACCTTTATCTGCAGGTTTAATGATTAAATTCTTATTATTTCTTAAATCTTTTAAAGATAACCATTCAGCTTTACTCATATTATATTGGACATTACAGTTATTACTAAAAATCATTAAAATCTTCTTCAGCTGCAAAAGTATGCATAGTAGAAAATTGTTTAACACTTTCGTTAAAAGGGAGTATATAACAACTTCTATATTTGACCCTCCATGTATCTAGTAAAAAATATGCATTGCTTTCATTAACCGCCAAGGTAAGTAAAAACTATCATTTGTAGTACTAATAAAACTGAACTCATGGTTAGAGATACTTTCATTAGGGCTTTCAACATCTGTTTGTGAAAAATTGTATAATAAGTGTAATTTATGTACCAATTTAAAAATATCACTTTTTAACTTATATGAGGGGTAACACTGTAGGTATAAACTTAAGTCCCAAATTTAAAGGTGATAAATAGTTATAAGTTAATTCAAAATTTAATAAATTAATTAACATTGTGTCTGAAAAGGATCCAAAAACATTAGAACTAAGTCTATCTTAATTATTTTCACTGTCATATTCCCCGTTTATAATTCTGCTGTTGCTGTCTTTCCCCAAAATTGTCATGTTCATATCTACCTTATTTCTTGTTGGAATACACTGTTTTTTTTTTTTTGTGGCTGAACTCCGAAATTGCTGTTCCAACTTCGATGTTTCTTGTGCTGCAGGCAGTGGGGAAAAGGAACTATCACTCTCCCACTCTGCACAATAACCCATACCTTCTGAAGAAACAAAGGAGACTCCATGTTGTTTTTTTAACAACCTGCATTGTGATGTTGAGCTGTTTATAGCTGTCCTTTCTGCTGATAGGTTCTCCACAGAAATAATTTACCTTGACTGTAGTCCCATAGATCCACTGTAATTTTACTTTCTTTTTATCGACCAAATCTGCTTCATCTTTTTAATTTGCCATTAAGTTTAGAAAGATTAACATCAAGTGATGAGGCATTCATTTTCTAGTCAATTCTGTGTGAAGAGCTTAATCTCATCTTTAAGTTTTTGTTCACATACATTTCACTTGACCAAGATGTTAATCCATTCAATGGAGCAGTGATATGCAGCCTAGAACCTTTTCTCTGTTTCATTTGTCAAATCAAAAGATGTGCTAGGAGTTTTAAAGGCATGCAATCCTCTAGTAGTAATGTCTAATTCTAGGTAGCTTTTTAAACCCAAAATGTTTAAATATACACTCTTTTCCTTGACCATCAGCTTTTCTAGATTATTTCACATTTCTTGTAGCTCTACCATCAAACTTGCAGTAGCATGATAACTCACCAAGGAGAAAGGGTTAGCAATATGACCATTTCTCTCCTGCACATGTTTATCCCAAAACTGCACTGGGCGAGACGGATCATGATCTTCAATATGCACAAACTGATTATGCACATGTAACTGAGCGGTCACTCCAACATGTCCTTCTGTTATAATGTTGCAGTATTTTTAACACATGGGATGTACTCCACCCCAAGGGACCTGAAGTCCAGTCAGGATACAACAGCTTCTAGCTACTGCAAGTACATTGGAAGTCAAATGTATGGCTTGTTGAATTTCAGCCATAAAAGGACGTCCACAAGTACAATCCTCAAAATTCTCTGCCTCCATTCTGAATGCTTGATTCGTACATCAGTCTGCTGCCAGTTTCCATTTGCTGCTTTCAGTTTTCAGATAAGTGTCCTGTTGGGGGTTTACATTTTTTGTTGCTACTGCCTTTTTTTGTTTAATTCATGTTATCCAAGAAGGGTAAGTGTAGTTGTGGAAGACAAATTCCACATAAGGACAGTCACAAGCTTTGTCTTTTTTGTCTAGGCCCAAATCACGACCACTGTTCCTGCACTATTTGTCAGGCCTTTGCCCCAAAGACTTTGCAAAGCCATCTTTCGGCTTTGAGACTTTATTTAGAGAACCAAAGTTGGAAAAGACTAGCTAAGGATGTTATGTAGAGTTCTGTAGGTGCTTTGGCTGAGCTGGCTTTGAAAACAAAAGTCAGTAAGCCTAAACCTGAATCCTCTTCTGCTGCACCTCTTTCCACCGACGTATCCCTTGAGGTTAATGAAGACCTGGAGGTACATCAGAAGCCATTAAAGAATCTGACATAGGCATGTCCTCAGAGGCAGTGCAGACATTCATTTTGGGCAGTCAAGAGGAACCACAGCTTGTTGTGTTGGAAGGGTCCAGAGACATATCTCAGATTCTTGTTAGGGAAGAGGTCCCAGTGTTGGTCATTGAAGGCAGGCCTATGTCAGGTCCTTCCACTTGCCATCAAGCAGAGGTGCATGTTAAGAAAAAACAAGTATCTTCCGACCCCTAAATCACCTCAGTCAGATTGGGATACTTTTTCATAGAGATAGAATAAAGCTTTAATGTCTCTTAAGCCTTCTTCTGCTGTTTCTGTTCCCTCCTTTACTTCTTCCCCTGTTAGGAGGATTAGACAATGGGAGTTTTCAGAGGATGAGTCTTCATCTCATGAGGATTCCTTGGCATATTCAACTCAAATTGCATCTCCTTTAGAATATGCTTCCCCAAGAAAGCATCCAATGGTGTAGATTCTACAGTGGAAGACATCTTTTGGGGAAACTTTTAACAAGATGAGAAATTGGACTGTTTTTAGGTCTCTGAGGTGCAAAAAAAGATGATATGAGCTTTTACAAATGGAATCTCCATGTCCTTCTGCTGTGCTACCTGTTTTGCCAGCATTTTGGATGCTTTTTCTCCTGCTTTTAAGGCCCCTGATTCACAGGCACCTGCACCTAAAACATTCTAAGCAGCTCCATGACTCAACCCCATGAACGGATGCTTCACAGGGATGTGTTTCTGGACTTGGTTCATTGGTGGGAAACTGCTCTAGTGGATCTTTTTGGGTTTATATTATCTTATTGAAGAGGCATTACAGCGCATGCCTCTTCATCAACCCATAAAGAACGAACTGCCAGTTTCGCGAATGGCTGATTCTGCGATTTTTTTTTCCTAGGGGAAAAATATTGCTTGACCATCACCATGAATTTGCCCCTTTCCCCACTGTACTGCAATCTCAGAGTTGGTATATTTAGTTAGGGGGATTGGGGGGGGGTGTGGTGGGTGAAGCCCCCCACTTTTATGCGTTTGTAGTGATGTTTCGTTTCTGGCCAGATCAGTGATTTTTTTTTTCCCCTAGGAAAACAATTGCTGAATCGGCCGGTCGTGGAACTGGCAGTTCATTCTTTAGGGGTCGATGAAGAGGCATTCGCTGTAATGCCTCTTCGACAAGATAATATAAACCCAATCTTTTTGCCTCCCCTCTGAACAGATAACTTTCTCTTTTTTTGTGCCAGAGTCCCAGATCCTCTGGTTTGGAAGGTGGATGGCCTATCTCTCTCACGGAAGGGGATGTTTCTTTATGCATTCCCCTCTTTACTCTCATTCAAAATGTTCTGCTCAAGATTTAGTGGGACAAAGCAAAAATCTTGCTGGTGACTCCCTTTTGGCCAAGACAGCATTGGTTCTCTCTTCTGCATTTAGCCAATGGCAATCATCACAAGTTACCACACACAGTGGACCTTCTCACACAAGACAAGAGATCTCTGCTTCATCCACATCTGTCAACTTTACAATGACTCTGTGGGTGATAAACTTTTGATTCCATTCACACACCTTTTTCTGAGGATGTACTTTGGGTACTACAGAAGGGCAGAAAATCCAAAACTAGAATATCTTACTTATATAAATGGAAATTATTTTCTACTCAGTGTCTTGCACATAATCTGTATCCAATTTTGATCGATATCCCAGTTGTTCTTTGCTACTTGTGTGAGTTATAAGAGTGATTTTGCTTATTCCTCAGTGAAAGTTCACTTGTCAGTCATTTCTGCTTGTCTGCCATTGAGTCCACCTTTAGCTTCTAGAATGGATGTAAAACTTTTTCTCAAAGGCATCCTTCAAATTAATCCTCAAAGGAAACCACTTCCTCCTCCTTGGAATTTGAATTATGTCTTAGAGAAGTTAACTGTAGCTTATTTTGAACCTGCAGATTCAGTTTCCTTAAAGTTTTGTACCTGGAAAACTGTTTATTACTAGCCTTATTGTCTGCTAGGAGGGTCTCTGGGATTCAAGCTTTAATGGCTTCCCCACCTTTTCTTGTTTTTCATAAGGATAGGTCTCTTTGCATACCAATCTTTCCTTTATGCCGAAGATGGTTAATGAGTTGTCTCTTAATCAGTATATTCAATTGCCTGTTTTTTCCCTTCTCCATAAGCCACCAGTGAGAGGATCATACACACCTTGGATGTGCATAGACAACTCAGATTTTATTTGGACAAGGCTAAGGCTATCAGGAAATCTGATCAGCTTTTTGTTTCTTTTTATCCTAGGGCTGTGGTTTGCCTGTTTCCAAGCAAACTATTTCCTCTTGTATTTCTAAGGCTATGTTGTTTTGTTACTTGTTTCATAGTAAGAGTTTCCCAGTTCCTGTAAAGGCTCACTCCACTAGGTCTGTGGCTTCTTCTGGTGCTTACTTTAAGAGTTTGGACACTAACACCATTTTGGAGGCTGCCACTTGGTATTCTGTTTACCAAGCATTACAAGTTAATACTATTTCTAAGTCCAGGGCTGACTTTTCTAGAGCCATTCTTCATGGTTTGTAGAAAGTTCCTCTGTTCCTTCCTCCTCCCAGGTTTCCTCCTAAGCATCGGTACTCTCCCATATGTTACAAATACTGCAACATTAGAATAGAACAACAAAAAATAGTTGTGTAAAATCTTACCATAACCTTAAATATCCTACTCTTCTATGTTGCAGTATTCTATCTCTCCCTCCTTCACCCCTATACCTTGTTGTTTTCCTTGATGGCAGATTATTTTCCTTTTTCCTTACACTGGTGTTCCTCCTATGGCATTTCAGTTCTGAGGATTGTATGTGCAGATGTCATTCTGTGGCTGATGTTCAATAAGCCATACATGCGATGTCCAATGTACTTGCAGTAGCAAAAAGCTGTTGTATGCTGGCTGGATATTGCATTTCTTGGCATTGAGCTTGAGCCCATGGCTCTGGCACCAAGCATCTGTTTCTGTAAGGCCCTTTTGTAGGGTATCCACATAATTTGGGGATTCAATAATGGCTCCCAGTTTGCAGTCATCTGTGAACTTTGTTAGCCAGAGTCCCTTAGTGTTGGCCTGTACTTCAGAGATGTAGATGCCAAACGAGCGGTTCCAGGACTGAACCCTGAAGTACTCCACTTGTCACTTGTCTGGAGCTGGATTTGGATTTGGCTACTTTTACAGTGTGGGTTCTGTCAGTAAGCCAGTTGGCAACCCATCGAGTGACATAGGGATTAATGCCCAGCTTAGTAAGTTTATCTATGATTCCAGAGTGGGGGATGGCATCAAAGGCCTTGGCGAGGTCCAGATAGGCTGTGTGGACCGCCTTACCCTCGTCCATGGCTCTGGAGACTGATTTGAAGAAGTCAATCAGGTTCAGGAGACAAGATCGGCCCTTCACAAACCCAAACTGGGTGGGGTCCAGTGTTTGAAGGTTGCCAATGTCTTTGTTTATAAGTTCCACGATAATACATTCCATGGCCTTGCAGATCAGGCTCATCAGACTTGTAGTTCCCGAGATCCAAGGTGGATCCTCCCTTGTGGAGTGGGATAACTGTAGCTGTGCACCACTCAGTGGGCACAAAGCCTGAGGGGAGGCTATGATTAAACATGACACTTAGGTGAATTGCCAGTTCATTTTGTAGTTCATGTAGTACACAGCCCGGGATGTCATCTGGTCCCATGGATGCTGTATTCTTAGCTTTGGGGAGTGTGTTTTTTACCTGTGTGTCCTTTATTACCAGAATCTGGCAATCTTCCGGTATTGTGATGGGCCGTTGAGGGGGTGAGAGGGGGGTGAAGTTGGCACTGAATTGATCTTCCAGGATATTGGCAATATCCTTCAGATCAGTATATTTAATGCCATTCTGTTGTAGCTCAGAGCAGATCTGAGCATTGCCATTTAAATTCTTGACATAGTTATAGAATGCCTTGTGGTTGTCTTTGGAATCTTTGGCAATGTTATTTTTGTAACTAGCTTTGGAGGATTTTATGAGGGATCTCAGCTTCTTACTGAAGCTGGTAAGGGAGTTTTTTGTATCCTGGGATTTTTTTCTTTTCTGCAATGGTTTCTTCCTTTTGTTGTAAAGTTTGTTTATGGCAGGGGACCACCAGATTGGCTTCCTTTTTTTGGAGGAGAGCATCTTAGTTCTATTTGGGATGGCACGATTCATGCATGAGTGGATGTGCTCGTACATTGCCTTAGTGTAGGATTCAGCAGTCGAACCTTTAGTTCCCATCTGCATGGATGTCATGAAGTTTGTCACTTCTGACTTGAGTAGCATGAAGTTGGCTTTGGAGAAGTTTTTTATGGAGGTTTCCTTACTGAGGGGTGGGGGTGGGATGTGGATGTTAAGGGTGATTAGCTTATGGTCAGACCTGACCAACAAAGGGGTGACCATAGGTGTGGAGCATCAATAGCCCATGTTGGTAATGACCAGGTCTAGGATACTGGAGCCCCTGGTGGGACTATGGATTAGTTGTTCCAGGGCATTGGAATTTATGAATTCCAAGAACTGTTGAGCAAAGGTGTTGGTACACGAGTAGTTTTCCCAGTTAATGGCAGGGTAGTTGAAATCACCCAGTATTAGGGTGTTTGGTTGTATCTTAATATTTTCCAGTATGTTTAGAAAGGTGTAGTGAGAATCTTGGGGCATGTTGGGGGATCTGTAGCAAGCTACAATTTGGATTGCAGTCTTCCCTAGTGTTAGTTGCACCTGGAGAATTTCAGATGCATTGTGTTGGGCAAATAGCCTGGTGTTGTGAATATCCTTGGTGAATATGGACACTCCCCCACCTTTAGTGTTTCGGTCCTGGTTTGGTGGCCGAAAAGTGTTGTAAGAGTTGTAGCCTGGTATTGCAGGGGTGCTCTCTGGAGTCTTGAACCAGGTCTCAGTTACTGCACAGATATCGATGTTCTCCATTTTTAGGAGTGCCTCGAGGGACTGCATTTTGAGGTTTAGACTTCTAGCATTGAGTAGCACTACCTTCAGAATTTGTATGCTTGTACCTGTTATGGTGGTGGTTTTGTCCTTTGACCTTTGCCTAAAAAAGGCACTATAGCGGTGGCAAGACCCATAGCCAGTAACCTGAATCCCAGGGGTGACAGGTGCAGACCATCTCTGGCAAAGCATCATTGTCTGTCGATCATGTCGTCCCAGGCAGACAGGTACTGGATCCCCTTTGAATGACACTAGAAGCTTAGCCAATTGTTGATGTCAATCATTTTGTCCTTATTATTATTATTATTATTATTATTTTGTAGTATCATTCTGGATGAAGGCAGGATGCTACTCAGGGCTAGGGTCATACCTGCCTGGGCCACATGATCCGAGAGCTGTTCCATGTCTCTTTTCATGTAGTCCCGGGAGGTACATCTCAAGTCATTCACTCCAACATGGACAATGACAGAGTCGTATTTGTACTTGTTGTGTAGTGACTTGAGTGCATGCGTTATGTGGCGGATCCTGGCACCCGACAGGCAGCTGACTGTAATTTTCTCCTTGTTCAGCCTGGTGAGTGGGACATCAGTATGCCTGACTATAGAGTCACCTATGACTAAAGTGTTAGGTACGTTGTCTTGCCTTGCTGGGTGGCACACTGGTGTTTTGAGCTATGTGACACTTTGGTTGTGATTGGTGTTTGTTTGCGTTTCAGCTTCGGAGGCCCTTGTTGCTTGGCAAGTTACAGTTAAGGGCCTCTGCATATGTGGATTTAATGTTGCTATGTGTGGGTGTTGGTGGTGTGGGTTTAGAAGGGATATCTGTTGCTTGAGGTGTAATGTGGGTGTTAACCTTCTCCACTTGACTGTTTAGTACAATCTTGGGTGGAGAGAGCTTTGCTTCCAGTTTGACCATGTAAGTGCATCTCTCACAGGTTGTAGTCTTGGGTGGTAGGAGGAGAGGGTTGTCTGTGTACATGAGGCAATTGCCCCAGTATGCCCAGATTCACCAGCTGGACAGGAGAAATCATCGGAAGCTGACCCTTGGACATGCCTGGTTTGGTGCTTTTTTTTGTAAAGTACAGGAGCTGTTTTCCCTTGCCTTAGCAAGGTACTTTGCAATTACAGGCTGTTTAGTGCCAACGATTAATTTCTCCTTATTACCAAGGAGAGTTGAGTGCTTGTATCAATTTAAGGCTTTCTAGTGCTTTCCAACAGGTATTAGAGCAAATGCTAGTCACAAGGATGCTTAAAGGTAAGATGAAAAAAAAAACAGTGGTTTATCCTAAACACTGCAGTGTGCACTAGATACATTTTTTGAAGGATTTGAAGTCTGAAACTCAAATGTATGTCATTATTTAGTGGCTTCAGTCCTGAGATCATTCCACTGATTTGCCAGGAAAAAAAGAGGTACAGGCCAGAAATATGAGCCAAAAATATGGACATTCTTTATAAATCTGTACAGCTGAGAGCTATTGAGGATTTCATATAACTTAGAGGGTGTGGGAAAACTCCTTTGTTTTGTTTAGTCTATCATTAGTCTTGTAGGCTCTTTTTGTTTTACTGGGGGGATTTTGCACCTTATGGCTATGTCATTCATGTACTCCTTAAACTATTATACAGTCATTGGTTGGTTGGTAGCCTTTCTTGAGTGGTCTGGGTGTTATCGCAGCCATTTTATTAACTGAGTTCATTGCGGCTCGTCTGTTGTTATGTCATACCTCTGGTTATTTATCTTTCTTGTTGGTGGTTGATTTAAATGTTTAGCCAAGTGGTATGGTCAATGGTTCTGTTGCCGTTTGGCTGGTCACAATGATGGATTGTTTTGGGGATTTCACTTGGTGAGGTAAGTTAGGGGTAGAGACAGGCAGAGTGTGTTGGGCATTCAGTGCAGGATGTTGCACATGGATGGCATGCAGATTGTTGCATACTTGCTAGATTTGCGCTGGACTGCATCCAGCATCTCAGTGTGGCCATCGGGAGGGGAATTGTGTACACAGAGGTTCTTTCATGACTGATACAGGATCCTTATCCTCCCCACTGCAAGGTTTACAGGGGTTTAGAGTTTGGGGCATTTTTGGAGGACAAAGGTGAGGTTTGTCCTTTCAGGGGCAGAGGGGCAAACTGTTTTCCCATTTGCCCATTAATATACCGGTATGGTTCCAAATGTTGAGTCACTTTCTGTAATAGCACAAGCACATTTCGAAAAATGTTTAAATCCAAACAGGCGAAAAAAAGCAAGGAGCCACTTTGAGTATCCTCCTTTTGTCAATTTTAAAGTGTCATCATTGGGGTTGGTTCCTTAAAATGCTGCTGGTGAATTTTGGCTGATTCACCACTTGTCTTTCCCAGAAGGGAATTTGTCCAACGATTTTATCTTCAAAGAGTATTCAAAGTTTAGGTATGCTTCATTGGATGAGGCTGTGGTGGTTATTAGAGGGTTTAAAGACATATGGTTAGTAAAGGTTGACACTGAACTTGCGTTCCTCTTGCTGCCTGTGAAGGAAGAAGAATGGCCTTTGTTGGGCAAGGTTGTGGACAATAAATTTTATTTTGACAGGCCATGATCATGGGTTGTTTGGTGGCTTGGGCCATGTTTGAGAAATTTAGCACCGAGCTTCATTTGATCTGGCAGCAAAGGGTAATCACTCAGATGGCTGATCATTATTTGGATGATTTTTTGTTGTTGGTGAATGGTTCACCGTGGTGCTGGAAAGTATGCAGGCATTGCTTGCTATGTGCAAAAGTCAGGTGTTCCACTGGCAATGCAGAAGTTGGAAGGCCCCACTAAGGCATTACGTTTTTGACAGTGGATGCAGGCCAGGAGTTGTTTTGCCTTCCAGTTGAGAAGATAGAGTGATTGAAAGGGAAGATTGTGTGGGTGAGGGACAGGTACAAGGTGCAGATTAGGGATGTAATGGAGCTTTTGGAGCTCTTGAACTTTGCGTGCCGGACAATTAGTCCCAGTCATACGTTTTGCAGGTCGATGGCATTCTTGTTAAAATGAGGGGGAAGCAAACATCATTGTGTAAGAGTTAGCAAGCTTGTTTGAGCAGATTTAGAATTGTGATTGTCCTTCTTGGATCATTTTAATGGTGTTTTGTTTTGGCAGGAGGACTAGGTCAATCAGGATGGGGGCATTTTTTAATGGGGAACGGTTTGCAGCTCACTGGCCAGATGATTAGGAGGATGAGTGGAAAAAGGATGTGGCCTTCTTGGAACTGATGCCTATTTGGGTGACTTTGGTAGTATGGCAAGATCAACTGCATGGTAAGAAGGTGTTTTTTAATTCTGACAATAACACAGTAGTGCAGGTGCTAAAGCCAAAAACAACCAAATCCAGGTTACTTTTGTTAGTTTTAAGAAAATTAGTTTTGCAGAGTCTGTTGATAATTTTTTTCTTTTACAGGTGTTCTAGGAATGTGATTGCTGACAGCCTTTCTCACTTTCAGCTTCACAGGTTTCAGCAATTGGTCCCAGAAGTGCAAGACAAACCAGTCATTGCTGGAACAGGTGCAGCAGATTGGCTGAAGTGACAGGATGGCTGATTGAGCAATCTTGGCTGGATTCAACAAGAAAGGTGTATGGTAGGGCATTATCTGTGTTTGATGAATATGTGTTGCAGTTGCCTGAGGAGGAGAGAGTTTGGTCAGTGAAGTTGTTGCTGCAGTGCTTAGGTCATGCTTGGACTGGGGGGGGGGGGTGTGATTCAGTCAGTTAAGGTGGGCCTGGCTGGTATTAGCATACTTGCGTGGATAGCAGCATTACAGGATTTGACAAAGCCATGGGCAATAGCTCGGATGTGGAAAAGATGGGGTCTGACTGCTGGTAGGATGGCTGACAAGCTTTGGCCAATGGTAAAGCAGGCTCTTTAGATGTTGTTGATAGATTTGAGGTTATTGAAAGGGGATTCAGTGGATTATACACTGTGGGTTACTTTGTCAATATAGCTGTATAGTGGACCATTCAGGGTGATCACTGGTATGGCAAGATGTGGTTACATTTCCTTCATTAGTGGAGATATGGTTGCAGCAATCAAAAACAAATCAGTTGGGCAGGGTTGTGCAGACTGTGTTGCAGATGGCTAGAGATGAGTCTAGGTGTCCAGTGTAATGGCCAAAAGATTGCAGCTGTCACATGGTGGAAGTCCGCAGGATTTGGTTTTTTGGTCGTGGGGTACAAGGGTGAAAACAGACAATCAGTTCTTGAGTGTGGTAAAAAGGCTTTTCAATGTTTAGGCTTTCAGAGAGAGAGATTTTCTACTCATTCTTTTCATACTGAAGGGGCATCAGATTTGGTGAGAGAAGATAGGTCAGTGGAGGTTAATAAGAGGGTGGGGCATTGGTCATCAGGTGCCTTTTTGTCTTATATTAGATAGTATACTTATTTGGTTGTTGTATTGGGTCATTCCTATTTTTATTGGGCTGTGAAGCAGGCTGTGATTAGGCCAGATGGAAGTGAGCTGGGGTTGTGGTGCTACTGGTGGACAGTTTTTTTTGGCATGGTGTCTGAGACCTCAGTTGGCATCTGCTCAAGGATAAGTTCACAGACATATGTGTTTAGGTTGGGATCCTACATATTTTAGTGGTCCATTTAGCAGGCAATGATTTAGGGGTCAATCCAAAATGGCAGTTAGTGTTTAAGGTACTGAGGGACTTGGCAAGTCTAAGTAGTAGGTTTCCCGACATGAGTATCATGTGGTCCAAAATTATACCATGTTTGGTTTGGAGGAATGCAGGCAGTTTATGGGTATTAAAAACAAACAGCAGCCACAGAAAATAAAAGGTCTTAACACGAAAAAGTATTTATTCACTCTAGCACCTCGGCAACAAAGCTTTCGAGTACATCCAAGCTTCATCACATCACAAATAAATACATAAAGCTATAAAACAATTAGCAAATCAAAAACAGTTAATTAAATACTTCCAATTAAGTTCAGTATTTAGCCCATTAGGGCTCAAAGTGTTATATTTTAAAATAAATACAGCTTCTTTATGCAGAAGTTTATCTTTCACAGAAACCAGTTCCCCTATATTAACATTAACTTTTTCTAAAATGCACCCTTTAAGAAGTCTAAAGTTCCCAGAATGGCAATTCCTAAAATGCACTGCTATAGGATTATCACAGTTATTTATTTTTTATATCCCAAATGTGTTCCTGGAGTCTCACTTTAAACATTCTTTGGCTTTCACCAATGTAAACTTTATCACAGGAGCATTTTAGAACATAATTAATTCCAACTGTATTACAAGAAAAAATGAATTGGGAATAAACCTAATATTATTAATCCCAGAAAAACTATTAACTATACAGGGACAGACAGAACAATTTGCACATGCAAAAGTCCCTATCTTTCAGAAAGTTAACCTACTAATTGTACGAACTACGATATCAGCTATACTACATCCCTTTTTAAAGTTTAAAGTTTTATGGGTACTAATCGTGCCCGGTGCTTTCTTAATCTTAGGCTCTAGAGGCACTTGAGGAACTTGGGTATTTGCACTATCAATCATAGGGATTTTAATGACAGGGATCCAGTGTGATTTAGGAAGGATTGAGTACACATGAGTGAGTTGGGCTTGGATTTGGGTTTGATGGGGAACAGACTGTGTCAGGCTGGTGGGCATAGAAAAGGTGCTGGCATGTTCCTCTTCTGTTCCCCCTATGGTGTTATATTATTGAATTGGCATTGTCACACTACTTCTGGTGTGACATCAGAGTATGTGAGCAGTTGAGGTAATGCTGCTTATTTTATGATGGGATAGAGTTGAGTGGGTGATGCTGCCTACTGTTAATTTGTTATGTATTATAATGTAATTAATACATTCTGTGATTAATAAACATTGTAAAGGTCATCTTATACCATGATGGTTGTAGTGTGATTTTATTGGGGGCAAAGGGGATTTGGGACAATATAATTAACTGTACCAAATCCACAGATACTAAGTCCTTTGGGATACCACAAAGACTCCGTAATAAGCTCAGCATATTAGTCACTGTCCTACAAGGCAACCCATTATCACAAGCTGTGACAAAAATGTATCTAGGAGGATGGTTGAACCCAAACCTGACCTTTAACGTATAGACTGAAACCTCATTTGGCAGCACCCTTTTACAGTTAAAATATGCCTACAAAATTCATATTTACTGAAGAAGCATGGAAAAACAATCAAAATAAATATACTTTATCCTAGAACTGAGTGTGTGTGTTGCCAGTTATAGCTCACAGTTCTTATAACACACTTCTGATTCATTGTTAGTGACTGTGAACATCATTGCATCCATAATACCAAACAAATGCACATGACCTGTTTATTCAGACCCACCACTGCATGAAACTTTCTATTTAATCCCAGCTGCTACCCTTTCCTAGCTAACGTATCCCCTTCCTGATTTTTCAGAAACAATATTCAGGATGCCGATATGTTGAAAAGACCATCTTTCAACCTTCCCTTGGGTAAAATCCGTCTCAAAAATCTATCCTACCTTATGGAATGTCAAGAATACTTAAGAAATATACATCTCTGTTACCTTTTAAACATCTGCTTGAATACCATTCTGATTGCATTAGGAGTTCTAAGACAATTGTGTTATGCCTTCACTACTTCTACCGGTTGATAGTACAACTTTTAAGATATGCATATATTTAAGAAATATACAGGCAATCCTCTTGTATCAGCCCACTATCGGTAAGCATTATACCTCCACACCATCACATCAGTTAGAACACACTACTATAATTATAACATATGCAGAGGTTGTAAAGAAATATTTGCCAAAGCCTCCTAGAACTCACAGTAAAAAAATGTCAGTCTCTAGCACACAAGGCAACACGTACTCCTTCCTTAGCCTCACATACTGCAAATCCATAAAACATATCCAGGAGTCATCAGTAAAGCAGGGCTAAGCCCATAAGGCCAATTAAGTCTGCTTTCACACAGGAACATGTTTCAGTCATAGGTGACATACATACAGACATACAAACATACAGACTCAACACGGAGCAAACTGGAGAAAAACAGGTTGAGGCCTGTCTAGTATCAGGATCTGTGATACTACAAGGCCATTAAGATTCCTTAAGCCATACAAATATGACTATGACCTAGAGGTGGTCCATGTGGAAGTGATTGACCTATGCACTCCATCCAGAGGGATATGCAGAAAGACATGATGGAACTTAGTGTGCATGTATTAGATGTAGGAAAGGCATTGGTATTTAGTATCTTGCCTTCATCAAGAATATTGCCTAGATACAAAGACAAGATAATTGGCTTTAAAATTGATATTTAATTGGTATCATTCTAAGGGAATCCAGTATGTGTCCACCAAGGATGGCTTACACCTGTCATACCAAAGCTTCTGCATAGTTGCTGAAGCCTTTGCTGCTACCACCAAGCCTTTTGAGATAGAATCCCCCTACTGGACATTCCTACATAAGCTCAAACTCATATTTGGAAACACCAAGTTGGCACTACTCTCTGCTAGGGTTCTATATAGAAATATGACAAAACTTGAGGCCCTCCTGCAACTTGAGCACATTCATATTTATATAGTTACTGAAACATGATTTTAGTGCAATGACAGTGCTCCATCTATACTATGGTTAGCACATCAATGCCCTCAAACCTTTGGGAAATCTCAGAGGAGTATTTGCTAGAAATGCCATTACTTCACATCAGATTACACATGACTGCAACTTGGAGCTCATGGAGATCCAAATCACCTTAACAAATCCAACTATTACTTCATTAGAACCTACAGATCCTCATCAGTGTTATCCAAAGATCACATAAAGTACCTCAACACCACTGAGGCATTAAAAATCAAACCAAATACCTTCTTACTAGGGGACTTCAATTACCTAAGCACTGATTGGCTCCCTTACATCTCTAAAAATAGTTATGCTCAGCATTTCTTAGACTTCACTAATACTGATGAACTGGAACAAATTGTAAAACTAGCCACTAGAGGATCTAATATCATTGACCTAGTCCTAGCTTCTGCCTGCATCCCACCCTGCCCTCCCTTCATCCCTGGCTAAGTCTAACCACAAATCCATGATCTTTTCTCTCAGACCTAGTAGGTCTGGGCTACCAACCAATGAGACTATCTTTAGAGACTTCTCCAAGGAGAACCTACTTCAGCTTGTAGAAGACCTATACAAATATACCAACAATCCCTTGCAAATGGACCCAAATGAAAGGGCTCCTCTATTCATCTCAAAATTTTACCAATACCTGAACAGTTGCAAAGAAAATCAGTACCCATTCACCCTTAATATAACTGTAAATTTAGGAATAAAGATCTCTGGTGGAAGTCCAATATTAACAAGCTGTACAACAAAAGAAGGAAAATAATATCCCCACTATCCCTTAGAATTTAGTTTCCCTTGTAATTACCTTAGAACAAATCTTAAAAGCCATGCCAAAGGCTAAATATAAAACTTCTATGGGACCAGACAATATACCAGGCTGCATTCTCATTAGTGTGAAGCATGCACCATTTGAGCCTCTATGTAAACTGTTCAAGCTCAGCCCAACTGCAGTGTTTAGTCTTGCTGCCTGGATAACAGCAACAATGACTCCCCTACACAAAGGGTGGCCCTTCTACAAACTTGGTTAATTACAGACCTATCAGTCCCACCACCCTTATATGTAAAGCCATGGAACATATCACAGTAGAACTCATTTATGCAGACATGGGCAATTTAATTGAGGTAGATCCCAGTCAGTTTGATTTTGTAAAGTGTTGGTCCTGTCTTCTAAACCAAGTACGCTTCTTTGAAAAGTGTGCATGGGCTATGGGGAATTCTCTTTCTGTGAACATGACTAATCCTGACATGGCCAAGGGTTTTGACACTATCCCCCATGCTAGTATTATTGAAAAAGTAGACAAATTTGATGTAAACCTTATACATTGTCTGCTGTACTGCAAAATGGTTATCCAACAGTTCCCAGGCTATAAAAATTGTTGGTTCCATCTTTGACTATAAATTTGTAACTAGTGGGGTTCCACAGGGATCATTTCAGGGCTTTCCCCTGTTTGGCATTTATTTTGCAGACATCCAAGCCAATATCCCAGAAATGTGGTTGACTAAGTTTGCCAATGACTGCAAACTGGGCACCGTCATCTGCTCATCCACTGATACAAAACAGCTCAAGCAAGAGATGGAATATTTATGTATATGATCTATCAAAGACTGTATCAAACTAAATGAAAAAAGTACAACATAGCAGCTTTTGCCAGAAAGGTTGTTTCCACCTGATATGTTATAAATTGTATTCCTTTTCAGACAGATATTGTTATTAGAGACCTAGGTACTTAACATGGATAATTTCCCCTCATTCATTGTGTTTCCACCACAGTCAGGAATCCTTTATATCTGGCCCTGTTAATTTCCAGTGGAATATTTTCAAGATCCAAAGAAGTCTTCCAACCACTGTACTCTTCCCTTATCAGACCCATCACTGAATATAATGCCCCATTTAGAATGTTCAAATCCAAACATTTCACTCAACTGGAAAGGCCTCAAAGATATCTAGCCATGAAAATTAAAGGCCTTAAATCCTTCAAGGACCCTGACAGATTAGCACGACTCTCCTTATACTCAGTAGCCTACAAGTAGCTGCAAGGTGACCTATGTCTAACTTTTCAAGACATGAAGGAACCAGTCTTATCTGACCTCCTATTTCTTTATAAAACCAGTGGCTCTACAAACACCTGCACTATAGACTTAAATCTACACTGAGAAATAAACAAGACTCGCTGGAGAGATCAGATCATAACTCAACATATTTCCAGCCTATGAGCTAAGTTACCACACTGCAGGTCAAAGAAAGTACTACTTTACCTTCCCTTCAGGCTAGTATTAATGACTGGATGGTAGAAACAAATTTACACTGGGCTTATTATGTACATCCCTGCTCAATTTCAGAGATGAGCACTTTTAACTGCTTGAAATGGGTGGCAAGAACATTTATGTTTGCCTGCTTAAAGGTGTACATGACAAGGCATCTTATGGTCTGGATGATCACTTGACTAGTATGTTACCATGTTCCTACGTTACTACTGAAGTACAGAAATGTACTTGTTCCTAGGATGTAGGTTAATGATCCAGACCTTGTTTAATTTCATTTTTCCTCTGCTTGCTACCCTACTGCTATTCCCATTTAGCTCAGTAAAATACCTTATAGAGCTGTCCGTCACTGCTATGCTGTGTAGAGATATCTTGCTAAACAACACTGTCATACAACCTAAACATAAGAGTATCTAGTATGCCATGGAGTACTAGGTAAGTTTGCACACCATTCAAGAACACAGGATGGCAGCTGTATGTTGTTCATGGTTTAGAGCAGTGGGCTCTGTGTACAAAATCTATTGTTCAAAATGCTCATACACATTGGTAAAATATGGCTATGAAAAGTTGGCACTTAATTGACAGTTTATTGTTATACTGGAATAATCATTAAATATCTCCAAAAATTCATTATGTGGGATGTTTTCAAGGTCTCAAAAAATTATTCATATTGAGATACAGTTCTTGAAGATGAAATGACCACTCTGAATTTTATTACTACTAAAAGGTCCAGAATTTTATTTATGTATCATTCAGGAAAACCCTGTATTTCATTAGAAATATGTTGTAATACTAATAGTGTATAGATCACATTTTTATTGAATTTGTTTCAGAGTAAAAGAACTATTGCTTTTTTAAACAATCAAACCAGAATATGATGGATGTTCTTAAGTGACCATATAAGGATAAAAGATATATGGAATATATATATATATATATATATATATATATATATATATATATATATATATATATATTGCAAACATCCAGTGTTATGATGAAGAAGAGGAAACTAATTCCTTAACAGGTCTTAGTGTTACATTTCTATGTGCTGAATCCAGACCATTAATATTATACCCATGCCGTTAATATTATACCCATGCTTAAACAGTAAGTGTAAACACAGACCATGTTTTTAAATTATGGAGTGATGCATTATGAAAAATGGATTATAATTTTACCTGTGACAAATAGTATGGATTTTTAGTTATGTGAACACCAAAATTGATATTGTGTTGTATATAAAAACAAGGTGTTTTTACTTATTGGATTTGATATCAAACATTTCTGTAAAGTTGTATGGGATATCTAGTAAGGCTGTTACGAAACACCCAAAGACCCTGTATATTTGTAACTATTACAACATCATCTCTGAATAATGAAATATTGAGACGTTGAAAGTGATAATCATTGCATCCATTAATCAAAATATAATGCTTAATAACTAGAGATAGTATTGGTATTAGAAATGTTAATTATATATATATATATATATATATATATATATATATATAGATCTAGATTAGATATATATATATATATATATATATATAGATCTAGATTAGATATATATATATATATATATATATATATATATATATATGCCATTCTTATCAGCTGAACATAGCTTTCATATACTACTTTAATAAATAATAGAATATTTTTTGAAAAGACTATTTTTTTTATAAAACAAAATATAGATACATCTAAGGGAATCTTATTCTTTAATACTATTCAGATCTATTAATATCTTACCCTATTTTGACTTCTATGTTTTCCCAATTAGTACTTCCAATCTCTTGATATTATTCTCTATTTTCTACCCACTGTAAATATAGACTGATCTTAATGAATCATCCAGGGAAGATAAAAGTTAAGTCAGGAGACCATTACAAGCATAAATATTTAGTAATCCATATTTGTAGTGCAAAAGGCCTACATAATGAACATAATGTATGATACCTAATTGGTTTTGATATGACTATTATCCAGAATATTTTCCATTTAGAAGGACAAATTATTTGTGACAGGATCAGATTATACATTATCTTGTACAATCTGTAACATTGCATATAGTAATAGTTTAAATAGTTTAGATGGTAACCTATCTGTTCTTGATGATCTACCAGTTTTTTTGGATACATAAACTTGTTACTGGTTGGTATAAAGTGTCAAAGGATAGATGTAGTTTTTGTATATTAAAACAGGATAAGTTAAATGCACAGTTAGATAAGTCATCATCAGAATGCAATTTCTCCATAATAATTACAAAAAATGATTTTTTGTGAAATGTTTGTATCTGTATGTTAAATTTGGATGTAACATGTTGCTCTTATTTGATTTTTTTATTTGGTTACAATTTTTATTCTCATGGATAGGTGAGGAAATATTCCTTAGGTGAAAACAATAATATTGTACTTACTGTCATTTTTGTGGTTAATAATTTGTTACATCCTCATTTTCAGAAAATTAAGAAAGCCTCAGTAAATATATTAGTCTTTCTGCATACTTATCATTGCACAGGTTAAGCAATCTTTCAGTTTTAAAATTTTTCATCCACACTGTTTTTAGTAGCCCATATTCTCAGTTTCACAATTAAGTAACATTTATAAGGAGTTCCAGTACACCTGTGGTGAACAGCCCTTTACAAAATTACATTCCAGAAAATCTTTTACATTTTGTGAAACCATGATTTAAAGTCAGCCAATATTGTTACAACCTAATAAACTCCAGAGATTATTGGAGGTACGTCTGTTTGCAGAACTACTGACAATGATTATAAAAATCTGGCCTGATAATATACATTTTTAAATAAATATTATTGACACACTCTTGGGAATGGTGAAATACATACTCTAGTAATTCTATGTCCATGATGAACTGATCGGTAAGTTCCATAAACCAGAAATGAAGTGGGATATATCTGCAAAATGAGTCATGTTATGGGTTGAAGAATTTTGAATGTCTGGACAATTAAGGGTTAGTTATCCCACTGACATCACCTGGTATAGATTTCAATTTAAATCCTGTACAATCAGTATGTGGTCTTGCATTACGTCTGTGATCGTGTCAAATAAGCTAAGCACTCAAAGTGTTTTGATTTCATCAGAACTCATCTAGAAAGACTACAGCACCATTTAAATAAAACATTACATCATGTGATATATCATGTGACAAATTGCAACATTATACCACAACATGTAAAAAATAACACACTATTTGAAAACAAATATATATACATAAAATACTGCAAGAATTTAGCACATATCTAGCACAAAATGTCATGAAAACGCCACAATAAATTTGTTTCAAAAAAGCATTTGTTTGGCATTACGAATAAATTTGACATGCAAGTGTTCATTTAAATCAATTATCTCATTTAACCTTACTTTCCAATTTATTTTCAACTTTCCTAATGTGTTGTTTAAATCAACACCCCTGAAATTTCTTCTGATAGACTTGTCAAAAAATAAGATTTCTTTTTAAAGTTGAAACATGTAAGCAAATGTTTACATAATGTATTCTTAACATTCCTAGATTTAAGAGCATAATCAGGCTCATTGTTTCTTAAACTTAGTTTGCAGGCAGTCTTTCCTCTGTAAAATGTGTCACAATTAAAACACTTTTCAAAATATGCTATATTAATGCTGATACATGTATACATGCATTTACTGCCAAACCTGTGTCGTGAATGTGTTTAAAAGTGTTGTCCCACTGTATATATAGCACTTACATGAACTACAGGGAAATGGCCCTCTATCCTTAGTGGTACTCAGAAGACCTGGCATAACGCTAATATTTCTTTCCAGCACATTTTCCCAATGATCTCCATTTTTCCAGTGCACCGTGGTTCTGTACATGCTTTGTATATAATGCTAATTTTCTAGTTATTTCTCAGGATCTGGTCAATGACAGAAGAGAGCAATATACCTCAGGAATACATGAACACAAATTATGTATGTCTACAGCCATGCTATTATTACTTAAGAAAATGGAAAAGACTTTTGCAATTTGACCTTGCTGACTTTTATTTGTTTGGATGTCTTCTCCACTTGCATGCATACCACAATTTTACCCAAGATTGGAGTACATAATGTCTTCCTTTCTGGCCTAATGTTGTCAAAAATCTCTTTAACAACAACTTTGTCATAACCCCTATCCTCAAACAACATCTGCAAAGGAAATAATTCTACTTATCATGGTCATCAGTAGTTAATCTTGACAACCTACATGCCTGTTTTTGGTATTTTTTTACATAAAAAGATAAGCATTGTCTGCATGAATATAATTATTATCACATATCAGATACCTATAAATCTATGAATAAAATTACTTTGTCAAAATCAAATCAAGCTTCAACATCTAAAAATGCAAGTTAGATGTGCTCACAAAAAAGTAAAATGCAAAAATGGAGAAAAGTCTTGTATAGCATTACTATAACAATGAATTCATTATTGTGAAACACAAAAACAAGTCATCAACAAAATATGCATATAACAAAGCAAATTTGTGTAACTATGTAGAATATAAAAAGTAATTTCCCCTTTATTCAATAATAAGTTAGTGAAGTTGGGTACCATTGGTGCCCTCATCATTACTCCTTTTCTTGTATATACAACTCACCTATAAATTAAGAAATGTTGGGTAAAACAAAATTCAACAACAAATGCTATCTACCTCAGATTTATAATAAATGGACAGCCTCCTCCCTGCCCCCACTAAGCAGTGTGGTAGTGTGGACCATTCCAAGGGTGAAGGGTATTGTTAAGTTTCTTAATTCCTGTTGTTCGGAAGTAGTGAATGAATACTTCATAACAAGCTTTAGTAACTGTTATGTTATTGCCACTGGAAGTTTAGTTAATAATAGTTTTTCTTTCAGTATTGAAAACACATTTTAGTTTGCTACAACTACTCGTGCAGGACAGAGATATAAGGTGTTAGTCATAAGGACTTATTCTGTTCCAAGTGGAACTGCTACAACAGCACAAGTAGTTAGGGCTGGGAAATCAAAGTTTGCTGTGTGCCACTGAAATTACTGGGAAAGTCTGAGCAGCAAATCCATTAGGGAATATTAGCGCTCCCAATTTGCTATAACACTTATTAGGATGGGTTCCAGCTCTAAGATTAAGAATACAGTGAGTAATTTTTGGGGAAGTATAAACCTGACATAGTATTGTTGTAAGATATTAAGGCAGTCAAGCAGCACAACAGATGCCTAAACCCTATATAGTAAATTATTAGGATAGAGTCTAGCAGGCAAAGTAGAAAGAGGAGTGGCTATATACATAGCCAAGAAATGGGACTTTCTAATAGTCAAAACCCTAAAGGACAGGGAAGGGAAGCAGATATGCATAGAGATCAAACATGGATAGATTTGGAAAAAATGGCATTTAATCCTGCTAGGAAGAAGTCAGATGGTCAAGGCTGTTTGTTGCCAAAGCTGTATGACATACTTAAGGATCTTCCAGTAGCAATAAACTATAAGATCCTCCAGAAGATGCAAAAAAGTCTTACTGCAAGTTATAAGGTAGGACAGAAGATTACCAGATGAGGTATTATACACACTACTCAGTGAGAGAGATAAGACTATACACTCATACACTCTGGCATTTAAATTATATCAAGTGTTGGCAGTGCAGGATGACCTCCACCCATCTGGTCCATGTTTGAAGCTCAAGTCCTTTGCAGTGATACACATTTGGGAATATATTATTAAATAAAAATGTTATTGCTGTCATAAAGACAACATATATCCAAACATAAACAGATACAATTTCCTTTCCATGAACATCAACTTTACATGTTTCATAATACATATATTTCCTATTCTAAATACGTTATCTTTTAATCGATGATACACAATACTTATACAAGCATTTTAAAGTATCACTAAATCAGGTTTAGTTGTCACTAAAACTGTTTAATCAGCCACTCAATAAATAAAATTTCAGGTTTAAGTGTTTCTAAAATTCACTTTATATTGTCATTACATCTGAGGTATAAGTCAATATGTTCAAGTTTCTCTACATCTCTTAATGACTCCCTTCCCACACACATTTGTCTTACCATATCATTTAACATGCCTGGCATACTTTTATACCTTACCAAAGTTATTATCAATTCTTATCTCATCCTTGAAACAGTACTGTTTATTGCATTACCTATGTAGTCAGAGTGCTATGAATATTTCATTACTAAAAGGCCTCTTAATCAAGAAGAAAATTATGGCAGTAACAATGCCTTCAGACTATGTGTGTTGTATTACATTTCCTAATCCCTCACAAGCTACTTCCCCTGTTGCAGCTTAAACTTGATCAGTTTCTAATCTTTTGAAAGAAAAAACAATTCCCACAGTCCGAAACCAGACCTTGCCTACTTTTCCAAAGTCCGCCCTGCTGTCAATTTAATACTGAAAATAAAAATAGATATTGGCATCCAGTAAAATTATCTTATCGCTATTTATGTTTACACTTAAAATTTCATTTTATATCATTAAACCTCTACTTCTACCATATAATCACCTCTACTATGCATCAGCATCCCTAGCAGGGGTCAAGAAACTTATGTAATTCTTTAATTACTCCTCTTAATGTCTCAGCCTTATGAAATGTACTCTAGTCTATATAGCATTGTAAGCATGGCATATACTTTCAAGCCACACTTACAATTTACCTCAGATGACAAATATCTCTACATTTCTTGCTGACCTCCCAGGACCAAATTAACTCACTCAAATGGCCAGGGACTCCTGCAAATCTTGTACTCTTTACATACAGTAAGTAAAACATCACAGCTTGCAATAATTCTCCCCACAAGTACTTCATACATAAAGAAAAGCTTATTGTCCAATAAAATCACCTTAGTATTATCTAACAAATCCATTACTATCCTCCTTGCAAACTACACTGAGTTTTTGCCACATATATTCCACTTCTAAATCCATTTTTTTTGTTATCCAGCTTTCATCCCTCACAGATTTAATAATCAATTTACAGACAACTATATTTGTACTTGTACTACGTAACAACTACTCATCAGGAAGAGATAAAACTCTAAGCACTACATAACTATTTACATTATTATTATTATTATTATATCCTTAGAAAATACTGGCAGAAACAGCACCATTTTAAGCATACATTTCTTAAACTTTACATGTATAATTTGTCTATACTAAAAACACAAAGTAAAAAAAAAACAGACTTGTTTGAGTCTAGGTCATATAGTATCCATTTCAAAAATAATGTATTTTGTGTCGTATACTAGCATTTACAGTAACAGAGGTATTTCCAGTCCAATGTCTAAAATGTAAATATAAGCAAAGTGAATTTCTCCATTTTATTCCATGACATTTGTCATTTCAAATTTGTATGCAATTGTAGTCTATTTATGAGCCAAAAGCTCAGCCAGGCTAACCCGGTTAACACATGTAAAATAAATATACATAAAATAACAGTTGTTTAGATTCATTTCACACTAACTGAAGTTCATATGTTCATAGGTATTGTAGATCAATGTGTGTGCATGTACCTTTCAGAAGCTATCCAAGGGCATGCACAAGTGTATAAAAACTGAGCACATGTGAGCCTGACTGCCATTTTGCAGCTAGCTGTTGAGATGTAAGCATGTATGTATGCAAGGTCTGTCTGTTAACCAGTTTGTTTATATTTTATGATGCTGCCATCCATCCTGATGTGTTTTTATGTATTAAAGCATGTAAACAAAATACTCCACATGCTTGTCATCTACAGAAGGATGAGTGACATTGTGTCATTAGCAGGATGTCTAAAGAACATGGTTTTAGAGATGACATGACTAGAACACCTTAAGGCACTTCCTTGGAACTGATGGAATATAGAGGAGTGAACCATTCCTTCTGTATGTATACTTCGCAAAACAGGTCAGAAATGAATTTCAGATATTAAAACTTGCTCAGCACTATTTCTTATTTGCAAGTTATGAAACGAGGCATACAGAATGTTCTAAATGATATTCACATAAACCGATATGTACAGTATTGAGAAAGATATTCTAATTACTATGGAAATGTTTGAAATAAAGTCTGAATTGCATAAAATGAATAAAATAATGGGAACCGACCTAATATTTCAATATGTGCTTAGTGAATCCGTACTTTTCATATTAATCAAAGATATCCGAGTTATCAGAAGTGTGTAAAGTGTTTGCATGTTTGTGCAGTATTATAGTAAAGTTATTTTACAGAATACAGCCATTTCAGAGCATATTTAGCAAAGTACAGTATTTCGAAGAGTTTATTATGCATTTGAATGTTATTAGAAGCTGACAGAACAGTTTGTTCATACATAATTACAAGGCCCATATTTTCAGTGTGTTTGTACATACTTTGTGGGCATGGCAGATGGATTTTGAAAACCCAGTGGACTTGAATTTGACAGTAATATTGCTGAGAACTGGAAAGTGATTGAGCAAGAATACAACATTTTCATACAGACTGCATTTTCTGATAAAGATGACCATAAAAAGGCATTTATTCTGCTTAATTTAGCTGGGTCAGAAGCCATAGAAAGGGAAAGTTCATTTGTGTATGCACCTGCTATCTCTACAGAAAAGGGGGAAAACTCATATTGCTGTACTGGCTGAGTCAAGGGAGGACCCTGAATACTTAAATCTTAAATTTAGAGAAATGTGTAACCCTCATACAAATGTTACTAAGGAAAGGCACTTATTTTATACAAGGGATCAAAAGCCTGGTGAAACCTTTGCAGCATATATAACTCACCTGAGAAATAAGGCTAAAATGTGCAGATTTGGTGATTTAAGGGATTCATTGATAAAGGACAGACTTGTGTGTGGTATTAAAGATGATGCTGGGAGAAAATTTTGCTTCATGACAGTGATATAAGTTTGAATAAGGCCATTGAGATTTGTCAGACATACGAGCTCACAGAAAAGCACACAAATATGCTTACAAATGAGAATAGCTCTAGAAGTCATTGTGATAAAGCTCATGTTGATAGTATGTAGCATGTAGTTAAAAGAAACAGGCCCAAGCATATGACAGCAACTGTAGCCCCTGCAGCACTCACTGGTAAATCCCAGAACTTTCCAGCAAATTCCAGAGTTCGCACAGTCTCAGCGAAGCATAAGAGTGAGTCAGTAAACTCAAAGCATGGGGCCCAACTTAATTTCATTGCCAACTATCATAACAGTGGTGGAAGTCATGAATCTAAAAGGGAGAAATGTTTAGCTTTTGGTCAGCAGTGCCACAAATGCATTAAATGGAATAATTTCAAAAGGTCTTGTAAATCAAAAGGCCCACATTCATTTATTAAGAGGGAACATTTTAAGAAATGTGTTGATCAATTAGAATGCTGCATCCCTACTCTTTATATTGAATGTGTGCCAGTGCTTCATGAAACAGTTAATACATTAGATTTAAGGGCAAACACTGAAGTATTTTGTACTTTTCGAATAAATGGCCAACCCATAGAGCTCAACGTTGACACAGGTTCCAAGTGCAATGTTATGTCAGCAGAAACATTTGTTAGAGTGTGTCATGGTGAAAGGCTTGATTTGTCAAGGTGAGTAAAGCTTGTTGCTTATGGAGGTGAAGAAATTCAGACTAAAGGCTCAGTATGGCTTTCATGTTACTCTGCTGGAAGATGCTACGACTTATTATTTTAAGTAGTTAAGAGGCATGTCCAGTCATTATTAGAGCTCAGAGACAGTTTGAAAATGGGACTGCTTACATTTAATAAGGAAGTCCACCAAGTTAGCATAAAAGACCATTACTCTAATTTTGCCCCGTACATTTTTTCTACCTATGCAGATCTTTTAAAAAATAACTAGGCAAACTTTCAGTTGTGTACTCCATGAAGTTAGACTCGGAGGTCAGTCCAGTTATCAGGTCAGCACATAAAGTTCCAATAGCCATGCAGGACAGAGTCAAAGCCGAGCTAGATAAAATGGTGTGACAAGGTGTGATTTGTCCAGGTGCAGCTCCGAGTGGGTATGTTCCATGGTGGTAGCTCATAAGAAAAGCTCAGATGACATCAGAATATGTATTGACCCATGAGATTTGAACAAATCACTAAAAAGAGCTCATCATCCAATGTGCACAATCAAAGAATTCACAGCCTTGATGTCAAATGCCACTCTTTCTTCTGTCTTAGATGCAGAGTTCATTTTGGCAAAATCATCATTGCTCACTACTTTCAGTACTCCAAGGGCAGGTACAGATTTTTGAGAATGCCATTTTGGATAAATTCTGAAAGTGAAGTCTTTCAGCGTGCAATGGAGCAAATTTTTTTCTGGTTATCCTTGTGCTATTATAGTAGACGACATACTAGTAGGAGGTCATGGTGAAGCTGAACATGACAGAAACCTCATAAAAGTTCTAGAAAAGCCATGGTAAGTTAATCTTAAGCTCAATCCACAGAAATGAAAATTCAGGCTACAATCAGTTACTTATGCTGGTCATTTATTTACTAAAACAGGCCTACAACCAGACCCTTCTAAGCAAACAGCCATTCTCAAGATGCCAGCTCCAGACAATATTCAAGCCCTGCAATGTTTTCTTGGCATGGTTAAGTGCCTAGGCAAGTTCATTCCAGAATTGAGCCAACTTTCAGCACCACTCAGAGAGCTGACATGCAAAGATGAATCCTGTTCTTGGTTAGAGCAACACCAAAGAGCATTTGATGTCCTGAAACAGAGAACTGGTAGTCCACCAACTTTCAGATATTATGATGTTCACAAGTCAGTTACTGTTTCATGTGATGCCTAGAAATTTGGTCTTGGTGCAGTTATTCTACAAGAGGATCAACCTGTTGCCTATGCATTGAGAACTCTTAACCAGACTGAAATGCAGTCTGTTCAGATCAAGAAAGAGCTTTTGGCAATTCTGTTTGCATATTCGAAGTTCCATGATTATGTTTATAGTAGACCGAACCAGATCGAAACAGACTACCAACCTCTAGTCACTAGCTTGAGAAAGTCTATGCATTCAGCTCCAGCCAGACTGCAACCCATGATGCTGATATTGCAAAAGTATAATTTCAAACTTCTTTATCTTGCTGATACATTATCCAGATTGCCCAGAAACACCATAGAACAACATGAGAATGAGAACCTTGATTTTGAAGTCATGGAAGAAAGAAATTTTTCTTCCACACGTGTTATTGAGCTGAGAAATCACAGAGCCACAGATCCAGTTTTACAAAGGCTTAACCACTTTAGCAATCAAGAATGGCTGTCAAAGCAATCTAGTTTACCACAAGAAATGCAACCTTATTTTCCATACAGAGATGAGATTTTGTCTGATGAAGGTATCATTATGAAAGATCAGAAAGTAATTCTTCCAAAGTCCTTGCAACTAGAGTACATTACTATCTTGCACCGTGATCACCAAGGAACCAATTCTACCAAAAGAAGGGTGAGAGAGCTAGTATTCTGGCCTTCTATGTCACAAGACATTGAGAGTGTACTTTTATCTTGTTCTGTGTGTAATAGAACTAAGCCACATCAACAGAAGGAACCACTTCAGCTAAACCAGATTCCAGAACTACCTTGGTCGAGAGTAGCCACTGACATCTTTGAGTGGAATGGTCAACATTATTTGGTGTTAGTAGACTTTTACTCCAATTGGTCCGAGATTTACTTTCTAACCTAGCAACCCGTAATGTTATTACTAAGGTGAACCGTCATTTTGTAGTACATGGTAATCCGCAAAAAGCTATTTCTGACAATAGCACACAGTTTACAAGCCAGCAGTTCAAAAGATTTGCTGAACAATGGGACCTTACTCATGTCATAAGTAGCCCTGTGTATCCACAGTCAAAAGGTTTGGCTGAAAGTGCAGTTCAAAGTGCAAAACAGTTACTAGAGAAATCAAAATGAGATAATAGTGATGTTTTTCTGAATCTTCTGAATCTCAGAAATGCTTCTTGAGACAAACGTTAACAATTAGTAGTCAATTGTTGGTTCCATGTCTCAAAAACAACAGATTAGTGAAAACCAATCTGTTGAAGAAGCATTTAACCCAGAAGTCATACTACGATAAAACCAGAAAACCACTCAATCCATTACGAGAAGGAGAAGTGGTAAGGATGCAAACATCCAGAGATTATGATTGGATTGGTGTCATGGAGAATATTTTCCCAGAGCCAAGATCATACATTGT
Source organism: Protopterus annectens (assembly GCF_019279795.1). NCBI lineage: Eukaryota > Metazoa > Chordata > Ceratodontiformes > Protopteridae > Protopterus > Protopterus annectens. The sequence goes on along the minus strand of NC_056746.1, from coordinate 254,449,076 downwards.
GGAATCACAAGGAGCAGACTTCAGGTGGAAGCATTTGATTCTGGTGTCTGAGCCTATACCACAGCACATAGCCTGTGAGAAATTCTCTTTATCTCAGTGAGTTGTCCAGTGTTCCAATTCCAGAGGAAGTTCCAGAGAATATTCCGATTCCTGTGACGAATCCAGAAGTTCCTGAGATGAGTTGTTCACTGAAGACTGCCCTGTTGCTAAATTTGGTCCAGACTGTTATTTTACGAGATATGGTTGCATCTCTAAACCCTGTGACAGATACAAAGCAACTTCGACATGAATATAGTGTTTTGTTTCTAATGTCTATAGTAATGCATTTCTAACTCTAATGTTGTTTTTACAAAGGGCAATCTTTTTAAGAGGGAGGATGTCTAAGGGCTTACACAAGTGTATAAATACTAAGCATGTGTGAGTCTGACTGCCATTTTGTAGTTAGCTGTTGAGATATAAGCATGTATTTATGTAAGGTCTGTCTGTTAACCAGTTCATTGATATTTTATGATGCTGCTATCCATGCTGATGTGTTTCTATGTATTAAAGCATCTAAACGAACTACCCCACCTACTTGTCATCTATGTTAGAGAGAAGGACAAGCAACAAGTATATTCTAGTCTATTGAACACAGGAGCCTTTATAAGCCTAGTCATGCAACCAAACTGTATCCCACTGGCTATTTTGTCATGGAGATTGTTTTAAGTGGTTATGTTCATTAGGGCATGTTATAACAGTTGCCTCTGTCCATCAGACACTTAGGTGTCACACCAGGGTGAATTTACAATTTCCATCCACTGGTCCAGCTTATACTTAACTAAGATTAGGAAGGGGACTTATTGTCTGAGATATCTACCAGTCCACCCAACATATCTTATTTAAATCACAAGCACAGTTTAAATCCTTGGATCTAGTAGTTCTGATGCTGTTCATTTTGCAGATATACAAAAGTATCATCTGGGTAGGATCCAGAGATATCTTATATGCCATGCAACAATTGCCTGTCAGCAGTCTATAGGAAATAGAGCATAGGCCATTGTGTTTATGCCATGCATTCTACTTGTGAGAAACCTCTGTGGGTGTTCCACTTGTTGCATGTGCCTGGTCAGGTACACACCGAAGGGAGAGTTATACTCAATGACAGGTCTGATTATAGCTGAGTATAGTATCACAATGACTTTTCTGGACCTAATGCCATGCCCTTACTTATAAGTTGAGTGACATACAAAGATTTTCTTACTATTTTAGACATGTGCTGGTCTACATGAGTCCTACATCTCTTGACTACTATATATACTTTTAGGGGTGTTTTATTGATGAGGTAGTTTCATATGGTGGAAAACTTCCAAAAGGTACTATTATGTGTTTCTTGGCACTGTATTTTAATCTATGGCTTTGGCACCAGCATAGGTTCATAGGTAAGTACTAGATTAGCTGCTGTTATGGGCCATTTTAAGCCTAGCCAGTTTCCTTTTTTGTGCTAGAAATAATCTATCCCATTTGGCTATAGACTGGCCTTACCCATCCCATGGTTAATAACTTTATATTACCCCTAATGAGAATAACTGCGATAATACCATTGATAATTTGAGGGGACCCATGCATGGGATAGAGCATTTAATCTTAGTTACATTAGTAGTACAGGGGCAGTCCTGGGGTAAATTTCTGTTCCCATTCACAGATCTAAGTTGTGCTTGAATATGAATATGTCATTTATCTGCATGTTTCTGTGATTGCTCTCAGCTTGCAATCATCTGTTAATACAAAAAAAAAAAAAAAAAAACAAGCAAGGAGTATACCGCCAAATCTTTCAGAAACAAATGAAAGTATGAATAACGCAAAGCTTTTGAGCAAAGCTCTTTTTCAATGCATAAACATCATATCAAAAAAAAAAAAAAATCAAATTTAAATCAGTGACCATCCAATTAAAATACATTAAAGCACGAGAGTCTAATCACATGATAAAATCACTTAAAGGCAGGTCATATAACATTAATACTTTGAAATACATAAAAAATATATAAAAACATATCAGCCAAACAAATAATAACATAAAAGGTCACCTAAAATTACATAAATCACATCTAATAAATACATACAGCTTGGTTTATATGCAATCATGCCTATATCTAAGTATAGGTTTAAGACTATTTTTACTATTAAGTCCTGGACTGCAGTCTGCTCTAAAATAATCTATCCATTTACATTCTGCTAGTTCAGTAAGAAGTTTGATACCATCCCCATGTTTTCCTATATAAACTACCTGAATAATTTGAAATTTAAAGCTGTGGGCACTATGTGAACATATCCTTTGTTTTAATTTCAAATTAGTTTTTCCTATATAAAAACAGTTACAAACTACGCAATTAGCAAGGTATACATTTTATGTTTGACATGTAGCATAATCCCTAAATTCAAACCTTGTTTTACTATGCTGAAAAGTAATGTCTGTATTAATCTCACTACAATAAATGCAATTATAAGAAGGATGTGTCCCTTTAGTAAATATAGCTACAGGCTTATTACCAAAACACGTCTTTATAACATAATAACTGTTTCAGATCCTTTTCTCTTTTGTGTGCAAACATAGGTGTTTTACCTATTACATCCTTAACCTCCAAATTAGTAAAATAGGCCAATTTGTTTTATAGTCCATGCATATCTATTATATTTCATCAAATAATCACAAAAAAAGCACCAGAATCCAGGAAAAGTGTCACGAACAGTTTAATTCACTAATGCTGAAACTTCACAACATGTTTTCGTCCTTGACTTCATCAGATACCAACACTCTTGGTGCACTCATCTTAAATACATTAACTAATTTATGGTAGCCAATGACAAACAAATTGATTAATTAGAGTTAGTTAAAAGCACATACACATATATATACACACACAGATTATACTTCCTAAAACCACCATAAAATTCATACCCTATAATAAACCACATATACAAAACTTGAATGCTTGTGAATATAAATTTAAATATATAAAAATGAACCTTAAATAAAACTATGACATTATGTTCTAAAAAATTTTTTGTAATGACAATATTTGTTAAAATAATATAAAAATCCTATAATTTAGCAGATCTCAATTTTAAAACTGGCTTGAGTGAAATCATGTCATTGAGACCTGGTTTTCTATTTGCTTCTAAAACAATTTGCCAAAATAGTTCTCTGTATTCCACCAGTGTTTCCCAATTCCCCCCCTCTAGGGTCAACGGCACACATTCTAACACAAAAAATCTAAATGTAGCTAGTTTACATGTAATGGTATGCTTGTATAATGCATTGTTTTCTTTTTTGGTCCTGATGTCATATAAATGTTCATAGATTCTTTGCTTTAACATTCTCTCACTCTTCCCTATGTAAAATGAATCACACTTTGTACAGGTAGCTAAATATATTATACCCTTGGTGTTACAGTTAACATATGTTCCTAAAGTTAATGTCCTTTGTCTAATGGGTAAGTCTAATGTTTGTCCAACATTAAGATGTTTACAATAACTGCAACTTCCACATTTAAATAAACCTACTTTTTTCCTAGTAGCTTTCCCAAACAATTTTTCAGTTGTACCTCTCTCCAAAATATTCTTAATGTTAGTACCCCTCCTATAGGTGAATTTCAGCTCCTTATCAAAAATACAGTGTAAGTCAGATAGTCTAGCAAAGTTGTTCCATTCCATATTAACAATTCTTTTTACCAGTCCTGACTGACCATCATAGGTTGTTGTGATACCAGATTCAAAATCCACGCCATTATTTAGGTTGTTTGAATCTTGTCTATCAAATACTCCTCTTATACCTAAAATAGGTGCAAATTTTCCTCCTCTTTCCCTAGTAACTTCACTGCATATTTGATCAAAAAGTTCACTCGGGTAACCCCTATTTAAAAATAACCTTTTCAAAAATCCACATTCATTAAAATAAGTAGTGACTTCAGAGGTCATTCTACTAAGACGAACTAATTGACCTTTAACTACACTTCTCTTCTGGTGGGGTGGATGTGAACTAGTAAAATGTAAGTATGAGTTTGAAAAAGTCTCCTTTCTAAAAATCCTTGAACTGAAACCATCCTTAGTCTTAATAATATTAACATCTAAATAATTCAACATTTGGGTATCATATTTGTATGTGAATTTTAAAAATCAGTAGTGTTATTTACGAATTCTAAAAACAAATTAAAATCATCATTATTGCCTTTCCATAAAAAACATAAGTCATCTAAAAACCTACCATAGAATGTCCAAAATCTACTAAAAACCGAAGTTAATATAAAGGTGTTTTCCCAGTATGACATAATAATATTGGCATAAGTAGGAGCACAATGTGCCCCCATAGCAACCCCCTTACATTGTTTGAAATATTCACCTTCAAAAAAAATATAATTATTTTTTAATACCACCTCCATTAATACCAAAATTGTTCTGAACTCATTATGAGTAATTCCTGAAAATCCTATTAACATTTCTTCGAACCATTCTAGGCCTATATCGTGGGGAATACTAGTGAACAAATCAACCATATCCAGAGTAACAAAAATTAAACCTTCAGAAAATAAAGATTTGTCCAATTTTCTAAGAAGATCCCAGGAATCCTGAAGTATGTGGGTGTTGTTCTTAAGTACTTTCTTTACCTTACAATCTATGTATTTTGCTAGAGGGGCTGTGATAGAACCTTCTGCAGAAACTATTGATCTCAAAGGTGGGTCATCTATATCTTTGTGTACTTTCGGTATACCAAAAATAGAAGGAACCTTCGGTTTTTCAACATATAAAAATTTGTGTGTCTCTAAATCTATTAGTCCTTCTGTTAGTAAATCATTCACCATCATATGTATTTTATTGTATGCCACCTTTATTTCATTGATAGATACCCTAGTGTATTTAGTAGAGTCACTTAAAATCTCCTGCATTTTACCTTCATATATAATGTGGTCCATAAGTACCACCCCCCCACCTTTGTCAGGTTTCATAACCCTTAAATTTTTGTTATTGCTAATTAATTTAAGGGTTTCGTGCTCAACCTGAGTTAAGTTGGATTGCATATTATATGTCTTGAGTGACTTCCTTAGTTCGTTTTCTAATACTACTTCAAAATTCTTTAGTTGTGGGTGCAATGGCGGGTTAAACATACTTTTACGAACTAGTTTACCCTCACTAAATGTAGTAAGTAGTAAGCTACTAGGAAAAAAGTAGGTTTATTTAAATGTGGAAGTTGCAGTTATTGTAAACATCTTAATGTTGGACAAACATTAGACTTACCTATTAGACAAAGGACATTAACTCTAGGAACATATGTTAACTGTAACACCAAGGGTATAATATATTTAGCTACCTGTACAAAGTGTGATTCATTTTACATAGGGAAGAGTGAGAGAATGTTAAAGCAAAGAATCTATGAACATTTATATGACATCAGGACCAAAAAAGAAAACAATGCATTATACAAGCATACCATTACATGTAAACTAGCTACATTTAGATTTTTTGTGTTAGAATGTGTGCCGGTTGACCCTAGAGGGGGGATTGGGAAACACTGGTGGAATACAGAGAACTATTTTGGCAAATTGTTTTAGAAGCAAATAGAAAACCAGGTCTCAATGACATGATTTCACTCAAGCCAGTTTTAAAATTGAGATCTGCTAAATTATAGGATTTTTATATTATTTTAACAAATATTGTCATTACAAAAACAATTGTTTTAGATCATAATGTCATAGTTTTATTTAAGGTTCATTTTTATATATTTAAATTTATATTCACAAGCATTCAAATTTTGTATATGTGGTTTATTATAGGGTATGAATTTTATGGTGGTTTTAGGAAGTATAATCTGTGTGTGTGTATATATATGTGTATGTGCTTTTAACTAACTCTAATTAATCAATTTGTTTGTCATTGGCTACCATTAATTAGTTAATGTATTTAAGATGAGTGCACCAACAGTGTTGGTATCTGATGAAGTCAAGGACGAAAACGTGTTGTGAAGTTTCAGCGTTAGTGAATTAAACTGTTCATGTCACTTTTCCTGGATTCTGGTGCTTTTTTTGTGATTACTAGTGAACGTTGGGGCACCTGCCTTCTTCTGTGGTTATTTGTTGCTTTTTTCGAAGGATTTCCAGGCTTTGTGGCTATGGACAGCAACAACAAGAGCAGCGAGATTGGAGAGCTTAGTAAGCTCATTGGCCAACTGACACAGTTGGTAGGACTGCTTACACCAGTAAGCCAATCCATGGTTACGCTTTTGTCGACGCTTTCTGTGCCTGGGAACCAGGAAGCAGCAGGGCGCTCTGCTTCGCATGAAGGAGCGCAAACTAGTAATGGCGATGAGGTTTGTGATAGAGAAACAGTAGATGGTGGTATGAGAGACAGTCTCGATGGATTCCCACACATTACGGTTGGAGCTGACAGTTCAAATCGAGTTTCAGAGGGTTCGCGTAATCAGTTAAATGAGAATATTTTCCCGGACTGTGGAACTAATGCTAGAGAGCATACAGGTACTTTTCACCAGTTGAGAGACATTCTCAATGCTAAATATGACTTTGGCAAGAAAGCTTTTATACAGACTGCCAGTAAAACTTACTCTCAAATGTTAGATGAATTGGATTTTTCTTTACATAAATACAAAATGCTAGAAATGGACAACGCATACTTAAAACATTGTTTAGAACTTAAAATTGTACCAAAGGGTCTTAGAGTTTGTAAATACCCGAATAATGTATTTGATGGTACTGCTTTTCACCAGCAATTGATTACAGCATTTGACAACTGTGGTTTTGAGATTATGAGGGCTATAATATCTAATAATGAATGTGAGAAAGAGAAAAGGTTTAGCCATGTTGAGTGTCTTAACAAAGATATTACGCATGATTTACTTTTTACTGTGGAAGAACATAAGAATAAATATTACAAATTGCTTAAGGATATAGAAAGTAAATGTTTGGATGTGCGAAACAGAAAACTAGGGAAAATAGAAAGGGATGTGAATGAGTATAAAAACAAAACACATTACCCTAAGCCCAGACAGTTTGGAAAGAGGGTGTTTACCTATAGTGTTGGTGAAAATGATACAGCTGTATTTGATGACAATGAAGGAGAGCCTTTAGATTTTCCTCCGCTCAGAAGGTCCGAGAGACTGATGTACAAAGAACCTATTGATTATAGCTCAAAAAACTACCAAGTGAGGGAATGGGGGCCCCGAGCGAGGAATCACATGGGGTGGAAGAATTAAATATTTGCAATGATGGGCATAAATGGACATTCAATGATTTTAACATTTTTAACTATTCTAGCACCACTGTGAAAAAAAACTTTTTTGACTTGCTTTCTAAAGGCTTTGGTTTCATACCCAAACAGAGAACCAATATTTTTAAGCTTTTAATTGACATTAAGTTATTTATTAGAAAGAAAAACCTAGAAATACTTTTTAATGGTAACAAAAAACCACTTAGTGAGGGTAAACTAGTTCGTAAAAGTATGTTTAACCCACCATTGCACCCACAACTAAAGAATTTTGAAGTAGTATTAGAAAATGAACTAAGGAAGTCACTCAAGACATATAATATGCAATCCAACTTAACTCAGGCTGAGCACGAAACCCTTAAATTAATTAGCAACAACAAAAATTTAAGGGTTATGAAACCTGACAAAGGTAGGGGGCGGTACTTATGGACCACATTATATATGAAGGTAAAATGCAGGAGATTTTAAGTGACTCTGCTAAATACACTAGGGTATCTATCAATGAAATAAACGTGGCATACAATAAAATACATATGATGGTGAATGATTTACTAACAGAAGGACTAATAGATTTAGAGACACACAAATTTTTATATGTTGAAAAACCGAAGGTTCCTTCTATTTTTGGTATACCGAAAGTACACATAGATATAGATGACCCACCTTTGAGACCAATAGTTTCTGCAGAAGGTTCTATCACAGCCCCTCTAGCAAAATACATAGATTGTAAGGTAAAGAAAGTAATTAAGAACAACACCCACATACTTCAGGATTCCTGGGATCTTCTTAGAAAATTGGACAAATCTTTATTTTCTGAAGGTTTGATTTTTGTTACTCTGGATGTTGTTGATTTGTTCACTAGTATTCCCCATGATATAGGCCTAGAATGGTTCGAAGAAATGTTAATAGGATTTTCAGGAATTACTCATAATGAGTTCAGAACAATTTTGGTATTAATGGAGGTGGTATTAAAAATAATTATATATTTTTGAAGGTGAATACTTCAAACAATGTAAGGGGGTTGCTATGGGGCACATTGTGCTCCTACTTATGCCAATATTATTATGTCATACTGGGAAAACACCTTTATATTAACTTCGGTTTTTAGTAGATTTTGGACATTCTATGGTAAGTTTTTAGATGACTTATGTTTTTTATGGAAAGGCAATAATGATGATTTTAATTTGTTTTAGAATTCGTAAATAACACTACTGATTTTTTAAAATTCACATACAAATATGATACCCAAATGTTGAATTATTTAGATGTTAATATTACTAAGACTAAGGATGGTTTCAGTTCAAGGATTTTTAGAAAGGAGACTTTTTCAAACTCATACTTGCATTTTACTAGTTCACATCCACCCCACCAGAAGAGAAGTGTAGTTAAAGGTCAATTAGTTCGCCTTAGTCTGAAGACACTACTTATTTTAATGAATGTGGATTTCTGAAAAGGTTATTTTTAAATAGGGGTTACCCGAGTGAACTTTTTGATCAAATATGCAGTGAAGTTACTAGGGAAAGAGGAGGAAAATTTGCACCTATTTTAGGTATAAGAGGAGTATTTGATAGACAAGATTCAAACAACCTAAATAATGGCGTGGATTTTGAATCTGGTATCACAACAACCTATGATGGTCAGTCAGGACTGGTAAAAAGAATTGTTAATAGGGAATGGAACAACTTTGCCAGACTATCTGACTTACACTGTATTTTTGATAAGGAACTGAAAATTACCTATAGGAGGGGTACTAACATTAAGAATATTTTGGAGAGAGGTACAACTGAAAAATTGTTTTGGAAAGCTACTAGGAAAAAAGTAGGTTTATTTAAATGTGGAAGTTGCAGTTATTGTAAACATCTTAATGTTGGACAAACATTAGACTTACCTATTAGACAAAGGACATTAACTCTAGGAACATATGTTAACTGTAACACCAAGGGTATAATATATTTAGCTACCTGTACAAAGTGTGATTCATTTTACATAGGGAAGAGTGAGAGAATGTTAAAGCAAAGAATCTATGAACATTTATATGACATCAGGACCAAAAAAGAAAACAATGCATTATACAAGCATACCATTACATGTAAACTAACTACATTTAGATTTTTGTGTTAGAATGTGTGCCGGTTGACCCTAGAGGGGAGAATTGGGAAACACTGGTGGAATACAGAGAACTATTTTGGCAAATTGTTTTAGAAGCAAATAGAAAACCAGGTCTCAATGACATGATTTCACTCAAGCCAGTTTTAAATTGAGATCTGCTAAATTATAGGATTTTTATATTATTTTAACAAATATTGTCATTACAAAAAAAATTTTTAGAACATAATGTCATAGTTTTATTTAAGGTTCATTTTTATATATTTAAATTTATATTCACAAGCATTCAAGTTTTGTATATGTGGTTTATTATAGGGTATGAATTTTATGGTGGTTTTAGGAAGTATAATCTGTGTGTGTATATATATGTGTATGTGATTTTAACTAACTCTAATTAATCAATTTGTTTGTCATTGGCTACCATTAATTAGTTAATGTATTTAAGATGAGTGCACCAAGAGTGTTGGTATCTGATGAAGTCAAGGACGAAAACGTGTTGTGAAGTTTCAGCGTTAGTGAATTAAACTGTTCGTGTCACTTTTCCTGGATTCTGGTGCTTTTTTTGTGATTACTAGTGAACGTTGGGGCACCTGCCTTCTTCTGTGGTTATATATTTCATCAAATATCTAATATACCTATTTTGAGACATAACATTATTATTAGTATTATCATTAGAATTCATATTAGCAGATCTTAAATATGGTCTTTCTTTAACTTCACATTTATTCACAGTTATATACCTTATTTCACTTAGTAAACTTTCATTAGAACCTCTGTGCTGAAAGTCTACTGTCATATTATCCAACTCCTGACAAAACTCTACATCTCTAGTATTCAATCTGCTGGCCAGGAGAAATCAGCTATACACTATATTCTTAAATGTGGAGCCAGGGATTATGCTCTTAGAGTGTACATAATGTGCAGCCTGTACATTTTTCTTATATATCGTTGTGTCAAAGTGAGCTTCTTGGAGACTAACTGTTATATGTAAAAGAAATAATCCTATCAGTAGAGCAGTTCAAATCTGTTAACTTGGTAAGCCAGAGGCTGTTGACATTGGCCTTGATTTCTGAGAAACAGATGCCAAATAGGAGCAGACCCAACACAGAGCCCATGGGGACTCCAATACTGAATGGCCACTTTGTGGAGGTACTCTCAAATCCTAATCTCCTGGGTCTTACCTGTGAGTCAGCTGGCTAGCCAGTAGGTTACATAGGTGTTTACACCTAATTTAATGAGTTTATTTACACTGCTTAAGTGGAGTATTATAGCAAATGTCTTAGTCAGGGCAAGGTAGGCAGTGTGCATCCTTCTGCAGCTGCTCTACACATGTTAGAGGTGAAACAACTCAAGAGTCAGTAGCCCACTGGAAAAAAAAAAGATGAATGGCATAATGGCAATGCTTTTTTCCATAGGAAATCATTGCCACTGCCATTTCAAATTATGTGCCAGCACAGATTCATTTTTTAGGGAGATTTCTCCCTTCTAGTTTGTGTGACCATGGTATGTACATATACCCACACACATATTTTATATATATATATATATATATATATATATGTGTGTGTGTGTGTGTGTGTGTGTGTGTGTGTGTGTGTGTGTGTTTGGGGGTGGGGGTGGGGGCTCTTAATAATAGTATTGCTTACTCAAAAAAATCAAGAAATAAATTACTTTTCTTCACCCTTTTGGCTTTCATCAAGTTTGTTTCATTCTTTTGAAATGTCACCTTTCAAGAGGTTGGCATTTCATAATAGAACCCTATTTTAACCTCATCCATTACCTTGATGACCCTCTCAAAGAAGTCTACCAGGTTCAGTAGGCATGGCCTGTCTTTAACGAAACCCAACTGGGTTGGGTCCAGTATCTGAAGGTTTCCTATGTCATTGTTAATCATTTGCATGATCATCTTTCCATGGCTTTGCATACAAGACTAGTCAGACTAATGGGTTTGTAGTTCCTGGGATACATTGATGGCCAACCATTGCACAGAGGGATGACTATGGTCCTCCATTCATATGGCATGAAGCCTGTTTGGAGCTATGGTAGAAAGTGACTCCAGTGGCCCTGATATGTCATGTGTCAGGCTATTTAGAAAACATTCTGGGATAATAATTTGATCTATAAAACTACTATCACTTTCCATATTCTTCTGCCTACTAATATGGTTAATTGTGGACATACAACTGAATTACAAGAACACAAAACATTACTGTAATAATTGGATCCCTCATCATTGTTTACATTCAGCAAGCTTTGATGCTTGCTATTAATACTTCACTATTTATATGAAATGCTACATATAACTATCTCAGCATTTAAAGCTCCAGTGAAGCCTAATACAAGTAATTAAACTTTTTCTAAATAAAATATCAGCCTTCAGCTGTACCCAGTAGTTAGTGTCCCTTTTTATTTATAGCATTACTTACCCTTATAGTACATCAGTTCTTCCGTTCACATAGAATGTGCCTGTTCATCCAAGCATTTTGTTTCTGGGATAGCAAGCTTGCCTCAATATCTTCTTTCCTTTAACCTAATCTTTTTCTTCCAGTGAGCCTCACCTCTCATGAATCATCTGCTTCCTATAGCCCAGCTCCTTTGGTAATTCTTATTTTCACTGCTTCTTGACCTAGGCTATCAAACATTAATACTCTCACCTCCCAACAAAATTTTAGTATAGCCAAAAATATAGGTTTGAATTTCCGTCTTCTCTGTTTACACTCCTACATTACATCCATAAATCACAAGTGATGCTTCAGTGTCAACTCAGTCTTGTCTTGTTCCACAGACATTGGCCTTCCTTACTCACCCAACATTTCTCTCGCTACCAAAGCTTCTGCATTTTTTTTCCTTAACAAGTCAGAAACTAAATCAAAACAGGTCTTGACTTCTGAAATGTAACCACAGTCTCTTTTATTGTACAATACCTAAGGAATTTATCTCAAAGCCATTTTTCTATGTCATCTTGTTTTTCACATATTGCAGTAGCACTTTCTGGGCTTTTTACAGTTTGGATGTGGCACATCATTGGTGACTCATTCTGAATCACATGCAGCTCGTCCTTCATAACATCCAGAATCTAATGTACATTATGTTTTTATGATTATGAGCCAAGAGACAACACCTTTACTCCAACTTGCATTTATATTTCAAGTGCCATTAGAACGGAATGCAAGCATTTGATTTGTGAACTCTTGTTTGGCCCTATTCAATGTTATAACTGATGTTTTGGTACCTGATATTTGGTACCAAACCTGCTGCAATTTTTTTTTTTTTTTTTTTTTGCTTTGCAAGGGTTAGTTTTCTTAACCTTGCTCATGAAGTCTGGTGAAAAGAATAACATAGTAAAAGCTGTCACAAACTATAAATGTGTGTAAATTGTACACATTCAAAGTAGGTGGGCCAGTTGGTTCTTATTTGGCATCGGAGTCTGCATTTTAGTGCTTTGTTGTTAAACTTTAATACAGTAATTGGTTGCACAACCCTTCAGTGACATAGCTGTCATCTACAAATCCTGTCTAATTTATTTTATGGGAGTTTTCTAAATAATGAATTCTTACATAAAACCATATTTTCTGCAGGAAGATTTTTTTGCATACAGCGCTTATTGCTTTGCTGCTTTTGCGGCTGAAAAGGCTACAAATTGTGCTCTTTTAACACCATTCTTCTCTTAATATAATGCTCTTACTACAAACTGCACTGTGCATACTGTTTATATTCTGTATCACTTCATTTGATATTAGATGTTGTTATACTTGCATATTAAAATTGACACTGAATGGCATATTTTTTTTCTTAAAATGTTTCTAGTTTGCTTACAAACAATAAAGAACACTGTTTGTCTGCATACATGTGGATCTTTTCATATGTATGCCCTTTGGTAGTAATGTCCCACTTTTCCATTGTAGATGTTTGCTAACTTGAAATATCAATAAAGTCATTTCACTCAAGTCTTGAGATGGGCCACCACATCAGTCCAATAAAGTCCCACTGCTGGACTTTGTCCTTGTAACATCTGGTAATGTTAAGTTGTTCATTAATGAGCTGGACAAATGATCAGGTGCTGTTGGCTTCATCAGAGTTTTATTTGGAGGCTGCTTAGTAGTACATGCTGGTATGTTATACAGACTAAAGGGAGACATTCTTTAAAGACATGCCCCACAGATTGCATTAACCTGTATCAGAAGCTAAATGATTGTTCATTATTGTCACATATTTATAAATCTGAGAAACCACTGGATAAATATTCTGATATGGGTTACTTGTTCGACTTATCATTTTAGGTACGTCTCAATGGAATTTCATTAACACTCAGTTTGGCAACACTCTAAGATAAATTGCAAATAACTGCAAAACTTAATTCATTCCTGGTATAACTTCGGAAACTATATCTATCTCTAGTACATTGTAAATAACTGCAGCACATTAAAGTCCTGGTACTCTCAATATCTCTAGCCAGTTTCTCGGTCAGGCTGCAGGATATTGCATACTGTAGGAAAAACAGGGTCTATATTATCTTGTCAACAGCTCACAATGTCGACTCTGAATTGTTCGACACCAAAATGTTGAACTACAAAATTAGTGAAAGAAATCGGTTGGCCAAACACCAACGGCACACATAAACAAATATATTTAAGAGGGGACGTTGCCCCCCACACCCCCCAACTAAATATTCTACCTCTGAGACTGCACTACACTCAGGTAAAGGGCAGGAGTCAGAGAACAGTCAACCGATTTCTTTCCATTGGAAAGAAATTGGGTATTTGGCCGTTCGCTATTTTTGTAGTTTGACATTTTGGTGTCGCACAATTCAGAGTCGACATTGTGAGCTGTTGACAATATGCTATAGACCCAAAAAACATCCCAGTTTTCTTAGCTGATGCTGACATAGATGATGGGTCACTTTCAGGAATTGCGGACTATTCTAGATGCTCTGATTTCACCTTAACTTCATTATATGACAATTGGGACACTCTCTGGATGTCTCTCTGGGCAAACTTGATTTTTCTGCACTTCTTACATCTATTCTCCATATGTGGACTTCTTCTTAGATATATTCATTTTGAATTCTGTTGTTTCTCGTAAACAACATTCTATATTCCAAACAATAAATTACATCAGATGATCATGTTTTTCCTCCTATGAAGTTTCCTGAGGTTGTGGATATTTCTGTCACCATTTCTTCAGAACCTTTTTAAATCACTACCCTAGCTCCAGTCTTTAAAGATGACAAATGCCTTTGTTGCTTGTCACAGTACCACTTCCAGTTTAACTGATTCCAGTCCCTTTTATACATAATAATGATTTCAAGGCATTAATGATGTAGTTAAAGTAATCCTTTGTATTTAGAACCCATAAGTAGCTGAGCTGGAGAATGACTAATACCTTGCAGGGAAGTATGTTATATTCTAGTGATGTTAGATGGTAATCCTCACAACAATTACTCCTAATGCCCTGTTATTCTAAATCATGTTATAGCTATGGTTAAGTTGATTTTGGACTTGCTGAGCCTTGTCCTTATGGTATAATTTGTATCCATACCTTTTAAGAGTGTTAGCAAGGGTAGCACATAATTTCTGGAATGCTACAGTAGTAAACCTCATGAGGATGTATGCTGTTTTAGTGGAAAAGAATTACAAATGGCTGATGGTAAGGAGAAAGAGTGAAAGAGCAGCACAGTGAGTAATACTGCTGCCTCACAGGAACAGTTTGTCTGGCTTAGTTCTTGGTTGGAGTGCTTTCTGTGTGGAGTCTACCTGTCAGCCCTCCCCTGTGTTTGTGTAAGTTTTCTCCAGGCCTTCTCTCCTCCTCCTTCTGTTTGTGTGTGTTTCCTTCTTCATACCAAATACATGTGGTAGGTGGGTTGGTGAATTTAAATAGTTCACAGGTGTGTGTGTGTGTGTGTGTGTGTGTGTGTGTGTGTGTGTGTGTGTGTCTGTGCAATACAGATGAAATGGCTGGCAATCTACTTACGTTCCTTGTTTGCCTACCAAACATTGTAAACAGCAATGGCTCGTCATGGGGTCACTACAAGAATTGGTTACAACTTGACAGACACCAACTTTCCATATGAAGCAACACAGATATCAGGGTGGCTGGGATTGGAGGTGGCAAAAAATTAAGACCCCCATTATTTCATAGTGAGGTAGTGTTTGCACACATGCAACAAATATAAAACCACAGTTTGACGTCTGTCTAAAAGAGAGGGACAAAAGAATCGGAATCCCCCAAAAATGGGCTATGACAACACACAGCACTTACCACGGATTGAAAAATGAAATCCAGTGATGTAGACAATAAGCTGACATTACATTAGTAAATAATTTCTGCTGAGAGTTTTATATGACTACTACATACACTGGATCACTCACAAAAGAATATTAAGAAATTACTGCATATGGTACTCTTTCTGAGCTTAGTATTTCAGCAGTTCAGTTAAGGCAAACACTAACCTTTGTAGCTGACATAGTGCTACTGTGCCTTCCAATCTTTTGTTAACTGCTCATGATCTGCTATCACTCTAGAAAAACTCATGGCCACACAAGCAGTATAACAATGGACAGGCAGAAGTAGGAGTATAGAAAGAAAACATTTTTTAAATTAACAACTTCATTCTATTTATGGGCTGTGGTTCATATTCCTCATATGCAAAGCTCAGAATGACATAGGAAACTACAACAGAATTTGGCAAAAATCAAGCTAGTAAAAACGTAAATAGGTCTCTGTGTAGAAGGTATGTGTTTCCAGATATCCTTACCCTCACATTTAATCACAAGCAACTTTAAAATCTCTTCATTTTGGAATCAAAAATGTAATGCCCTGAGAATCTGGCAATGTCATTAAATAACATTTTAGGCTATTTTCTTCAAGGAAACAACATTAAGTCAATTACTCATCAGCAAGGTATATGAGAATTATTATATTATATTACTTTTTGGATGTTATTCATCTGTCAGTATTACTAAGTTTGCTACTAAATTTTTAACTTTTGTTTGGGGTCTTTTCTATCATAGGTGAAAATGGTACATTTGGTCAGTATAGCTCTTTGGTAAACAAAGGAATAAATAAATCAATGTTAATTAAATATTGCACAGAAGTGACCAAGCTGGAGCAGCTGTCAGATTGGTATTTGTAGAAAACTGTCTATGTTATCTGAGTTTCTTCAGTAACATAAATTGAGATGGTAAGAACACAAAGGTTTTTCAGAAACCAAAACACATTTACTGAACCTCTACATATTAACAAGATCAATGTGAATTATCAAATCATTTTATTCAAATCAGCTTTAAAAAGGATAAGATTTCATATGCAACAAAGGGACAAGTAAACTGCAAGAACGCCATGAGCTGAACCCTCTTCTGTTAGGGGAAGGAGACTACCACTGACTCTCTCCCATTTAATTGATTTTCGCCTGTTAGCTGTTTCCCTCTCCCCCTTCTAGTTCCTACACTACATACAAGGGACATCGCTGAAATTGGGTGGTGGGATGCCAGACTGATATTTGAAGCTACATCAACTGACTGTGGAAGATATATGAAGTTTCCATGGAAGAATTTCTAAACATTTTAAAAGTTATGTAACTTAGGAATCCACAACTGCAGCTGAATCATGATGGGGGAGAGGGTAGCAAGTAGTCCAAAACAGATCCACTTGTGACATTTTGCGATGGCTTGTATACATGAACAACTACGTAACTTTGCTTCACTCCCAGAGATGGTCCAGCAAGCCAGTATGCAAATTAATAAAGATCAAATGAACCAGTATGTAAATAATTGAAAGATGGGCATGATGCACCACCTGTAACAGCATTGTTTTATTAATAACAATAAGGCTATGGACTGCAATGAGGAGGTGAGTCTGAGTTTTTTCTTTGTGTTGTATTAAATGAACAAAATACTGTAGGTTACATTCCAACAATCACTTTAAAATCATGTATGTTATTTCCCATAGAGTATTCTCTGATAGCTATTAGTGAGAACTGATAAATTTAATAGGAATGTTTTAGTGATTAAAAGGGATCCTGTCATTTAATATATCTTTGCCTAGAATCTTGAATATTCAGGCAGCAACATTTACAGTGACTAACTGGCTTGGCAAAAAGCTGTTTGCTACGGAGTAGTCCTTTAACAGTGGGCTTTTTTTTATTATTAAAAAACGGCATTCACTTTCACAAATTAGATTTGCTCTGATATACTGTGCATCTGTTTTGTCTGCAGTAACTTCACTTATTGTACTTATGCAACAGGTTATAAAACTGCCATTTGCAATTCAGTAAAATTAAGGTTTACCACATTAGGTTACCAATATTGTGACTCAAGAATAGTTATTTGGTTGGAGGTTTACTTTTAACAAGAAATGTTGACTACATATTTAATTGAGGTTGAACCTGATGTTTTGTTACTGTAATACATGGATAATTTTGAAATCAGCAGTTACTTTTTGGGGCAGCACCCAAATTACCCGAAATGTGTGTGGTACTGAAACTGATCTGTCAGGAGCTTGCTGCTGTGATCAAAATTCATTCACACAGATATTGCCACTTGTAAAATAAAAATAAATCCCATTTCACATATGATGAATCCTTAGAGGTAAGGAGTATCGTTTAAGGAAAAAAGTCTAAATTCAAGACACTTATTTTGTGGCTGTTGTTTCTTTCACCTGCATGTAAGCTTGTCAAAAACAACTGCATTTCTCATTGTGAGTGAGATATACCAGATGGTCCTATAGATGGTAACTGACCGATCATACTAAATACTTTTCCTCTAGACCCCTCTTGATCATCAAGGATCACCACTTGATACCTGACTTGCCCATTCTTTCCTCAAAGGATGAAGGCATTATGGCGCATTCATTCCTTTGGGATGAGAATCAAGAGCCAAGACTGGTGCCATTATCCACCAGAATCTGAGTTTTTGGTTTTAGCTGTAATGTTCCCCATGCACATACTTGTAGCTGTTCAAGACAAGGCCATACAATGTGACCTTGAAAGGATATGACACTCCCTTTTCCATGAATGATTTGGACCTCACAAGGTAAGCAATTACCTCTGCTAGATCTCCAGTCTCCTCCAGGGCTTCTAGACTGCAGTGTGCACCTTGGGCAAGCACACTGAGTTCCACTCCCTGAGACAGGCAAGTCTGCCAGCATTCATTTCCTTCTCCTAATTAGCTCATGGTGAGAAATGGTGGAAATAAACACCAACTGAATAAATAATCATGCAGTACAATATCCAATGCAAGTTCACTCCCAAAATCATCTCTTCTTTACCTTTAGACTCCACCCCTCAGAAAGTCCAGAGGAAGACACTGGCAACAGGAACTACATTGCTTCACCTGTTGCGTCAACAACAGTTCATTTCAATAATGAGGAAGATGCAGACTCCCCAGCATCCCTCCCTGAAGAACTTAGATTCTGGGTGGTCCTCGTAATTATGTACATGGGGAGGATGGCTCCTCACCCCTATATCTTCTCCACAGATGACACTGTAAAAGGCCTTAAAGTCTTCCCAGCAATCTTCCTGGGCAGTCTCTCCACCAGTGGACATTCTCAAACAGGCCACCAGTGCTGTCTGAGAAAGTTATGACACAGCAGGTCATGTGCCAAAGCAGACTGACTGTATCTTTTGCTAGAGCCACTCATGCAAGATCCCTTTATTTTAACCACACACAAAGCAAGGAATCCAAAACAATGGATCTCTTGGGGAAGTTAGTGTATGTACATGGTGTTTTGAAGTGGTATGCAAACTAAATACAAGATTTCCAAAAACACATTGCTCCCACAACATGAATCAGTTTGTGAGACATGTAAGTACTACATAAATCTGCTGGGTACCCATGGCCAGCACTGCATATCCATTAAGTAATACACAAACACCACCATTATAGGAGAAAGGATCACCACTACTCTTGCTTATGCCAGGACTACTAAGAAGTCACTCCATAAGCATCCCAGAATTAGAACTAAGAAATCTCAGCCTCCAGGCCACATTTCCATGTCATCATCACCCAAAGCAGTAGCCAATGCACATACTTCACTGACTCACACATGTGCATGCCACAAGCCCTTAAGGAGTAAAATGGATGTACCCACTCCAGAAAACTTTTTTGTATTTGACGACTGCACTGTGAGCCACACTGACATTTATCATCAAAAGACTGGCAAGAACAGGGTGACAGTTAGTTATCTTTCCAGACCTAGGATCCAGGCTACTGTAAGGGTTATTAAATGTCTTCATCATGACAAATACAGCTCTGACTGGGTGGTAAATGACATTTGAAGTTCCACAAAAGGAGAAATGCAGAATGATATGACTGACCTTGCTATGTATGCAACAAAGGCAGGAAAGATAATGATTTTGAATAGTACATTGTTATCAACTAGAAAGATGCCAGAATTTAAGGACAAGATAATTAGCTTCAATAATTGTCATTCACTATTATCCCCCATGTAAGCATCACTGATAAACTGGTGAATGTATGCTTCAATCCATAGTGTGTATAAAGGATAACAAATTGGCTGTTGTCAGAACATAAGCTGTTAGAGTTACAGGCAGACATCAGCCAGAAAAAAGTCAGTAGTGCAAAGATTTGGTGCTGGGTCCTCTTCCTTTTGGCATTTACTTCTCTGACCTACAATAAATGTCCATGGTCTCTGGTTAACAGAATTTGCTCATGACTGTAAGGGTACTTGTTATCTGAACAACCTCCAACATGTAGGTACTCCAAGATGGGCTAGACTGTGTATGCAACTAGTGCAAGGGCAACAGCCTGAAAGTAATTGCCAAAAATGCAGTATAATCCACTTTGATAAAAGAAAAAAACTACTGATCATACTGTTTAGATGACACAACTCTTAAAAATGACATTATTACTAGATACCTGTATGTATGACTCCCTATCCTTTGGTCATCACATTGCCACTATAGTTAGAAAACTGGTAACAGTTTCGAACTCCAAGACTCATAAATGCAAGTTCCAGATTAAAGAGACTGAATGTAACAACATGAAACTTATGCATATAAAGTCTAAGACAGTTGTGCCTTGGACTACTCCCTTTTCTCTGAGGTATAGCAATCTAAGAGTTAGTATATGTAAGTGGGGGGGGAGGTGTGCAGCCCCTAATACTTGTGTTGCAGAGGGAGCTTGCCCTCATGCAAAAATAACGAAGAATATCAATTACTGACATTCACTGTGCATCAGTTATGCACTTTGTTTTTTTTTTAAATCCTGGGACTAGTAATTATGAGTCTTGGAATTATAACAGGGAGCACAGAAAATCCTCCTTTCTGTCCCAGTTAATAACCAAGGGTATCTTATCCAGAACTAAAGAAGACTTACTTCCACTGTACTTATTTCTTATCTGCCACATTATTGAATACAATGATCACTTTTGTATATGCTCAGCATAACATATCACTCAATTGGAGAGACCTTAGTGGTTTCTAACCAAAAAAGTCACAGGCCTGAAGTCCCCAAAAGCAAGCAACAAGAAGAAGGGTCCTGAACTTGCTTAAAAAAAAAAACAGCCACCAGTGAAACCCATCAGACAGAAAAGGGTCAACATTTTACTTATTCTTTTTAGTACCAAAAAAAGACCACACTTCTCAGGCTAGTATCACACTATAGTGGCCTAAACATATTTATCCATAAGAAAACCTGTTGTATGGTCATGGTATAGACAATTCTTCCTTTCTTTTGTGAAGGAGAATGGATGTGTTTTTTGGAACCATGGGATGCCTACCTTAACATCAAGGTGCGAGCCAGTCATTAACAGATGCACTCTTCCATTTGGGTTACTTCAGTCTTCATAATGTTAACCACATCCATGTCTTTTATAGTAGCCCTCCAAAGGCAACAGGGAGCTTAAGTCTTCCTGAATCCATGTAACTGGCTGCTAGATGCTTCTTTAGTTCAGACTCTGCTTACAACCTAGGAATCTCAGACTTCATCCCACTCCCTAGAAGTCACAGTTAACCTTGTAAAGTCACAAATCTTCCCACCCCAAGTGCTCACATTCATTGGCAGTAGCCATAATACAGTAGAATACATGGCATGTCTATTAATAGAGAGGATGTGGTCTCTACAAGTTTAGCTATCAGTTTGTCTAACTTCAGCAAAAGTCTCTGCCCATCTATGTCTCAATATACAAATTGTTATTGTGACTACAATTCTCTTTGTCTTCCATGCAAGATACCATATGTGAGTGCAACAATGAGAACTAAGTGTCCAGTATTCTGAGACAACAGCTGTGATGTACAACTTAGTTTAGTTTTCCAAAGGTATTTTAAATTCCTCCAAAGGAAATGTATATATAAATATGCTGGAGATGACGGCACTCCTTCTGATGTTTCAATCCTTCTGAGACTCCCTTTCCCCCAGGGACTAATTATTGTCTACCCAGATGGCAAGGCAGTGATTTTGTATAGCAACAAAAAGGAGGAATTCATTCACACCCCCTTAAACTGAGAAGTTTTGAGATTATGACAGTGGACTTTGTTGACCCATTACTGTCTAACACTCGGACACATTCTGCTGCAGTCCATTTCTCTAGTGGAAAAGATCATCTGTTGCTTGCTGATGCCTCACAACTGATCTGTCAGTCTCTCAGTGGCTCTGATACTGGGGCTTCCCATACTGACTCCAAGTTCAGCATTTACTTGTTTCTCATCCCTCTGCTGAGAAGATCCTAAGTCCTCAAAGAACACTAGTCCAATGATATTGTCATAGCTCTATACTGGCCTCAGCAGATGAATCCTCTCTCTTCTGGCTAACCTTCTGGAAAAGTGTCTAGCATTGCATGTAATGACGGTACTCCTTGCCCATCCTTTAGACTAGTCACACCTAGACATTTATTCTTTCTGTTTAATGGCCTAGCTTCTCCACATTCAGTAGTGACTAACAACCCTTCCTTCCTGCAGCAAAAGCAATAGTTATCTCTTTTCAGAAACTAAAAGCTGTCAGAGTATATAAGGACAAATGGACCTATTTTTCAAACTGGGAGACAACCAAAGAAATTTAAAAAAAAACTCATGCATAAGAAAAATGTGCTTATTTTTGATTTCTAAAACGTGTAACTTTTTATATATTGCTATCATTCTTTGCTATCAATGTTTTGGTCATTTGTACTCCATTGTAATTGCCATTTGATTTACTATATTATTTTGTGTAGATTTGATTTTTACTTATTTTTATAATATTGTATAATCTACATGGAGCTTTTCTCCTTGGGTCTCCAGTAAAAATGGGCTTTTTGTTCAGTTGGGCCAACCGGTTAACAAATGTCTAAATAAATAAATAAATCCATTTTAGTCACATTCCCTCCACATGTGATTAACATACAGAAATTAAAAGAAAAAACTAAACAAGATATTAATATTTTAAAAAAATGTAAGTTTTTGTGATGTTTGCCTTTCTAGTTGTCTAGCAGTGTCCCACTTTCCACACAAAAACACATTGATTCCAGTACAGCATTCTTTTTAATACAGAACCTGGGACTGTCCATGCAGCATTCTCTTACCCAGACTGCAACAAATACTGTAAGTTGATTAAGATCAGGGAAATTAAACATACCTACAGCAGTGCCGTGTAGACAGAGCTAAAGGCAAGTCCCATGATACTGGGCTTGCCACCTTTTGCAGTCCACTCTCTGTTTCCCTGTCATAAGACTACACCGCACTACATTAATACTTCATATATTGTAACAGTAGAAGGCAAAGACAGCAGCTCTGCTCTTAGACTGCATTTACTGACATGGTACTGTACTATTATGGCACAGCTTAATAATCAAAACAGATGGTGCAGTCATTTTAAGCAAAATAGTAAACGCATTCTAATTACATTTTTGAAGTTTTTAGATATTCCCCACCCTCACATTTAGCAAATGGGATAATAATGCTGTTTAAAGCTTATTAAATCCATAGAATTGTTAGTTTACAAATCAATGAAGCAGGTGAATCTGCACCTTGAATGAACACATGCTTACCACATTGTTATGACCTGTGTACACTCAACAGTTACAGATTTATGAGTAGCTGTAATGGTGATCATCAAATGGGCTAATGAAGAAAACACCACAGCCTGTTTGAAATTTTAAGTTCTTTCATGGATTTAAAACACCATAAAGTATCATGCTGCTTGTTCTCAAGGAAAAAAGCAAAACAATACACACAGTAATCAAATGCAGGCCCTCTTTTAAAACTCTCCAAAGCTGGCGTCTGCTTTAATTGGAATATAAACCTTAGTTGGTCTATAAACACAGCAAGCTGAGTGCCTTCAATGTGGAAATCATTACCCATGCCAAAGACACACACACACACACACACACACACACACACACACACACACACACACACACACACACACACACACACACACACACACACACACACACTTATATAAATAATATTTGTTCAACCTCACCCAAACTAATAATGCAGTTCTATTACAATAGCAGAATGTTAATGACTTCACTACTGTTAAAAATGAAAGCCAATGGAGGCTCCATTTCAATACCCCAAAGAGTATGAAAAATTATTATACATAGCCCAGGATTATAAAGTATTAGCCACTGTGAAAACCAGAGGGCAGACCAAATGGAATCTAAATTCATTACTTATAGGTCAAACTCCTTTACACTACATTGCAATAGAAGCATAAAGAAACATAAACATTACTGCAGCTTATATCTTTCATCTGTGCAAAACAGTCTTGTATTTTATCAATAAAAAAACAGAAAGCACTAAAGAGTAAGTTACTATGCAAAAGTTTTGTGACAGCCATAAAAATCTATTCTGTACTAGTATGACTGGCTGTGTTCAAATGTGGATGAGACAGCTTGATTGATACGGACATCTTGAGGCAATGTAGCAATTGCTTCATATATACTGACAAACATTTTACTCCTAAAGCAAACTAACACGTCATGTGAGAGATGCAAATAATCTGTGGAACTGGAGTCGATTCTCTCATGTAAAAACAAACTAGACATCAAACAGGTTGTCAGCATACATGCTTCACCTCTCACGTAAACCTCACTTTTCACACTCAAAAGTCATGACACATAAACCCACATATGTGAAGGTACTCACTAAAAGCCTACAAACTTACCAAAAGAACAAAGACCTCCCAAACACACACCACCCAGACTCACCACTAAGAACAAAGAAACCACTATACATATCAACATACACAGCCATGTCTCATCAAATAAGCCCCTAAGGCAAAACACATCAAATGTCTTAGTCATAGGAAACTCCAAAGTGAGACATGCTGTTGTCCCCCTCACCAGAATGGACAAGAAGAAGGTAACGGTCAGCTGCCTATCAGGTGCCAGGATCCGATAAATCATACTTGCACTCAAGTCACTCAGCAATAAGTAACATTATGACTCTATAGTCCATGCTGGAGTGAATGACTTGAGACATACCTCTCTGGACTATATGAACAGAGACATGACAGAACTCTCTGATTATGTGTCCTAGATATTTATGTCCCTAGCTCTAAGCAGTATCCTACCCTCACACAGGATGATGCCACAATGTAAACAAAAATGTGATTGACTTCAACAACTGGCTCAGCTTCTGGTGTCACTCCTGGGGGATCCAGTATCTGTTAGCCTGGAAGGATATGGTAGACAGACCTCGCTGCTTTGCTAGAGACGGTCCACATCTGTCTCCCGTAGGCTTTTCGATACTGGCAAAGGCCATTGCCTCCCCCATAGTGCCTTTTAGGCATTGTCAAAACAACAAATTGTCCAACATAGCAAAATCTAATCAAGATAAACTCAGGGTTGTGCTACTTAATGCTAAAAGTTTAAACACAAAACAGCACTACTTGGAAGCACTTCTCACCTTGGAGGATGCTGATGTCTGTGCAGTTACCACGATATGGTTCAAGGCCGTTGACAGCACCCCAGCTGTGCAAGACTACAATGCCTTCCACACATTCAGACATCAAAATGAGCTTGAAGAACCAAAGGTGGAGGTGTCTCCATCTTTATTAAAACCAAATACACTTCGAGACTGGTCAGACATCATATCCCTCTCGAACTACTCCATGTCCAATTAACTATTGGGGAAAGTACCAAACCACATCATTGCCAGCTACAGTTCCCTCACCATGAACCAAGATAAGCACACAGCCTGCCTCGATTTACTGGAATCCCTTGCCATACAGCCCAACACCTTAGTCATGAGAGATTTTGACTATCCTTCCATAGTCTGGGGGACATACATGAGGAAAAACATGCTCGCCCAGAGGTTCCTGGACTTTGTTAACACAAATGCTCTGCAGTAGATAGTCTAATGGGGATCTAATGTTCAAGACATTGTACTCACCAACACGGGGGAGGCACTGTACTTCACCATGTGTGATGCCCTCCCTGGTTAGATCAGACAACAAATTAGTCTCGTTTGAAGTAACTACTGGAACTAAACCTCACAGAAACAAACATTATAAAAAAATTTCACCAAAGCTAACTATAGCCTATTAAGCAATGGTATAAAAAGCTTTATACCAGACATCAATGATCACTATGCAGAAGTGTACGCAAATGCCCTGTACAAACACTTAAGCAACTGCATAAACTCTGCTGTACCTGACCAGATCAAAACCAGGTCTTCCCATAAAAACAGAGCCACCATGGTAGACTTCAAGTAAAAACAGATTATATAACAACAGGAAGAAACTGTTGTCCAAAAGCAAGAGGGATATCACTCTGTAGAGGAAGAGTTCCCCTCTAAGCCCAAAAAGAAAATCAGAAATCTTGTAAAGTCTTATAAAGCAAATTATGAAACTAAAATTGCATCCCTAGCCAGGAATAATCATAAGACATTCTTTAACTGCATCTGAAGTCTAAAAGGGAATGCCCAGGTATGTGCTGAACTTGTTGTAGATGGGTTCACTCATACTACAGCGGAGGATATCACCAACCTGCTAGCTGGCAGATTCAGTGCAAACGTCATCCCCTATCCCCATCTACCATATCCCAAGGCATACCCAACACCAGCCCTCTGCCTAGTATCTCTAGAGAACAGGTCATCTTTGCACTCACCATGGCCAAAAGCACGGCCTCAATGGGACCAGATAATATTCGAGGTTGTTTACTAAACAATCTAAAACAAGACCTAGCAGACCCACTTGGCATTTTCATTAATCATAGCTGGAGAACTGGCTATGTTCCTGCAGAATGGAGATCAGCAGCAGTGATCCCCCTGCACAAAGGAGGGGGGCATCAACTGCCCTTGGGAACTACAGCCTCATAAGTCTAACCAGCATCATCTGCAAGGCCATGGAAAGAATTATCAAAGACCTTATTAACAAGGACATAGGCAACCTCCAAACTCTGGACTCAACCCAGTTTGGCTTCTTTAAGGGTAGACCATATTTATTAAACCTGGTATACTTCTTTGAGAATATCACCAAAGCCATGGATGAAGATAAGACAGTGCACACAGCCTATCTCAACCTTACCAAGGCTTTTGACACAATTTCCCATTCTGGCATCATGGAGAAACTCTCCCAGATAAGGATTAACCCTTACATTACTAGATGGGTAGCCATCTGGCTCAACAACAGAACACACTCTGTCAAAATTGGTGACTCCACCTCCACCAATAGACCCATCACCAGTGAAGTACTACAGGGGTCTGTGCTGGGCCCCTTACTGTTTAGCATCTATTTTTTTAGAAGTCCAGGCAAAGTAGATGGCCTTTGGCTCACCAAGTTCACTGATGATTACAAACTGGGAGCAATCACTGATTCCCCCAACAATGTCAACATATAACAATAAGGGCTAAGACAAACAAATGACTGGTGCCAAAGCCATGGTCTAAAACTAAAGGCAAAAAAAGTGTATTATTGTTCCCTTGGGCAAAACATAACTCCCTACAGATTACAATATTGACATCAGCACCCTGAGTTCCAACCTAGTGGTGTGAGACTTGGGAACACAGGTCGACAGCAATCTGAACTTTGACCACCAAGTTTATACAATGGTAAGGAAAGTCTTCTACATAGCATATCTCATAAGCAAGGGGATAGCATTCAGGTCAAGGGATGTTATAACTCCACTGTACCCGACCCTCATTAGTCCACTAATAGAGTATAATAAAGTATAATGCACAGATTTGCATGTACCTCACCAGACACCTGCGGCAGTTGGAGAGACCTCAGAAGCTTCTCACTAAGAAAATACAGGAACTTCAAACCAAGACCTAAGTGGACAGGCTGAAAGCCCTGTCACTTTATTCTGTATCTTATAGGCTGCTGAGAGGTGACTTGTGCCTGGCCTATAGGGCAATCTCCAACCCTGCCCTATTGGAAATTCTGCACATCTGCAAGTCAAATGGCTCAAGAGTCACTCATTCTAGGGATCTCAACCTAGCTTGTGACATTAACAGATCATGCTGGAGACACAGATATGCCTCTCAGAGACTACCACATGTCCTTCAAGGATGCATCTGCAGTCATCACATATGGGTTGTCCTGCCTCAGGCAGCCCTTCGGTCAGCCGGATTCCAAAGTCTGGGTCCAGCGTCGGCTGATGTCGCCCTTTCCCCAACGTCAGAGCGCCTGGGGTATAAAAGCGTCAGCCGATGCTATCTTCCTCAGTCTTTCTTGCCGCGTGGTGCCCGAAGCAGAAGCAGTTCGCAAGTGCCTGTCAGCCAGCTCCTGTAATTCAGCTAAACCGAAGACTTCAAAAGCTAAGTGCCCATTGGGGACTCTTTCTTGCCTCAGCCGATGTCAGATAAAATTAATAATTGCTTAACTTGTGGGAAACAAATACCTCATAAGGATTTCCACTCTTACTGCCTCCCCTGCCTAGGCCCAGACCACGACATCTCGGCCTGTTCAGCCTGTGCTTCCTTCAACCGATGCACTCTTAGATGTTGGGCGGAGTTTGCAGAGGAATTTTTGGGGGTTAGTTTTGCTTACAATATGCCGTCGGAGACTCCGACTTCACATTTAACAAAGAAACGGAAGAACAAGGACCGACACACGTGGGCCACGGTTTCGGCTGAAACCACAGCCAGGCCTACCGCGAGTGTCTCGGTCTCGGCTGAAAATGAGTCCTTGGTACTTCCGACCACCGAATCCGTACAACCGACAACCTCGGCCCCAGAGGCCCCTACTGTATCGGTTATTGAATCTCCATTAGAAACTGGTGTCCTGGAACCTTCCAACACCATTTCTCTAGACAAAACTACTCCAGCACGTAGTGCAGCCAGGCCTCCTGCATCCATGTCCATAAAGGCATTCTCTAGGGCTAAAGCTGCTAAACACTCAAAATCTTTCCCCCCCAGGGTTATCCCTCAGGGACCCACTACAGGTTCACAGATCCTTAGTCTAGCAGAGGACCTTATTTCATTAATTAGGGGCTCACAGCCTCATCCGGACAGGGGCTCTCAACCTCCTACAGAGAAAAGGCCCAGGGTTGAGCCCTCTGATCCCCACTCCTCAGATGAGGCCTCTGATGGCTCTACTCTCTCGGACTACCAGGAGGAGGCTTTTTCAGCCTAAGAGGATTCTGATGCAGAGAAATCTATCCCTTCGGCCTCCCCTCCTGAAGAGCTGCCTTTGGGGAAACTCTGCACACTATGAGAGAGCATTTCCAATGGCAGGGCCAGGAATTCTCTGATTCCAGAAAGAGATTAAGGACCTTCTTGTATTTGCCTCAGCATAGACCTTTGGCTATTCCCCCTGTTTTGAATGTCATTGATGATGTGTACTCTGAGTCTAGCACAACCCCTGACACTCTCCCTCCGGCTCCTGCCAAACCCGATAGGTACTACAGGGTCCCGGAATCACATCTTTTCCTTTACAAGGCCCACTCTGCTGATCCAGAAACCATTTCCCAGGGCCCTAAAGGGGTTACAGCTGCCACTACAAAAAATCCACTCTCCTCTGAAAGGGAGTCCAGGGCTTTAAAGCGATGGGGTAAAAAAGTGTATACTTCTGCTACCCTTTGTATGAGGGCTTTAAATTGTCAATTTCATATGATACAGCACCAAGAGTATTTGTTAGATGAATTGCATAAAAAACTGTCTTCACCTGAACCCCTAGATCACAAATCACTTCAGGATCTGGTACATAACTCTCAACAGGTTAGCAACCATTTCTTGCAGTGTGGTTATGATGCATTGGAAGCTTCATGTAGGTCAGCTATGACAGGTGCAGTCATACGTAGGCATGCTTGGCTGAAGGAGCAATCTCTGCCAGACCATGTTAAAGCAAAGCTACTGGATGCTCCACTGGAAAAGCAAAAGTTATTTGGCTCCACTGCTCAGGAGGTCTTAAAGAAATTTGAAGAAAAGGCAAAATCTGTACAAACAGTCAAAGATTTTCTGCAAGTCCAACCACCAAGATTCAGCAGAAATTGGCCTTCTAAGAATTGGTCCTTTCCAGACACAGAGAGATTTCAGAGAGACAAGAACAGGCATGCCAGAGGTAGAGGGCAAGCTAGAGGCTCCTACAAAGGACGTCAATGGCAGCCTCCCAACCAGAGAGGTAGTGCAGGGCCTACAACTGCTGCACAAGGACAGACTCAATGACTTTACTTTGACACCGCCAACCAGGGCTCAATTGGAAGCACCTTTGGGCGGAAAGCTTTCCTTATTCTCAGAAAATTGGCACAGTATTACAAGGGACAAATGGACACTACAAATAATAGACAAAGGATACAGGTTCCGTTTCCACACATTACCAAAAAGAAAAGGCATGCCAGACCTGCCACCAAATCAAAGGGCAGAGGCTTTGAAACAAATCTCCAACTTAATGCAAATGAAAGCTATAGAAAAGGTTCCTCTCTCAGAACAAGGCCAAGGATTTTATTCCAGACTATTTCTTGTTCCAAGAAAAGAAAAGCAATGGAGGCCTATTCTCGACTTGTCCGCACTGAATACTTATCTCATTGTGCCAAAATTCAAAATGCTGACTCTGCAGCAACTCCTTCCCATGCTAGGCAAGGGGTCTTTGCTGGTAACTCTGGACCTCAAGGAGGCATACCTGCATGTCCCTATCAGACAAAGTTGCAGAAGACACCTCAGATTTCTTGCAGGTTCAGAGCATTATCAATTCTCAGCATTGCCCTTTGGCTTATCTACTGTGCCCATAGTATTCACGAAATGCCTGGCATCAGTAATTGCACACTGCAGACTTCAAGGGATGCAAATATACCCATATCTGGACGACTGCATTATACAAGCGGACAGCCAACAAATTTTGGTGAAACACTTGAATTATGCCATCCACCTACTTCAGGCCTTGGGATATACAGTCAACATTCACAAGTCAAGACTTGTTCCATCCCAAAGAATAGCTTTTCTGGGTGCGAATCTAGACACAACCACCCAAATGGCTTTCCTCACAGAAGAAAAACAAAGTCAACTACCGGATTACTTCAAAAATCTGTCAAGACAAACTCAGCTGACTGCAAGGAAAATCCTGCAGGCCCTGGGTTACATGGCTTCTTGCATTCTTCTGATTCCACAAGCAAGGCTACATATGAGGAAACTACAATGGTACCTAAGGAGTTTATGGACTCAGCACAGTCACAGCTTGGAAACTTTGATACCACTCATCCCATGCCTTCAAAGGGAATTTCTGTGGTGGGCTCAAGCAAGCCAGTCAAACAGGGGTCTGCCCTTCAGCAAACCAATAGCCAGCCAAACCATTACAATGGATGCTTCAGACCACGGATGGGGAGTGCACATGGAGGGAAGGTGCATTCAAGGGCTATGGTCACAAAAAGAGCTACGCGTGCACATAAACCAAAAGGAAATGCTGGCAGTGATACATGCAATCGAGGCCTTCAAGCTACTTCTACATCAAGGCCACCTGCTAATAAGGACAGACAACACCACAGTTATGTGGTACATAAACAAGCAAGGAGGCACCCATTCCTACCCTCTTTGCAGACTGGCAATGAATCTATGGGAACTTTCCTTGACACTCAATATAGAACTGCAATCCCAGTTTGTGCCAGGAAAGGACAATATACTGGCAGACAGCTTAAGCAGGAACATCATGGATGCACACGAATGGATGCTGCACCCAGACATCTTCCTTCAGATAACACAATCATGGGGGAGGCCGGACATAGACCTCTTTGCCTCCCCACACAATCATCAACTGAAGAAATTCTGCTCAAGGACATACCACCCACAAGCATGGAAAGTGGACGCCCTCTCTTTCAGCTGGAGAGCTTTAACAGTGTATGCATTCCCACCTCTTCCATTAATGACCAAGGTCTTACTGAAGATCAGGGCAGAGCAGCCAAGAGTAATTCTGATAGCTCCGGACTGGCCAAGACAGCACTGGTACCCATTGCTAAAGAGCATGTCATACACGAAACCATGGCCTCTTCCACAATGGCCACTTCTCCTGACACAGCACAATTACAAAACTCTGCATTCCAACCTGAAAACATTGCAACTAACAGCCTGGAAAATACCTTGATTCATCCACAGGATAGAGAGTGAAGGATATCACCATGGAAGCTCGCAGGCCTTCCACAAGAAAGGCATACTCAGCAAAATGGAAAAGATTTCACACTTGGAGCACCACAAAGGGCCTAGATGCGAAAGTTATGAACATGGCACATATCCTGGAATACTTGGCAGAAATGCTCCACAATGGCCTGTCTTACTCTTCCATTAAAATTCATGCTTCAGCAATTTCAGCAGAGTACAATACTGATCCACCTGTCTTCTCTCATCCTCTCCTAAGACAGTTTCTAAGAGGAAATAAATACATCAATCCTCCAAGGAAACCACCAGTGCCTACTTGGGACCTTAACTTCGTGTTGGAAAAACTAACACTGCCTCCCTTTGAACCAGCAGCATCTGCAGAACTACAGTTCCTGTCTTGAAGACTGCCTTCCTTCTGGCCATAACCTCCGCAAGAAGAGTATCTGAGTTACAGGCCCTCATGGCAGTACAGCCATTTCTTATTTTTCATCAAGACAGAGTCTCATTGAGAACCAATCCTTCATTTATGCCAAAGGTGGTATCCAGGGTCTCATTAAACCAAGCTATTCACCTGCCTACCTTCTTTCAAAATCCTCAAAACAAAGGGGAAAAGCTTCTGCACACCCTGGACATACACAGACAGTTGCGCTACTACTTGGACAGAACTAAAAGTTACAGAAAAACTGACCAGCTGTTTGTAGCATATGCTGCTGGTGCACAAGGAAAAGCAATTCCAAAACAGACAATTTCTAAATGGATAGGGAATTGCATTCATTTTTGTTACTCCTTTCATGGAAAAACTGTGCCAGCTAACATTAGACCTCATTCGACCAGAGCCACAGCCACCTCCACAGCCTTCTTAAGAGGGGTGGCTACTAAGG
The DNA here is from genome assembly GCF_019279795.1 of Protopterus annectens. NCBI lineage: Eukaryota > Metazoa > Chordata > Ceratodontiformes > Protopteridae > Protopterus > Protopterus annectens. The sequence goes on along the minus strand of NC_056746.1, from coordinate 254,416,379 downwards.
ACATTTTAGAAGCTGCTACATGGAGCTCCGTGCATACATTTTCCAAGCATTACAACTTACCTTTATATTCAAGATCCAGAGCAGGCTTTGCTACGGCAGTCCTGCAGGGCATTTTAGCTACACCATCCTTTACATAGATCCTCCACCCCCAGATTGGCTATGGTATTCTACCCATATGTGATGACTGCAGATGCATCCTTGAAGGACATAGTACAGTTTTGTACCTACCATAAATGTAGATGTCCAATAGGTATGCATCTGCAATCAGGTTTACCCTCCCTCCTTCCCCTCTGTGGTATTTCTTGGGTACTTCTCCCTCTCATAGCTAGCTGGGGTTATCTATTATGGTGTATTTGTTTTTATATATATATTTATATGTATATATTTCTGTGCATGTTTGGAATCTATTGCATTTCTCCAAATTTAGCCTTCCTTAGAGGGCACCTGGCATCTGGGGCAGGAAAAACTGAGGAAGATGGTGTCGGCTGACGCTTTTATACCCCAGGCGCTCTGACGTCGGGGAAAGGGCGACATCAGCCGACGCCGGACCCAGACTTTGGAATCCGGCTGACTGAAGGGCTGCCTGAGGCAGGACAACCCATATGTGATGACTGCAGATGCATACCTATCGGACATCTACATTTATGGTAGGTACAAAACTGTAATTTCTCTGGAATAGACTCCCTGTTTATGTAAAACAGAGCTCCTTGCTAACCCTGTTCAAACACAACCTAGATAACTGGATGGGAGATGCCATATTGACCTCTTGGGTGGCACCCATGTCCCTCATGGGCAGGGGTAGGTGGTGTTGATCACAGACCTGCTCTATTCATACATTCATTCTGTGAACTACCCAAAAAAGAACAAATGGGGATACTTGGGATTAAATTAACATAGCTAGGCTTGTAAAGGCTCTAGGCCTGCTAGCCTAGTAACCTCCTATGAACCTAGGAAAAGGTCCATTTAAATCTGTCTCCATTGTAGTGGGCTGTATGGAACCTCCTTGTTAATGTTGCATTATGTCATTTTTTAGATACTGTGTGCATCAACCGTGCAAATATAGAGTGTTTCACAATGAAGCAGGCTTGTCTGTATCAGCATTAAATCCAGTGAAGAGAAATGCCAAAAGATGAAGACCACTGGAAAATGAAGCATATTTCAAAGGTACATTACAAGGAAACAAATAAATCCAACACAGGATGCAGACTCTTCATGAGCACATGAAGAATTAACTCTGAAAAGTATAGTTATCTTCCATTATACATTGAGCTTAGTCCAATACAGACATCCTCTTCTCTGCTTTATTTGTGTTTATTGATCTAGCTGAATTCTTTCCAAGAGAAGAAGACAGCTGATTTAAAAATGCTGTTGTAATTTCAAACAGTATGACAGGCTAGTAAAATAGAGGGAAAGCAGCTACTCCAGCTAATTAAAGGCATTCTTAATGTGGCAGCAGCAGCTTTGTTTCCTGCAGTTATCAAAGTACAGGAAGCCGTGCACAGCAGATGGGACACTCAGCAACCTCAGGTTCACATACTGCTTAATCTAATACACATCATATACAAATATATAAGTAGTCATTGCTACAAAATACTAAATATCAGTCATACTAGTGATAATTATAATTATACTGTGAAATAAAAAGGCATTCCAAGTGTATCAGATACGGAAAATACACAATTAATATCCAAAGTTCAAAGTAAGTAATATGCAATTTGGTTCCAAGCTGCACTAGATACTACAACAACAGCAAACTTCAGCTTCACTAAAACCAAACTATTTTAAATAGAAGACACACTTTCCAACAACTTGTTCTTGAAATAGAAACAATGCATAAAGACATATCATTTGTTTTCACTTCTACATCAATTAAAATTCTTTCCATTAAAATTCTTCTATAGGTTGATACACTATAGCTTTTTGTTTGTCCTGTGCCTTAATAAAGTACTAACTGAAAACTTATTATTTAAACTATATATATATATTTTTTCTGTATTTTATGGGACTGTATTTATGAAGATACATGAAATCCAGGACTGCTGGGGTCCTTAATGTTATTGAAGACCATGCATAGAATCCCCCTCGGGAGTCTTAGATACTGAATAACAAAACACTGCTTCCACTGTTTTCTACTAGGTTAAGAGTTTTAAACTAGTGATTTTCTTATCTGGGAGCTTCTGGGATCTTTCTAGTCATGTGATATTTAAGACATCACAGAGGGACATTGCATTCAATAATTGTCATCTTATATGTAGAGTTGATTATGCCAATATAGATCTGGATATTCCATTGGGAATTGACTGTGATAATAGAAGGGCTTTTTGACTGTGATTAAATAATCAAAAGTGAGGGAATTGCTAACCTAACTTCCAAGAACTTTTAGCATTTTCATTTTGGAGTGGGAACTTGTCTGTCCTGGGGAAAGGGGCTGTCTACTAAATGTGATAATACTGCTTTTTAGCATTTATTTTGAGGTCATTTTTAGTACACCAATTACTTCTTGCTAAAGGGTTTTAAGGTCAGAGGAGGACTTTACATCTGCCCCTAAGATTGGTTAGCGACATGTCTTTGATGTTCATGGTCCTGAGATATGAAATGTAAACACCGATCACAAGAGGTCCCAGCACTGATCCCTTCAGGGCACCCCTAGTCACCTTAATAACTTGTTGATGAGGCACTATATGCTCACACTTTATGTGGTCTTGTTTTTTTATCCATTGCTATCCACTTTACCACTTAAGGATCTGTTTATAATGGGTTTACTTTATATACTATGCTAGAGTGTGTGTGTGGGGGGGGGTGTTTAACAGCTTGACCAGGTTTACTGCACTTTGATACCTTGACTGCAGTCAACCATCCATGTTACTCATTGGCCTTAACTTCTCTTTGTAATCTATATACCCCACTACCTTAACACCCCAACTACTTTTCTTTTCTCACTCTAACTCCTTTCTCTATGCTTTTATATATTTCCCTTGTTCCTTACCCTCTTTAGCTGCTTGCTATTTATCCCTTACCCTGTTTCTTCTCCTGTGTTTCACTTAATGTCACTACTTTCAAAATATAACTAGTGTCTTATAGTGTAAATTTCCTGCTATAATGTATTATATTTACTGTAATAGTTTCTACTTGTAACTTAATATTTTTCTTCTGTTCTTCACATGCTTTATTATTTACTTTTATTGTCTTTATTGTCTTAACTTCTGTGTTAATATTTCTTTTTACATGTATTTGGAGCTTTTCTCCCTGGGCCTCTGCTGAAAATGGGTCTCCCTGGACTCACTCAGGCTGTCCTGGTAATCAAATATCGAATAAATAAATAGTAAATAAATACTCCTTCAAACAAGCTAATTAGATTCATTAGACTGGATATTCCCTTGATAATGCTAAATTGCTGTGGGCCTAGCCTGATGAGATTTTAATATCTCACTTTATCAGGACAGTTATATGTTCCATGTTTCTGTTAATAAGACTTGTCAGGCTTATGGGCCTTGTGATGCCCGTGCCCTGGCCCAGCAATCAAGGAGCCTCAATCTTCACTGCTAACACCAGTGAGGGGTGTCTCATATAGGAGGAAAGGATAACAAATACACACAGAAAAGTGCAATTTCCCTTAAGAGCACACAGACATCACAGTCAGTCTGGGGCTGGTCACTTCCTTGCTCTCCAGGTCCCCAATAAAACTCCCCACTGGCACAGCTATAGGGTCCAGATCTCAGCCTAGTGGGCAAGCTAAAACCTCCAGCACCCTCTCTCTCCAACCAGTGCTTCGTGTCCCTGTCCAAGTAGCACACACACACACACACACACACACACACACACACACACACACACACACACACACACACACACACACACACACACACACACACACACACACACACACACACACACACACACACACACACACACACACACACACACACACACAGACTTTGGGAAGAGTTTATACAACCACACAGACACTGGGGAAGGCTGACACAGGTTCTACAGCTGTGCCCCTTTTTTCCAGACTATATGGTAGTACCAGCTGCCACCACCCACTAATATTTATCAGCTATTCAAACACCCTTAAAAGAGTGTCCAATTATTACTGTGCAATATTATTATCTAGTTGGTAGTATAGCCCAGGGCTAAAGCTATTGAAGTGGCTTTGTACAATTTTACCAAAGGCATGCAAGTACTTTAAAGAGCTTAAATTATCTCTACAAAAACAACCACAGTTGAAAGGGTTTAAAACTATTTAATAACAAATAGTCAAAACACAAGACAATACTTTTTACTACACAGTGCTAGTCAAGAGTTCAGAGATCACAGAGAAATACTTAAAATAATTCAGTAGACATCACAGATAAACAGTCTAATCTTTCTATTTTCTAGCTATTTCTAAGAGAAAAACACAAGTCTAAGATAAACTTACATATAGAGCAAGACAGTGCTGATGAGTTGGATGGTCAAGACAAAAATGCTTAATGCTCTCTCATTCTCTCTCTCTTTTTAAAATCACATTCCTGGTTCACATTACATCATTCTTCACACTTCCCTGGGTTACATTACATCATTCTTCACACTTCCCTGGGTTCCCAGGCTAACAGAAACTACATTTACATTCTTCACCTCTGGGCAGAAACCAGAGCACTAAAGGACATTTATGCATGCAAATACTGGCCATTAACTCTGGCCTTAAAACAATAGGCAGGATGCCCCACTCTAGACTCACTGGCTCCAAGTCCAAACATCAAAGGGTCACAACATATTTTACTTGGTCAGTAGAGTGCACTGTTGTTACATTTTTTCCAGTTCCACATGTAACACTATTTTTACCATTTAAGACAACAAGCATGTGGTTTACATTAATATTTACAGATGACAGAATTATCTTCAAAATTCTATCTGGCTAGGCCAGCAGCCTTCATCTATCTTCACCCAATCTTCACAGGCCTATAATTCCTGGGATCTGTGTTGGGGCTACCCTTATGAAGTGGCAGTGCTACTAGTGTGTGCCAAACCTCACAGATAAAGCCAGTGAGTAAACTTGGATTAAACAGGTTCAGTGGGTCAGCTTTGAGTTGATTAGAACTGTTGACAAAATACCAGGTCTCATGGAGGAAGTGTTAAGTCTTGGAGAGCACATAATGACAGTGAGGGGCAGACAAATTCTGGGATAAGTGGGCTTTGAACTGTTTTTTTTTTTTTCTGGAGTAAAACTTGCTCCAGGTTTTGCTAGTATATTGGCAGTGTACTGGATCAGAGTAGGTGGTACCCTGATGAATAAATTCAAAATAGTGTTAGCTATTATTTCTTAGTTTCCTAAGTTAGCAAATGAATTAGCAAATGAAGGATATGTAATTGTCCTTAGCACTAGATGGTAACTTAAGATCATGTGGAGCACTAGTATGTGTAATAGTATTCTTCAAGGTAGTCAATTTTCTGATGTTATCCTTGACATAAAGGTCTTTTAATCTACTGTATATTTTTTAAAGAGTTTTTTTATTTGTGATGGCCCTTAAGTTGATGGACCACCAGGTTTAGTATTTTAAATTTTCTGTTATAATTAGAGCTGGTTGGAGCTGCAAGTTCTATATTTTTATCTAAGGTAGAGCACTCCTTTGTGAAACAACTTGCTGTGGCAACATCTGGGATATTGCTGCTATACGTGAATCGTGAATTTTGAATATTAGGCATAGAATTTGAAGAGATTACTATATATAAAATCCCTGAATTTTAAGATATTGAGGTCAGTGGCTTTACAGCTTTTGAAGGTGAATGTCACTAGTTTGTGATCCAACTTAAATGGAGAAGGAGATACCAGGGAAGTAGTACATGAAAAAAAGTGAATAAGGACTGAGTGTTTAAGGATTCAAAAATGGGCCCTGAAGAGCAGAAAAGAGTAGTGGGAGAGAGAAGAAGAGAAGAAAGTGGCTTAAAATGAAAGAGAAATAGAACAAAACAGATTTGTTACAAAATGCAGTTTTCAGAAATGGTGTGCGGGTGGTACATGATGAGCATGTGGAAGAGGGGTTTGCTATGGAGAAAAGAAATATAGATGTTAATAAAATACATTAACAAGAAAACAGAGACAGGTAACAGATGGAGGAAACTGATGAAAGTGAGGCATAAAGCAAGTGGTAATTAATTTCTAAGACTGGTAGATGCTGAAGAACAAGAAGGCACTGTTGATGTCATTGCAAAACTAAAAAGCACTGCAGTGCTGCTTGGATGGATATTAAATTGCAGCAGCTTTTCCTGGTTTGGTGCTACTGTGGGTCAATGTAGAAGATCTCTTGGCACCTCTTGGAAATGAGGGGGATCTCTTCGGGGCTGTGGTCAAATTTCCCCTAATTGGTACGCATGCCACCCTTTCACACTTTTGAATTATTATCTAGTTGGCCTGACAGCAGAGAGAGATAGAGAGAGAGAGATTTTGTGTGTGTGTGTGTGTGTGTGTGTGTGTGTGTGTGTGTGTGTGTGTGTGTGTGTGTGTGTGTGTGTGTGTGTGTGTATGTGTGTGTGCATGCATGTGTGTGTGTGTGTGTGTGTGTGTGTGTGAGAAAGAGAAAGAAAGCGAGAGACCATGCTTTGTGGCATGTTCAGGAGTATTAACCTAAAAAAGTGTAGGGAAGTTAAATAGTCACTGTTAAATGCATTATCCTGTTAAGCTGGTATTTTTCATACAGCTGGTGGAAATAAGCTATTGTGGTCATTATGACTCTTACTGTCTTCTCAGTGAGGCACCAAAAAATGAATAAAATGTGGTTAGCAATTTTTGGGGAGAGTGTGTTCATAAAAGCAAAGCGTATTTACTGGAGTGTTAAATGAGTTAGTAATATGGCTGAAGTGGATAGTGTACAGCATGACTACCATGTGTGACTCTTCAGAGTCAAGGATTGTGCACTTTCTCAGAAGGGGCACATTACACTGGAACTGTGTGTACAAAAGAAGCTTAGTGGTTTTGATCATTTTACAAATGCCCTGACACAACCCATGTTGCGGCTTTCAAGTTTTTTTTCCTTAAAATTTCACAACTATTTTAATGCATATGCCTGTAGGTCAGTTCACAACAAGATATTTTTACATATCCTAATGGAGAACATAATGCAAAAACCCATTTGTTTTGCTTTTACAACATAATAAAAACAAAGTTTGGTTTATTTTTGCAACATAGGAATGAAAAACTGTCATTCATTAAAAAGAAAAAGGACATCGCAGCAAAACTTGATTTAACACTTAGATTCATTGTACTGATGCTTTGCTATGTTTGTGCAAATTTTAGGTACAATCTATTTTTTTTTTACTCAGATGTCTAGATGTGTTGTCAAAACTGTTTACTAGGAAAAAAGAGTGTTGACATTAATAAAGTTATAATTGATTGCCTCCACCAGTAGGTCTACATAGGTATTATAATGTACTAGAACACCAAATTGTCATTGGGTACGAGTATCTATTTTCTGGTTAAGGTAATAGAATGCAGCCTATAGCTAGAATTTGTCTTTGTAGTGATGGTGGCATTTGAAAAATCATTAGTGACTTGTCAACTACTCAAGATTTTACATTTAGGGTGAGGCTTTTACTCAAAGGCAGAATGGTGCTGTATAAATTGGAATTGATATGCAGTGAAATCCTTGTGGACAAAATGGTATAACTGAGTGTGATACTGTACCCAAGTACCATATTAGATTTCCAAGAATTTTTATTGTATACTGTTTTAAATGCTTAACCTACTGTTAGAAAATCTAGAGTATTGGGTTGCTTTTGTTCACTGTGTAGCATTATACCTGGTTTCCCCCTGAATCTAGGTGTTCATCACAGTAGAAGTAAATTGTTTTCACTAGCCAAGACAACATTACTGTATGTAAGGTGATGTGTACATGTATCCAAAGTTTTGCTTTTATGCCACAAAAAGGTGGTAACTAATGAATTATATAAGTTGCAGCAAACCTTAAAAGTAACTAATATAAGAAATAATTTCAGTTTCAAGGAATGGGAGATTTTAAGGGAAGTATGCTCCGATCATAGCATTCTTACAATGAAACCTGACAAGGGAGGTAGTGTGGTGTTGTTTGATACATTAGAATACGTTAACAAAATGTATACAGCTTTACAAGATTCAGTTAATTATGAGACAACATCGATCAATGAAATTAATATAGCCTATTGGCGCATTGATTTATACCTGGAAGAATTTTATATGGACGAGAGAATCACTTTAGATGTGTATAGGTTTTTAAAGGTGGAGTAGCCTGTTTTAGCCACAATTGTGGGAATCCCCAAAATACATAAGAATATTATCGAACCCCCATTCTGTCCAATAATATCAGGTAGTAAATCCAAAACCTTCCCTTTTGGTGTAGTGATTGATAGATGGCTTAAACACATTTATGGGAAGGCCCCACACATAATTAAACATTCTTTGGACTTTCTAAGTTGTTTGAAACCTAGTATTTGGGAGGATGGGTTAATTTATCTGACCATTGTTGTAGTAGATTTACTTTCATCTATCCCTAAGGAAGATGGACTTGAAGGATTTTGTAACGGCATAAGGAAGAATCCTGGTTATGAATGGAAGAAAGTTAACCTGATCGTAGAATTTATGTCGATAGTTCTAGACAATAATTTAATTTACTTTGAGGGAGAATATTACAGGCAGACTAGGTGAACAGCAATGGGTGCTGCTTGTGCCCTGATATTTGCAAATTTAGTCATACTGGACTGGGAAGACCAATACGTCTTTAATAGTGTCCATCTTAAAAGCATTAAATGTTATACAAGATTTTTGGACAATATATTTATATTGTGGGATGGTACAATTGAGGAGGCTAGTAATTTTGGTTGCTACTTGAACGATTCTAACACCTACTTGAAATTTACATACAATTGTAACAGACATGATTAAACCTATTTGGATACGTACATATCTCATATCACCAATGGTTTTAAGTCCAGAATACATAGGCGCAGGAGCCATAGAGTGAGGGGAAGGGGGCACCCCCTCCACTTTTACAGCTGTAAGACCTATAGGCGGATCCATGCGTGCATCAAGCCTGCTTCAGAAGTGCTCCATTTATGCGCTGGAAGAAAAAGACAGAGTGAGGTAAGGACTTTATGTGTTTCCCCAGCCAAGGCTTTAAATAATGTGGAACAACCAAGTAAAATGTGGATACTTAATAACAACTTCAACTAGAAGCCCAAGGAATGGTTAAAATGTATTACTTTATACTTTAAGAAAACATCTGTACATAAATTAATGATTTAGTACTGTTAAGCATTATGTATAGCTGTTTAAAAAACAAATCCAACACTTGATGCTAGACAAACCCTTTCAATGTGAAACTGCGAGGAAGGTGGACTTTTTAAGGATCAAAACGGGGAGCGTTCCACCTAATGACTATGGCAAGTTTTTCTTGTAATCTTAGTTTCACTTCCCTTAATTTGCACCTGCATATTGCAAGGCAATAATACAACCAGATACTTACCCTTATACAACCAAGCCTAAATGAAAAAGATAAGCTGTATAGGCAACAACGTCTCATGGTGTGTGTGTGTGTGTGTGTGTGTGTGTGTGTGTGTGTGTGTGTGTGTGTGTGTATGTGTGCATGTGTGTGCGTGTGCGTGCGTGTGTGTGTGTGTGTGTGTGTGTGTGTGTGTGTGTGTGTGTGTGTGTGAGAGAGAGAGAAAGAAAGCGAGAGACCATGCTTTTTGGCATGTTCAGGAGTATTAACTTAAAAAAGTGTAGGGAAGTTAAATAGTCACTGTTAAATGCATTATCCTGTTAAGCTGGTATTTTTCATACAGCTGGTGGAAATAAGCTATTGTGGTCATTATGACTCTTACTGTCTTCTCAGTGAGGCACCAAAAAATGAATAAAATGTGGTTAGCAATTTTTGGGGAGAGTGTGTTCATAAAAGCAAAGCGTATTTACTGGAGTGTTAAATGAGTTAGTAATATGGCTGAAGTGGATAGTGTACAGCATGACTACCATGTGTGACTCTTCAGAGTCAAGGATTGTGCACTTTCTCAGAAGGGGCACATTACTCTGGAACTGTGTGTACAAAAGAAGCTTAGTGGTTTTGATCATTTTACAAATGCCCTGACACAACCCATGTTGCGGCTTTCAAGTTTTTTTCCTTAAAATTTCACAACTATTTTAATGCATATGCCTGTAGGTCAGTTCACAACAAGATATTTTTACATATCCTAATGGAGAACATAATGCAAAAACCCATTTGTTTTGCTTTTACAACATAATAAAAACAAAGTTTGGTTTATTTTTGCAACATAGGAATGAAAAACTGTCATTCATTAAAAAGAAAAAGGGCATCGCAGCAAAACTTGATTTAACACTTAGATTCATTGTACTGATGCTTTGCTATGTTTGTGCAAATTTTAGGTACAATCTATTTTTTCTTACTCAGATGTCTAGATGTGTTGTCAAAACTGTTTACTAGGAAAAAAGAGTGTTGACATTAATAAAGTTATAATTGATTGCTTCCACCAGTAGGTCTACATAGGTATTATAATGTACTAGAACACCAAATTGTCATTGGGTATGAGTATCTATTTTCTGGTTAAGGTAACAGAATGCAGCCTATAGCTAGAATTTGTCTTTGTAGTGATGGTCGCATTTGAAAAAATCATTAGTGACTTGTCAACTACTCAAGATTTTACATTTAGGGTGAGGCTTTTACTCAAAGGCAGAATGGTGCTGTATAAATTGGAATTGATATGCAGTGAAATCCTTGTGGACAAAATGGTATAACTGAGTGTGATACTGTACCCAAGTACCATATTAGATTTCCAAGAATTTTTATTGTATACTGTTTTAAATGCTTAACCTATTGTTAGAAAATCTAGAGTATTGAGTTGCTTTTGTTCACTGTGTAGCATTATACCTGGTTCCCCCCTGTGGGCTATCTAGGTGTTCATCACAGTAGAAGTAAATTGTTTTCACTAGCCAAGACAACATTACTGTATGTAAGGTGAGGTGTACATGTATCCAGAGTTTTGCTTTTATGCCACAAAAAGGGGGTAACTAATGAATTATATAAGTTGCAGCAAACCTTAAAAGTAACTAATATAAGAAATAATTTCAATTTCAAGGAATGGGAGATTTTAAGGGAAGTATGCTCCGATCATAGCATTCTTATAATGAAACCAGACAAGGGAGGTGGTGTGGTGTTGTTTGATACATTAGAATACGTTAACAAAATGTATACAGCTTTACAAGATTCGGTTAATTATGAGACAACATCGATCAATGAAATTAATATAGCCTATTGGCGCATTGATTTATACCTGGAATAATTTTATATGGACGAGAGAATCACTTTAGATGTGTATAGGTTTTTAAAGGTGGAGTAGCCTGTTTTAGCCACAATTGTGGGAATCCCCAAAATACATAAGAATATTATCAAACCCCCATTCTGTCCAATAATATCAGGTAGTAAATCCAAAACCTTCCCTTTTGGTGTAGTGATTGATAGATGGCTTAAACACATTTATGGGAAGGTCCCACACATAATTAAAGATTCTTTGGACTTTCTAAGTTGTTTGAAACCTAGTATTTGGAAGGATGGGTTAATTTATCTGACCATTGTTGTAGTGGATTTATTTTCATCGATCCCTAAGGAAGATGGACTTGAAGGATTTTGTAACGGCATAAGGAAGAATGCTGGTTATGAATGGAAGAAAGTTAACCTGATCGTAGAATTTATGTCGATAGTTCTTGACAATAATTTAATTCACTTTGAGGGAGAATATTACAGGCAGACTAGGTGAACAGCAATGGGTGCTGCGTGTGCCCCGATATTTGCAAATTTAGTCATACTGGACTGGGAAGACCAATACGTCTTTAATAGTGTCCATCTTAAAAGCATTAAATGTTATACAAGATTTTTGGACAATATATTTATATTGTGGGATGGTACAATTGAGGAGGCTAGTAATTTTGGTTGCTACTTGAACGATTCTAACACCTACTTGAAATTTACATACAGTTGTAACAGACATGGTTAAACCTATTTCGATACGTACATATCTCATACCACCAATGGTTTTAAGTCCAGAATACATAGGCGCCGGAGCCATAGAGTGAGGGGAAGGGGGCACCCCCTCCACTTTTACAGCTGTAAGACCTATAGGCGGATCCATGCGTGCATCAAGCCTGCTTTATAAGTGCTCCATTTATGCACTGGAAGTAAAGGCAGAGAGAGGTAAGGACTTTATGTGTTTCCCCAGCCAAGGCTTTAAATAATGTGGAACAACCAAGTAAAATGTGGATACTTAATAACAACTTCAACTAGAAGCCCAAAGAATGGCTAAAATTTATTACTTTATACTTTAAGAAAACATCTGTACATAAATTAATGATTTAGTACTGTTAAGCATTATGTATAGCTGTTTAAAAAACAAATCCAACAGTTGATGCTAGACAAACCCTTTCAATGTGAAACTGCGAGGAAGGTGGACTTTTTAAGGATCAAAACGGGGAGCGTTCCACCTAATGACTATGGCAAGTTTTTCTTGTAATCTTAGTTTCACTTCCCTTAATTTGCACCTGCATATTGCAAGGCAATAATACAACCAGATACTTACCCTTATACAACCAAGCCTAAATGAAAAAGATAAGCTGTATAGGCAACAACGTCTCATGGTGTGTGTGTGTGTGTGTGTGTGTGTGTGTGTGTGTGTGTGTGTGTGTGTGTGTGTGTGTGTGTGTGTGTGTAAGACCTGCTAATCTTTCAGGGTGGTGCGGAGATGCCAGAGCCTATCCCAATTATCAATATCCAGTGTTAGGGAAATGATTGTTACATTTTGAAAATAATTTACTGACAAGGGCCTCAAGTTCACTCAATTGATTAATAATTTCCACAGTCCTCTTTACTTCTTCCTTTTTTCCCTGTATGTCTCTCTCTATTACACACACAGACACACACATAGAAGCTTCGTTCCACTTGATAGTCCAGCTGGTCAGATTCAGGCTTTTTATATTTTATCTTTTGCATTTTGCCTTTCCAATCCATGACAAAGCTAAGGCACTTTGTGTTTCGGGGTTTGCTTCCAGAGATGATGTCTAGGACTCTTCAGCCTCTGATTTATTCTGCAGGGTTCTTTCAAGTCAGATGAAGGGAAAGTCCTGAAGGTTTGTGCATTGAGTCTGATTTGATGTGTCAGGGGCTCTGACCTTGGGTTGGACCTTCCAAGGTTTGCTTAGCATCTAGTCACTGACAGGGACAAATTGAGTGCAGTGATCTAATTGAGTGTTGTTGTCATATTATATCAAATATTGTCTAGTCTCTCAGAAAGAAGTGGCACATCCTATACAAGCACCTACAGAGAGCTTCTCTCAAATGATGTGAAGACTTCTACAGCTCACCTCCTGAGACTTTAAAATGTTGGGAATGTTTTTATTACTTTTCAGAAGGCTGCAAGCAGATTCATCTGCCACCGCCGTTTAAATACAATTACTTATTTACTGTAAACATAATTAGACGTACTATGCAACTCAATACGAGACCTCCCCCAAACCCTTATATACGTTTAAGACTTTCTTAACAAACACAAAGATGGTTCTGCCTTGAACCAGGGAACATTTAGCTGACAATGAGCAAACTACGATCATAAGTTCATGAAAGGGTTATTTGTGTAAGCTAGCATTTTATATTGAGGGCAGCTCCATGCCTACCTGGGAGATAGCCATTGCTGAGAGATAAAGATATTTTCACAAAAATAGAGAGAGTATATTTTTTGCCAATTCCAAGACAAGTGCAATTCCTGAAACACATAGCTGGAGTCCCTCTGGTGCGAATATTTTTTTCCTCGGAAGCGAAAACCCGAGAAGAAGCGTAAAAAGGTAATAAGGAAATACTAAAGTACATGCAGTTTACTGATCACTGACCTCTATATACGAAACCAACCTGTTTATGTAAGGAAATATAAGTTTGCCAAGTTAAAGTAGTATGGCAAGCCAAGACAAACCAAACGTGTAAATCAGGCAGAATTAATCACCAGTCTTACCTCTCAACTTCTTAGCGCAAGAAATCTAGAAAAAGTCTAATTGGGGGGGGGCAAACATAGAGACATGTTTTAAATATTTCTCTTCTAAACTTAGAAAGTTGCTAGAATAACAGGTTTTGTGTTAGAATGTATTTTAGAAGGATATGAACTCTGGAACTCAGATGTATCTCATTGTCTTGTGACTTCATTCCTCAGCATATCTCTCACCTGTCCAGATGTTTGCAGAATATCCAGATTTTTTTTGCCTTATATTTTTGATCTGATCCTCATACAATTTGTGGTTTTCTGGCAACTCACAGAAGACTGATGGCACTAACACATTTGAGTTTCAGACTTGTTATTCTTCAGAAAATGGTATGCTAACATAAATCATATTAGTCTATCAGCTTTTCAAGTTTATAAGCAATATTTAAAATCTGTCTCTATTTTTGAGACCTTGTCCCCTGGATATTTTAGGCGTTGTCCAAATTTCTTGCATTAGGAGGTTGAGAGGTTATGTTCCTCAGTGATTTGCCAAAAAAATCATATGAGGAAAAGATCAAAATATGAAGTAAATCTGGACATTCTACAAAAGTCTGTGCGCAGTTAAGTGATGTGTTTTCGAGGTGTTGGGTACAGTGAAAACTTCAAGGCAAAAAGACCACTATTTTTGTTTTTCTTTCCTTATTTGCAGCAACAAGACAAAGAACAACTGATGTAATTGGAAAAGTTCATCTATAAAGATTAAAATTCTGTAATGTTTTTAGTATGTAGTCAAAAGTTGAAGCAACAATTTAAGGAATGACAGATATCGATCTTCATATTCCTATTGGATGATGAATGTAAATGGAATTTATGGTGCAAGTCAGTAAGGCTAGAGAGCCATAGATAAGAGCGGTTTACGGTTATTCAAATGCAACTTGGATCTAAGGATGGGTAATAGAAACTGTACTCCAGGATTGCCCCTCATGCCACTAATGGGTAGAGACAGTTCCTAAATGCTGCATCCCTTATATAGGTCCCCTCAAATTTTCTATGGAATGATCACAGTTATTCTCATTAGGGCAAATATGCAATTATCAGCCATGGAATAGGTAGGACCAATCAGAAAATGTTAATTCAAGAATCAAGCACCAAAAGGGAATTTACTAAGCTTAAAAAGTCCTCCAAGTGAACCTATGTTGCGGTAGTAAATAGTTATAAAAAATTGCCCTTTTTAGATCACTAAGTGCCCCTCTCACCCTCTGCCCTCCCAGTCTTCAACAGCTTCCAGCGCCTATGCCAGAATATATAGAAAGGACATGTTTAGTAATTCATACTTGGAATTTTCTAGTTGTCATCCTATGAGTCAAAAGAGAAGTATATTAAAAGGGCAGTGTATTAGAGCTGCCAGGATGACATCCAATTATGAAGATATGTTGCATGACATGGACTTTACTGGGTCCTTATTTAGTGACAGAGGTTATCCCAAAACTTTGATAGTCGATATTATTAAGTATGTTAAGAAAGAATGGGGTAACAAATATAAACCTATATTGGGTACGGGACTAATAGAGTTCAGTCTTCCTAAGAATGAGGTAAAGGATAAAGGCTATAGCAGAGCCTGCATATTAGAATGCAATCCACATGTGCAACATATTAGGGATATTATTGTGAAGAACTGGAATATTCTAAAGTGTGATGAAGAAGTACATATAAAGTTGGGGGAGACCTCAACGTTTGTGTACAAAACAGGAAGTAACTTAAAGTACCAGTATGAAAAACAGTAGTCATTCAAAAGGTTATGCTCCCAAGGATGGACACACTAGAAAGTGTGAGAATTTGTAACCAATGTCATGCTATTTTAGAAGAAGAAAAAAGTATTAAATTAGAGGATATTAATAAGACTGAAATAAAGTTTAAGAGGGGTAACTGTAACACCAAGCAAGTTATATATTTAGCTAAGTGCACCGAATGGCCAGGATTTTACTTCGGCAAAACTGACAGGTGTCTTAAGAACAGAATGTATGATCACCTGTATAATATTAAAAGGAAGGACAACAATAGTGCCATTTATAGACATTTGGAGAAGAGCACACGATGTACAACATTTAATTTTGGCATATTAGAACAGATTATACCCAACCCGAGGGGTGGAAATATCAAGGCATTACTGGGGGAAAAGGAAGTTAAATGGCAGTTGTTATTAAATGCCACAAATACCCCTGGATTAAATGATAGTATCCCTATAAAGCCCATCTTGCTAGCAAAACTGTAGAAACTAATGCACAGATTTTTGCATTTAACACTGGTTGGTTGTGTATATCTATATACACACATATATATATATATATATATATATATATATATATATTTTTTTTTTTTTTTAATTAATGTTTTTAAATTGATATTTAACATCAATTAAAGTTTTTATGAAATATAATAATTTACTACTTACATTTTTAATTACAGACACAAGTTTTTTTTATTAAGCATATAGATTTAACGTTGATTTATAACATAACTTTACATTAGAACTTCAGGTCTATTCATGTTTTAAATAAGTTATTTATTTATCTACTTATGAAAATTTTTTAAAATGTTATGGACAAGTAGATAGGACCTTGTCTTTTTAAATGCTGAAAATCCTTAATTGGCTCTAGTATCCCATTGGTGTCTGTTAGAAAAATATGTATTAATGTATATGTTTAGTGCTTATTAGAAGCTAAAAGGGTTAACACATTTCATTCTACTTTATGTACAGCTTAATTCTGTATGAAATTATAAGATGCTTTTTCAAACTGCAGTATGCTTTCTGAAATTGCAAGATGCCCTCTGACCTAGTATTTGCTAGCACAGCAAAATTCATGTTTATGGCTTTTGGAAATGTACTGAGAAGCAGGTGATTATCTACTAGGTCAGGAAAATGAATGAATAGTGAATGAATAGAACAATACTGTTTTCTATAATGTGATTAAATATGAACAATCAGCCCTGTTCGTGTTATGAGAACATGCACAGCTGCGGAAAAGAAGATATACATCAAACAAAGACTGCTTGAAGAAATGAACTGTAATCTGTACTTGCTTTGTGCTCAAATTAGCCATAGTACCTTGAATGGTAACATTGCATACTGCGAAGCTGTATCTGACCGATGGTCATCAAGGCCACGTTGTTTTTCTTAGGAAGTTTTTTTTGTAAACTTGATATGCCAGCAGAAAATCATGGACAAACAGCTGTTGTGAAATAATATTGAAAGAACTTGTGATTTATTACGTCAGCTTAGTAGGCAATACCTTGTAAGAAATGTATAAGAGTAGCTTCACTTCCTGATTCTAGTTAGACAAACTCTGTATTAGTACGTTTTTGTCTCCTTGCTGCAAGATTAAAGTGCCTTAACCTGAACCTGCCGTGTGTTGATCATTTTGAAGTTATTTTTCCTTTGACAGATTGGTCCTTCGGACCGGAAACTCTCACTTCACCTCAGGTCAGATGGGCCAGGTGGCATGAAACCGTACGGGGAAGAAACCACATCGGTTCTTCTGCTTTGAAAGACCTCCGACTGAATTGTCATTCAAAAGAGGCCAGCCACTTTTCTGATCTGCGACTGGAGGACGAGTTGATATACGAACCAGAGATGGTCAATCACGGAGGCTCAGGTAAGGTGAGATTTACCTTTTTTCTGTTTTAGATCAGGGACTTGATTGAAAATATCTGAAAGGAGATTTGATTTGTACAAGTCAAGGACAGAAAGATTGCAGTCTTGTCATAGATCAGGGAAACAGAATAGGTAAGACAGTTATTCTAGATAAACTGTGAAATAGAAAATCGTGGTACCACGTGAGAATAAGAAGGGTTACGTAACATTTTTTAACAATCAGAACAATATGGGTAATAAGTGCACAAAAATTTCCCAAGACCCACCGCTAACCGAAGATGCAAAATATATGCAATTACAGCATGCAGACAATGTCAGATACTATAGAAAATGGGTTAATAAATATGAATTTAATGGCAAATTAGAAAAATCCTTGCTTATTAAACTTGTCAAACAACTTAAAGGTGACACAAAAGGTCAGGTAAAAAAGCAACGTCAATTGGGTGTTCCTCAGGCACACAGGTGGATTGAGGAAGCAAACCGTAGGGAGCAAAAAGGTAATAATTCAAAAGCTATGTTTCTAGATAAAGAAGACAATAATTTGGTAATCGCATCAGCCCCTCCACCCCCTCCACTTCCTGCACCAGAATATGAAGCGAGTGGACAAGCTGGTCCACCTCCGCTATACCCGGCTGTTACCGCAAAGCCAAGACCGTATGTTAGAGATCCCATCGAGACTAGGTCTCGAACACTTAACTTAAGAGGAGATACTGAGTTATATGAAATAAACAAAAATTCACAAGCTATGAGTGAAGAAGAGATATGTCCACTCATAGAAGTACCAAATCCTCAGGCAGGACAGGACCCGACTCTCCTAGTATATAGACCGTGGACACCGGAAGACATCCGGAATGCCACAGAGGGAATTTCCCTTCCAAAAGTTAACTTTAGAAAATTCCTAGAAGACTTACAGGGCATGAGGCTAAGTTATCATTTAAATGGAGAAGAAGTAGAAAAAGTAGTCAGACAAATCATAGGTCCAGACTGGCACATGATCAGTGGCAACTGGAATCCCCGTGATGCAGAACACAAGCCACTGCCACATAGCAACGCAGAACTGGATAACAGAGTGAAAGGTCTAACAGACCGAATCTCTGAGAAATGGAAGCCTAGGGCAGACTGGACTTGCATTAATCAATGCATCCAACAGGAAGGTGAAACTGTTGACAGATATTATGCTAGATTATTAGAGTGTTTTAATAACCATTGTGGAATGCAGGTACCTGAAGACCAAACACATGATTCCCCGTATGAGCAGCAATTAAAGAATGCATTTTTGAAAGGCAGTATTTTGCCTATAAGCAGCTTTATTACAAAGCACATGGTAGACCATCGTACAAGTAGATTACAGTCACTACTTGAATATGCTAGGCATGCCGAAAGGCATTTTAACAGTAAAAAGAAAAAGAAAGCCCAAGTATTTGCTGTAGAAGACGGAGCAGAAGTTTATGTAGTACAGTCCGGAAAAAAGGGCAAGAAAAATGCCCAGGGAAACAAACAATCTGATAAACGATCAGAAGAGTTTGAAGAGAGAAAGAAAAGGGGTGAATGTTTTAAGTGCGGAACGAAAGGACATTTAGCAAGGGATTGCAAGCAAAACATGAAGGTAGCCATGGAAGATAAGGAGGGTGAGGACTGACTATATGATAGTCAAGAATCACTAGAAGGGAGAAACCGAGAAAAGACAAATGCAAATGTGATAGAGGGAGTAGAGGATGTGATAGAAGAAATAGAGGAAGTACAAGAAATCACCGATGGTGAAGAAAGTGAAATTTTGGACTTAGCATTATTGAGCCTAGAGCTCTGTTTAGCAGACACGAAACCAGAAGTTACACTTCTGGTAGAGGGGAGGGAAGTTAAATTTCTGTGTGACTCAGGGGCTTCACGAACCCTGATACATCCTTCCAAACTACCAGAAAATTCAGAATCACTTGATTACATATTAGTGAAAGCAGCTAATGGACAGCTATATCGGGAGCCACTCTCCCATAACATAGCAATAACTGACCCTGTTTCAGGGATGACCCAGAAAAGCAAAATTGTTGTTTCTGCAAAATGCCCAGTGAACCTTTTGGGCAGAGATCTTATGCAGATATTTGGCATAGCAGTAGTACCGACTATGCAGGGTATGGAAGCACAGCGACAAATGGATACTTTTGTGGTGCAACCGGAGGGTGAAACATTTTATTGGTACAGCCAGGACTTAGTCACGACTGGTCTAGGGGCAGTAACCAAAGAACTGATGAACGTAGCCATCAGTAAATCCCCCTCTCTTGACACTGATAAACAGCATTTGTTGCACTGTACTCTGTATTATTGTAGCACACCAGGACCTGATAAGGAATATGAGCAAGAACTGTTTAGAAACCATGCAAACAGATTAGTATTACGTAATCTGTACTGGGACACAGAAGGGAACAGTGTAGTTAGCTGTTCATTGCCCCAGGAATTCTTTGCACTCTATAAATCTAATTGATTACCACATGTTAGTTTAACTAAAGACAAGAATGTGAAATGGGCAGATCTTGGAGAAAAAGTCACCAACTGGGAAAAACAAACAGAGTTAGAATTGTAAGAACAGGGAGTACAAAAGCAGAGGTTAAATTGGATAACGCAGACACACCCAGCTGTACACTTGCAGTCTAGCGAGGACAGCTGATTAGCACTCTTACTAGAAGAGGAAGAAAAAGCTTTACGGAGTATACCAGAAACTCTCTGGGCAACAGGGAAATCAGATGTAGGACTAATTCGTACAGCAGGACCAGTTACTATTATGCCAAAATCAGCATTTAGACCTCAAAAGAGACAGTATCCCTTAAGAAAGGATGCAGAAATAGGAATCAAACCTATAATAGCAGCTTTACTTAAGGAAGGAGTACTGGTAGAATCCCCCGATTCACCATGTAACACACCCTTATTTCCTGTTAGGAAAGCAAATGGAGAATGGCGTATGGTCCAAGACTTACAAGCTGTAAATGATGCAGTAATACCTAGAGCACCTACGGTGTCAGATCCACACACCCTATTGAATGATTTAAAGCCTCAACAGAAGTATTTTTCTGTGGTAGATATTAGCAATGTGTTCTTTTCAATACCGATAGACCCTGACAGCCAACATTGGTTTGCATTCACATTTCAGGGGAAAAGGTATACATACATGCGACTACCACAGGGGTATTGTGAAAGCCCAACAATATTTGCACAGGAGATGGCAAGCAACTTGGCAGGATTTAGCCCACCAAGAGGCAGCCAAATTTTACTTTATGTAGACGACATCCTTCTGGCAGCCCCCACCCAGCAAGAATGCAGAGAAGATACAATAGCATTATTACAATTTCTAGCCACTCAAGGACATAAAGTAAACAAAAACAAATTACAGCTTTGGAGAAAGCAGGTTAAATACCTGGGATATGTAATATCCAAAGAAGGCAGAACATTAGATGAAGATAGGAAAATAGCAATTTTACAAGCACCCAAACCGACTACCAAGAAGGAAATGATGTCCTTCCTGGGCACGACTAATTTCTGTCGGAGTTGGATTCCAAACTATGCCTTGGAGTCTGCTCCATTGACCAACTTAATATACAAGAAGCCTATGGCAGCACAAGATTTATTGCAATGGACACCAGAAGCAGAATCAGCTTTCTGCAAACTGAAACAACTGATAGCATCCTCATTAGTTTTAGGATTACCAAACTATCATAAACGTTTTTTCCAAACTGTAGATTGTAAGCAAGGTTACATGACATCAGTGTTAACACAGCAATATGGGGATAAGCAACGCCCCATAGCTTATTATTCATCACAGCTGGACCCAGTGGCGTGATCCCTGCCCCACTGTGTACAAGCAGTAGTTGCAGTACAGGCTTTGGCCTCAGTAATGTTGTTCCACCCTCTTACATTGAGAGTGCCTCATGCAGTCGCAATTATTTTACTGCAAGAAAAAGTAGCATATCTTTCTCCTGCTAGACATCTTTCCTGTATGACTATACTCTTGAGCCAACCTCATATGACAATTGAGCGATGTACAACTTTAAACCCGTCTACCTTGCTCCCGACCCCTGCGGATGGCACACCACACAGCTGCCTGCAGGAGATTGAGCAAAAGACACTGCCTAGAAAAGATCTAATGGATGTTCCCTTGGATGATGCCGAGGTGACATATTACGTGGACGGCTCATGCAGAAGGGGTCCTACAGGACAGAATCTAGTGGGGTATGCAGTAGTT
Source organism: Protopterus annectens (assembly GCF_019279795.1). Classification (NCBI taxonomy): domain Eukaryota; kingdom Metazoa; phylum Chordata; order Ceratodontiformes; family Protopteridae; genus Protopterus; species Protopterus annectens. The sequence goes on along the minus strand of NC_056746.1, from coordinate 254,394,522 downwards.
TCTGATACTGAGATTTTAGAAGCGATATCTTTACCACACAACTTATCTGTACAAGCAGCAGAACTGATTGCCTTGACAAGGGCTTGTACCTTAGCAAAGGGTAAACGTGTGAACATTTTTACTGACAGCCAGTATGCTTTTTCTGCTGTACATGTTTTTGCACAACAGTGGAAAAATAGAGGAATGATAACATCTACTGGTAAACCGATTAATCATGCGCAATTTATTTTAGATTTGTTAGAATCTATTCAGTTACCTCAGAAAGTAGCTATTTGTAAATGTGTAGCTCATACCAAGCAACAGGATAGGATTTCAAAAGGTAATGCGAGAGATGATACAGCTGCAAAGCAGGCAGCTTCAGCTTCAGAAGTATTTCTTTTGAGTGAGGAATTACAACCTTCTGAGATTTTAGATTTAGAAATGTTAAAAACAATGCAGACACTTACTACAAATGTAGAAAAACAGAAATGGATAAAACGAGGAGCAATTCTTGAGAAAGGGCTGTACATCTCCAAAGAAGGAAAGCCAATTTTGCTGTCTAACTTGTTTAGATATGCAGCTTTGTTGAGCCATGGGCAATGCCATGTCTCAACAGGGGGGATGGTACAGTTAGTGAACTGAGTGTTCACTGCATATGGATTTACAAACTACACAAATACTTTTTGTGCAGCATGCCATGTTTGTAACAGGCATCATGCACAAGGGGCATTGAAGCCTAAGCAAGGGAGTTTCCCAACACCACCGTACCCGTTCCATACTATCTGTATGGATTTCATAGAACTAAACAAATGTGAAAATAAGAAATATTGTCTTGTCATTATAGATATGTTTTCCAAATGGGTGGAAGCTTTTCCGACTAAAAATCCAGATGCAGCTACTGTTGCAAAAGTCCTTGTTAAAGAAATTATTCCTAGATTTGGCATACCGGAAAAGATCTACAGTGACAATGGCACACACTTTGTATATCAAACCATACAACAGTTGAGCCGATATTTCGGAATTTCCTTAAAGAACCATTGTGCATACCACCCCCAATCTGCAGGATTAGTAGAGAGGCATAATGGGGTTTTGAAAAGCAAACTTAGGAAATTGATTAGTGAGACACAGAAGAACTGTGTGCACTGCCTGCCTCTGGCACTGTTGAGCATGAGAACTGTTCCAAATGCAAAGGGGTTAACTCCTTTGGAAATACTGTTTGGGAGGGCATATTATACACCTCAGTGGAAACCTCTCATGCCTGCAGACCAGGAGGCTGACAGTTCACTTGCGGAATATATGAGATGACTTTTAAGTAATAAACAACTTTTGCAGTTAAATTCTGTTTCAGATAAAGAACAAACCAGACCACCGGAAGCAGCAGTAGTCCCAGGCACGTGGGTCTGGGTGAAAGTTATCAAGAAAAAGAACTGGACCACACCGAAGTGGGAAGGGCCGTACCAAGTGCTACTGTCAACACCCACTGCAGTCAAGATCGCAGAGCGAGTGTCCTGGATTTATCTGACACACTGTAAATTGGTTAAAAACTTTGAACTGGACAAAAAACTTGTTACTGTTACACAAGAACAAAATGACCAGATACGGAGCAAATAGAAATGCTGAGCAACCTCAGAAGTATTGCATGATCATTCTGTTGGCCATACTGATAACATTAATCTTTTTGTTGTGGCCTTTCCTTTTTCCAGCCACACGAGCTGAACTGAATAAACGTGAATCATTCATAGACTGGCATCCGAACTTTAACACTTACCAAGCAATTAAATATGTGTATGCTGAAACTTTTAATGTTTCGAATTGCTGGATCTGCACAGCTATACCAACAGCATACGGGGGATTATTAATGACTGCTGTCCCCCTAGGGGTCAATGAGACCTGGGAAAATTTGCTTTTTCATACTACGACTGTAAAATCACAAGACAAAATAGCATTGTACCTGCCTGTTACACAAAAGGGAATTGTATGTTTTTACAAAAATGATACTGTTCAGGTAGGTTGGAGTAACTGTAATGTGACTGTTCCTTACAAATGTTATACCAAAGCCAATAATGCAGGTTATATCTGTGATGCAAACTATGACTCATATCTTGAGTCGATCCATAAAACTATTGATGAGATACAACGTAATCCTGTTCTTTTAAAACAACTATCTATTATTGATAAGAAAATGTTTCATGCAGGGCAAGTGTATATTAATACAAAAGTAGAGAATCGTTATTTTGTTTGTGGGAAAAAGGCATACAAATGGTTACCTGAGAACTGGTCCGGCAGTTGTTTTTTGGAATACCTGGTTCCGGCCATACGACACACTGCAGTCTTGCCTCAGGGAAAAATTCGAAATGTCAGAGAGATCACCAAGAAAACCGGAAATCCAATCAGAAGGCCTGAAAATCCAGTGGGACGAATCGAAGCAGGCTGGAGAAACCATAATTCCATGAAAAACAAAGATAAACTGACACACATGGACTTGAGTGACACTATTATATCGTGGGCAGGTATAGCCCCTGCATATGGTGCAGTGAAATCGATTTGGGAGCTGAGAAAACTGTCCAAACTTCTCAAAGTAATGAGTAATGCAACTTTGTCTGCTCTCGAATTAATGACTGATGAACTGAATGCTATGAGAACTGTGGTGCTTCAAAACCGCATGGCTCTTGACTTCACCCTAGCGGCGAAAGGTGGTACGTGCACTTTAATAAAAGAGGAGTGTTGTTCGTATATTCCTGACAACCAGCATGAGATAAATGACCATCTTGAGATGATTCAGCAAGTGTCAGACATGACCAAACCAGGCCCAAACCCACTGACGGACTTTTTCCAGAATTTGTTTGGGGGGTGGGGTAGCATCCTAATGAACATCCTGATTGCCATTTGTGTGGGATTACTCCTATTAGGAGTGTGTGTTTGCTGTGGTATTCCCTGCATGAAAAGATTGATCAAAGATTTTATAGACATGTCAGTTTCTGAGACTTTATATCAAAGTACTGAAATTGAAGAACTGTTGAAAAATGAAACACTTTCATAAGTTTAAACCGAATGACTCTCTTAACTGCAAATTCTGAACAGAAAGAGGTTAGGAGAAGAAGCAACTGTTTATGCTTTTGAAAATAGAATAAAAAGTATTAACTGGGGGGAAATGTTAGAAAAATATGTATTAATGTATATGTTTAGTGCTTATTAGAAGCTATAAGGGTTAACACATTTCATTCTATTTTATGTACAGCTTAATTCTGTATAAAATTATAAGATGCTTTTTCAAACTGCAGTATGCTTTCTGAAATTGCAAGATGCCCTCTGACCTAGTATTTGCTAGCACAGCAAAATTCATGTTTATGCCTTTTGGAAATGTACTGAGAAGCAGGTGATTATCTGCTAGGTCAGGAAAATGAATGAATAGTGAATGAATAGAACAATACTGTTTTCTATAATGTGATTAAATATGAACAATCAGCCCTATTTGTGTTATAAGAACATGCACAGCTGTGGAAAAGAAGAGATACATCAAACCAAAGACTGCTTGAAGAAATTAACTGTAATCTGTACTTGCTTTGTGCTCGAATTAGCCATAGTACCTTGAAAAACCAAAGACTGCTTGAAGAAATTAACTGTAATCTGTACTTGCTTTGTGCTCGAATTAGCCATAGTACCTTGAATGGTAACATTGCATAGTAAGAAGCTGTATCTGACCGGTGGTCATCAAGGCCACGTTGTTTTTCTTAGGAAGTTTTTTTGTAAACTTGATATGCCAGCAGAAAATCATGGACAAACAGCTGCTGTGAAATAATATTGAAAGAACTTGTTGTTTATTACGTCAGCTTAGTAGGCAATACCTTGTAAGAAATGTATAAGAGTAGCTTCACTTCCTGATTCTAGTTAGACAAACTCTGTATTACCATGTTTTTGTCTCCTTGCTGCAAGATTAAAGTGCCTTAACCTGAACCTGCCGTGTGTTGATCATTTTGAAGTTATTTTTCCTTTGACAGTGTCTAAAGTATATTTAAACTAACTGATTGAGTACTAATTTATTCTGATAAAGTCCACATTTTGGTGTGGATGAAAGTGCTAAATCCTAACAGTTTGTTGTTTTAATAAAGTGTGTTTTGAAAAGTATTTGACTGGAATGCTTATTTCAAGCAGAGGGACATTGCACCTAAGTTCAGCGTTTGCTCAATTTTGTTTTGTGTGTTAATGTATCCAGAGTTGTCATCATTGTCATATCACAATCATATTCTTACTGAATTTACATGTTCAATTTTTTATAAACTTTTAACATTTCAAACTATCAACTTTTCTAATCAGTAAACCTACATTCTCTACTTTAATTGTAGCTGCAATTTTCAGTTCCCAGACATTCTTTTCTTCTACATCACTCTTATCCCCATTTAAACATTTCCTATTCAAATCATAGCTAGCTACAGACCCCTACCCATGACTCAGGATGCCCACTCCACCTAGCTGTACTTTCTTGAATCCATCAAGATTCAGCTCTCTACCCTGATCCTGGGTAACTTTGACTGCCCAACTATAGAGTAGGGGACCTATTCTAGCCCAGGCATGAACCTCCAGGGATTTCTCATCTTCGTTGGTGCCAGTACATTAGATCAGCTGGTTGATACCCCCACGGAAGGTGAAAATATCCTGGACCTGGTACTAACAGCATGAGTAACCACTGTAGCACCCCTGCAGTGTCATCCTCTTTGGTAAGATCTGACCATAAAGTGATCACTTTCAAAGTCACCATCTCCCCTGACCCTACCTTGTCCGGGTCAAACAAAGGACTAAGCACACAGCCAGTCGTGAGGGACTTGGCCACTAAGGTTGATAGCAACCTGACTTTTGACCACCACATTGCCTCCATTGTACGGAAGGCTTTCTATATGGCGCACCTCATAAGTAAGGGTATTTCATCCAGGAGCAAGGAGGACAAGACATCCCTGTACTCCTCCCATATCAGACACATTATTGAGTACAATGCCCCTTTGGCATGTACCTTGCCAAGCACATGCAACAGCTAAAGAGACCACAGAGGTTCCTGACCAGAATAATACAGGGTCTCAAACACCTATCCTATACAGATAGGCTAAAAGCTCTGTCCCTCTACTCAGTCTTGTACAGACTGCTGAGATGTGACCTGTGTCTGGCATACAAGGCCATCTCAGACCCAGCCTTGACGGAATTGCTGCATATCCGTAAATCAAACTCCACTCGTGCAATCTGCATGCAAGCTCTCAATCTGGTCTGTGACATTAATAGAACTTGGCGGGATAGATTTGTATCCTAAAGACTCCCCCATATTTGGAATAGACTCCTTCTCCATGTCAAGCAGAGTACGTCACTAGCCCTCTTTAAGCAGAATCTGGGCAACTGGATGGGAAACAAAAAAATACACCCCTGGGATCTCACCTGTGTCCCTGCTGGACCGGGGAAACAGGTGCTGACTTTGTGGGAACATGGGCGAAATTCTTGGCTAGGCTTATAAGGGCCTCTGGGCCAATAGCCTAGTATCATCCTATGAACTTATGAACCTATGCACCATTTGGGTCCATTTGAAATTAGCAGACCAGATGACATGTAACAGGAATATTAATTAAGAAAAGTAGCAGCTACTGTAACTACTTCTAAAGGTTTTCCATGTGGTAGGGGGCTTGTAGGTCTAAGAGGAGGAGGGAAGAAGGATGAAGAGCTCTGAAAGTCAGGGTGGCTATTAGGCTTCCTCAAGCATGGAATATAAGAGTCAGTACTGCAACAGTGAATAATGCAACAGACATCATGGGCTGAACTGCAGTACTCCTTTTTGATTTTCCCTTCTTTGATAACTGCTACTTGTAAAACACACATCCTGCCCATATTACATCACTTCATGCTTGTAATTCAGATATGATACATATCCATCTGCTTAACTCAGTCTTTTATTTATCCCTTATTGCTTGCTACCCTTACTATACTTGATTTCTCATTAAAGTTGAAGTACTTTTTCTTCCCATCCCAACAGCTATGTATGTTGATATTGCTTTATCAAATTTCTACTTATGTGACCACGTATGCCAACCTGTCTATTGTGGATATACCTTTCTCAGTTAATATTTTTTTTTAGAATACCACTACAACTACTAATACAATCATGTTTTCAGTTTACCTTTCTATGTTATTGTATTGCCACCCTATTCACAATGGCTGTATTTTATCTTCAGCTGACATTTACTCTTTTGAGTACTGCTGCAACTGTTCATAACATGTTAACTTACAGTCTAGGTTGAATCTGTAATTACTGGATTTCAAATAGGGGCTAATAAATACTTATTGAGTTTCTTTGGAATTCATTCTGCCATATCCTGTTTTTTCCATGCCCATTGAGAAATCAGGTCAATCATCTCATCAGCCAGGGAGGACCACCCAGGAAGTAGCTGAGGCAACGTCAAAAGCTTTGAGAAAAACAGATTCCTCCTGAGAAGGAGTTTCAGAGGACCAACTACGTTTCTATCTCAATAATTCAAGAATTTCTCTAAAGGAAATGTCCTCAAGTGGTGATCCGGGGGACCACTCCCTTTTATCAAAATCCATATATTTTTTAAGCAGTTCCTCTGGGGAGTTAACATGCCTCCTCTTATACACATGTTTCTGAGGAGCTTTTATGGGAGGATGCTCCTGAGAAGACTCAGAAGTCTGAGGGGAGTCCTGAACGAGGACTGTCTCTAAGCAAGTGTGCACTAGCTGCCCAACTGAAACAAAGTAATTAGGATCAATACCTAGAGCCAACAACTGTGGAGAAAGTGGAGCCAAGGGGGCAAGGATATCCCTGATCCTGATTTGGAAAGTGTTGTCTTCACAGCCTCAAAAGCAGGAGAACTCAAATCCTCCCCAGTCAAAACCAACACTCTGGAGCTGGGATGGCCAAAAGAATTTCCTCAACCCTACCTCAAGACTGAAGTTGGAACCAAGCTGTCTAGCACTGAAGCTCTGAGGGGAAGAGACGCCACTGAATATCTCAGGGTTGAGACCCTCTCCCCCATATTTGCTACCAAAGCTTTGACTCCGAGATCCATCCATTCCCGATGAGATTAGAGTTGGCTGGATCAGAGAAGATGCCAGAGTAGAAGAAACCCACAACTTTAGATCCAACAAGGACAATCCTGAGAGTCTCAGATTCAAGGTCTCCAAAACAGGGGAATGGATTGGAGTCAGAGTAGAAGTAGCTATAAAGATGATAATCCCAGCGAAACAACAAAATTGCAAACACACCAAAGGTGAATGAACGCCAGGAATACAGGATACTGTGCTGGAAACACTTAATTTATTGACATAAAATAGGTTCTACAGAAGTAAATCTGTCTTCTTCAGAACATCATAGCATGGAATCATGACGCTTATATATCATAATTGAAGTAAAAAGCCCGCCCTGTACAGAGCATCATCAATTTCCATATTATTTGGATCATGGATCTGATGGGAGATGGAGCATGGAGAACTCATCATTCTGTCCATATCAGCCTCTGACAAACTTCTGGTAGACCTGAAGGGTGAAGATGTGGAAGGGGGTCTGGAAGCTCTCTTGGCCATTGTCCCTGTAAGAAGAGAGAATGTAACTTGGAATCAACCGACTCTAGAAAATGTTGGTTCTCTATGAGAGGGAGTCCTGGGAGAGACAGAAGATAGATCCAAGGGAGTAAATAGATCTGATGCCTTAGACACCTTAGCTGCAGGAGCTGAAGAAGGACAGAAGTCAGGGGTTTGCACCCTAGATTTAGATTCTTTAGCCAAGTCTTTTTGTTTATCTCCCTTGTTCCCTTTGTGCTTGTCTGAAGGCTTGTTTCTGGACAAGGATGCTCCAGAAGCAGATCAAGATGCAGCTGGGGGAATGGTGCATTAAGGACTAATTTGTTCCTATGCTCAACCATTGCCCTGTGTCCAAAGGCAGTGCAGATGTTGCAATCATCATCTAAATGGCTAGCCTCCAAACAATACACGCACTTATTGTGAAAGTTTGAATTTCGCATCTTTTGGCCACAAGAAATACACATCTTAAAACCTGTCAGTTTATTCTCTATGATCAAGAAAAAACAACAACAACAATCACACAGCAGTTAAATTATTGTACTACAACAGAACTACAGTGGGAAAATGAAGATAGGATACCAAATATGGTAAATGCAGAATACACTGAAGAACAGAGGGTAAAGGTAGGATAATGCCAGTAATGGCAAGGCAAGCTGGCAAGGCCAAAGTGTCCATGAGAAGGAAAATAGCTGGATATTTCTATTTTTTTTTTATAAGGGGAGGACATGATACAATAGATAATACAAACAGCAGAGAAAAAGTACTATAGTACTGTAACAGCCAACAAAAAAGTTCACACATCTCTAAGCCTGAGCCGTGAAACCAAATCTGAATACAGAGTGGCAAATGAGACCTGAGAAATTATGGGTAATGGGAGGAGTCTGCACTATAGATCTTAAGTCTGAAAAATGTCTGAAGTTGGATCTGAGGTTGGATCCAAGACCCATTTATTGAGGAATGGATGGAAAAGACAACATCAGATCCAATTATTTTTCATGCTCTGTTACCATCAGTTCTACTCCCCCATCTGACACTTCATATCAGGTTGTTGTGAGCTAACTGCAGTACTTTGCATTGCCCTCTTCTGAGCCTCAGTGCCACAATCCTGCTATTTTTTTCAAACTTTTGCTGAACCTCAAATGATATCTTTTTGCCCACTTGTTCAGCCTTTTCAAGTCCCTCCTAAGACTCTCCTCTGTTCTCCAGTGACTGCAGTTTTATTTGTGTCATGAGCAATGAGACACATCCTATTTTCTATTTTCTTAATTATTTCTAAGGTGACAACACTGAACAGTTCTCAACACAAAAACAACTCCTATGATAATCAGCACGTCATTGTTCTTATTGCTGACATTGGCCCTCTCACTACAGCCCTTTGTATCCTCTGCAGTTTTTCT